>NW_024582061.1:10743914-11297042 GCF_017639235.1 Corvus kubaryi | reverse complement strand
CTCACTTCTCTTTCTCTCTGACTCTGAAGCCACCATGTTGAAGAGTGTTCTTGTTCAGGCTTTACGGTGGGGAAAGCCTCGCTCCCTCTGTGCTGCTGGCTGCACGGTGTCCTCTTCAGTTCAGCACGAAGTGTGCTGGCTGCAGACAGGAGGCTCTGCCGGCTCCCGTTGGCTCCGCCAGCTCCGCATGGAGAGGAGAGGGACCCGCCTGTCCCCAGAAGCCGCGCTGGATGGGTTTAGCTGTGAGCAGTCCATGGCTGGTTTTAGCTGTGAGCAGTCCATGGCTGGTTTGAGCTGCCTGCGGCTCTGGGACAGTCCCCCCCAGCGACCCAGGGTCCATGCCACAGTGTTGGGAAAGGGGGGAAGGGGCAGTGGCCCCGGCCCGGCCCGGCGGGGCCAGGAGGCTCAGAGCCCCCCCACCTTCCAGCAGGCGAGCGCGGACAAAAGGCAATTCCTGCCTTTCCGTGCGGTTTAAATATGTAAATTGTGAGAAGCATCATTGGTCTAAAAGACTGTCCATCAACTCAGGGTCAACCCAATACAGTGGCCTAAATGATTAGAACTAAGTCAAATCTAATGCTAAATTTCTCCTTTGTCTTCTTCAATCACACTAAAATATGAACATGAATTACATCAGGGGGCTGGGAAGGTCATGAATGAAAATAACAATTCAAATCACATCATTCCAAGTCCTTTCTTCCAAATGTGAGCTTTTAGCTTAAATTGGAATTTCTAGCATGCTTTATTCTATAGAGTTCATAACCTTGAAGGTTTTCTATATATTATCCTACGTGTATTGGAAATGCCAGCTTATTACAAGCAATCAGCATTAAGATCCTATCCCTGCAACTAATTTTTTGTCATTTTGGGGAGTTTAATGTGTGTGGTTGGTTGATTTTTTTAAGGCAGACATTTAAATCCTGTGATCACCACTTAACTAAGTGAGGCTTTTGGCCCATTTGTAGATGGAGTTCTTTTCACAGTTTCCTCTTACAGTTTCTTCTCATGGAATCTTCAATTCTGATCTCTGCGCATTCTCTTACTTGGTGGAAGTTGCTGTGGAGAAACAGTAGCTGGAGCACTCTGCTGCTTTTGCCTGCCTGTCAAAGATTGTAACTCTGATTTGCAAGCAGCACATGGGAGACACTGGACAGCACTGCATGTTCCATCCACGTTAGAGAATAACTCACCATTAGTTCATTTTCTTTAAAATGTTCCTCCTCTCAGATATTAAAGTATATAAAGTATATTTAAGTATATAAAGTTCATTTATTTCTGAAAGGATGTTCCCAATGCTGCTTTCAAGTGATTAGTTTTGCAGAAAAAATACAGTTGTCTGTGTTCTTTTAGTAGTAGTAGAACTTCTTGTCATTTTTCATTTATGTGAATTAAATACTTTCAAGGAGTCTTCGATTTCATTGCATTGTCCTTTAAATAATGATTTATACTTGAAAGTATAGTTTAGAAGTTACATGATCTGTATGAAACCCTTGTCAGGGAATCAAATATTTTGAGGAAAAAAGGCATTGGACTACTGGAAGAGATTTATAGATATGATCCTTATAAATATTTTTTATGAAAAGACCATTTACATTTAGTACTGTGTTATTCATTAAATACAACTTAACAGGGTTATTAGGGGCTTTTTGGTTTTTTACGTGTTGTTCGATAACTTAAAATTGTAACTAAAAATAGAAAGACACTCCTCTAACTGAACAACAAAAGAGCTGGATTTTGTGATTTCATATGTCTTGAAAATCTCTCTCTGTGAGTGTAAATCAGAATAATCTTGATGAAGAAGAGTTGCACTTTACCATTCAATATCCAGTTTTATGGGTTGGAATCTCTCCATGGGTCTGGTGTGTACACCTAACCATTAAAGGGTTTGTTCTTCATATACAGCAGAACAACACACAAGAAGAAGGGTTACAGAAGACGGAGGTAGTCACAGAAAATGTCACAACTGTGGCCAAGGATCCAAGATATGCCAGATATCTCAAAATGGTACAAGTGGTAAGTCAGTTCTCATGTCATTCCTTGGCTATGATGTTATTTTTAGGTGGAACGTTACACACAGCTGTAAGCGGACGTTAAATGTCGGAACACATAGATTGTAACAGTAATCTTTAGGCTAGTATAACATCACAATATTCTAGCACATTTTCTCTAATAAATGAATTAGTGTAATATATTCCCTCAGACAGGTTCTGGCAAGATCTTTCTACAAAATTCTGCTGGTATACTTGTGAACTGAAGGTGTGAAATGTGTAAATGCAAAGTGATATTAGCCGGAGGCACAAAAGATGCCACTGGAAGTGTAGTTGTCCTGGCAGAATTGGAGTCATTCCCTGCAGACAGACATGATTACAGTTTGATTTTACTGTAGGGTACAAAATACAGCTTTGCAAGTATAGTCCAGAACAGCAGTACTTGATATTTCTGTAAGGACCAAAATAGAGGTTACAAGGATTGCTTCGCTGTTTGGTTCCACTCCAGTTTCCTGTTATTCATGATGCAGGTTTTGTTTACCTTTTTAGCTGTGGTCTGTGCTACAGACAAATAGGAAATAAATGAATGCAATCTCAATACTTAATTGTGTGAAAGCTAATGAAGGAATGAGAAGGTGAATGGGAGGCTCTTTGTGACATTTTTAAGAGCTCATTTCACATCCACATAATTAAAAATGGGATTGGAAACAAAGAATTTATTTCAATTTATTTTCAATTTGTCAGTGGAAATTTTCCTCTAAAATCTATATTATAATTCTGGAAAGTATGACTATGTCATAGTATTAATAAAACTTTGCTTGTGTTAAAACTAACTTCATGGTTTCACTCAGTCTTCAGAGAAATTATTACGATTGGTCTGCTTCATCCCTTGAATGATGTTCCAAACCTTATTTTTCACTTGAATCACAAATTGGCACTTTATGGATAGCTTATTACAAACCATTGGAAAACCTACCAATGGGATAGTAGCAAAGAGTAGAACACTGTGTTTCTGTATTGATTTAATGCCAGACTTCAAAGTGGATTTGAAAGTGCTGGATGGTCTAATTACTTTGAATTTTTTTTTTTTTGTGACTGCTAGAGGAGTGAGATCTCACTTTCCACATTTCTCCTGTGTACTGGCAGTTCCTGGTGACTCCTCTGCCAGTTGTAAACAGTGTGGTAGGAAAGTCAAACTAACATACTACAAATTAATGTGTGTTTTTGTATTTGCCAAACTTGTCTCCTTGTCCGGTCAAGTATTTCAGTTATGTCATTTATTTGTCCAAATTAAGTTTCCAGATGAAGATTTGTTTGAACTGATAATTTATTTATTGTTCACAGTATTTGTAGTAAAAAGAGCACCATTCTACACTAAAAGTAGCTCTTCCATGAAATTGTGACAAACTCATTTTGGTGGAGTGCAGTTGAGGATACTAAATTCTTACTTCTTAAAGTTTCCAACAGTATTCCAAGAAATCATACAAAAGCAGTACCATATTTGCAGATTAAAATTTAGGAAAGCATGAAAGGTAAAGGAATTGTAATGCCCCGATTGTATTCTAAACAGGTACAGGTACGATCTTAATTGTTTTCCTTCAGATAAAAAGCCTACTCTTAAAGGGCATTTTGATTAAACTTCAGATTAGTTTTGTGAATCTATGATATATGAGGATACTGAGAGGATTTTTTTCTTGTAGATTTTAATGCACACAATGTTGGAATAAAACATACTCCAAGTGTGAACATGGAAACAACCCATTCTTAGAAGTCCTATACCAAGTTCCCTTTGATTGGAGCAAATATGAGTTCTGCTTTGCCTGATCTGACTCAATTCTGTTTTCACCTGGTTTGAGTTGATGCATAAGCAACTCCCCAGTGACTTCTGAGGTGGGGAAAAGTACCTTAAGAGCAGCCAAGCAGGAGGAAAAGCATTATTACAAGATGATGTATAGACACGCAATCCCTTATGTCCAAATCTGTACTAGAATAAGTGATTTTTTTAAACTGTCATGAAATACTCAAATATTCACCTTTGTACTGTACGTGAGTTGGGAAGTACTGAGATGTTCTTCTATTTCAAGCTAATACATTGCAACTGTTTGAGTGACCTTTTTTGACATTATGTCTGATAGATTGCTTGAACTATGTACCTGTGTGTGCTGTTCCACAATCCTCATGCACAAGCCTTAATTGTGATTCTTGCTGTGGAACTGTCACTAGTATCACATCTTTCTCTGGAACATTAGTCATGGCTGCCCTTTATTTTATCATTATTTTACTTCCTTTTGCACAAAAGATACTAGTCCTATGCCACTTGAATTTAGAATTTCTTAGACCACCAGTAGCTTTGTCCCTTTCAAATCAGAAATTGTATCCTCTTTTTTTTCTTTTTTGTTTTTTTCTGTATCCTATGTTGTCATGGAGTGATCCAGATGGTATTTCTGATGGTTTCCAACAGGAGATGGCAAAGCAACAAGTTGCCTTTGAGCAGCTCTAGGGGAAACATAGGAGCAGTTTGTTGGAATGTATCTGATGAGAGGACGTGGGTCTTGGATATGTGATCCAAGATGAGGGGATGTTTAGGTGTTGATGAATAAAATAAAGTGCAGAAGCTGTGGAAGGACTTGCAGTGAAGGGAAGGAATTTTTTTAACACATACATAGTTGACTGAAATCTGTCCACAAGTCACAGAAGATACAAGCCTGACTGCACAAGCAGTTGTATTCAGAGAAGTCGCTTTTAAATTGTGCTTCTGTTCTCATGTCCTGTTTGCCTTTTTCTCCATGCTTTTTAGACTTCTCCAGTTTTTAGCACTGCCTTAAGAGATCCTTCTGGAGTGGTAGCAGATGTACTTCCCTGGTTTTCCTCTCTCTCTTGGACCTTCAGCATGCCCAAGTCTTTCCTAGCACAATTTTTCTCTGCTGTCTTGTGCTAGCTACATTGTGCTTTCTTCACATTCTTACTCATACAGATAACTTCAACTTCATGATTCTGTTTGCATGAATTGCAAGTATATCTATCCAGTCTTGATTCTCTCCCTGCAACTTTCTCTAGATGTTTTGCCATAAATGTAAGAGGGGTTAAAAGGGCCTTTTAATCTCAATAATTTCTTGCTTCTAGGTTCTTGTTGATGGCAACTGAGATTATTGTTCCATGCTGTTGTTTGACAAGTGACATGCATCAATTTATATCAAAGTGTGATTTAAAAGTACCTGTGTAATTTAATTCACCTGTTTGTGTCCAGTAGTTTTATATTATTCTTCCTCCTGCTACACAGGGTGTTCCTGTAATGGCAATACGAAACAAAATGATTTCTGAGGGGCTAAATCCAGATCTTCTCGAGTAAGTAATTTGTGACTCTCCATAGGGCTGGAGTGCAACCATGTGTTTAAAAAACTTGGAGAAACGAAAGGTTGTTCAAGGTGGTGTGAGTTATAGCAGTGACAAGCTACCATTAGACAACGTGCATTTAGCAATGAGGACTCAGATGAAAGGTCAGTAGCCATTTTCACTGCACTGTTTAGACTATGAGGTATTTCCCAGAAATTTTTTTCAACACTCCAATAAGAAAAAGTCATTATTGTAGAGTAGTAAGAACAAATTCAATCTTATTTTGCTGGATGCACGAGGGACAATGCAGTTGTTTCCAGATTCTCTCAGTAGATGGAGTGCACTACTTGACTTCAAAATTGACAGTGTAAATTGAAGTCAGCAGTTTAAAATTTTGGCTGTTGATTGAGTTAACCTGATGTGAAGACTACTAAGAATAGATAGTAATTTTCAAAGCTTCTCATCTGGCCATAAACATTAATTTTAGTCTTTCTTTACAGCTGACATTTAATTTAGTTCTACTAGATTATTTCACAGAATTTGTTAAACTGATGAAAGTATTAACTTTCATTCTTACATTATAGCCACCAAAGTGTTTGAAGTACTTTTGCATTCTCTTCAGAAACTGTCAGGATATTAGAAAGTCCTTTTTTCCAGTGAAGTCTTTTTACATTTTGTAAAGGCTTTTTCTGAAACTAGCAACTTGTTAAATAAAATAAACCTGAAGTGTCATCATATGATGAGTCACTTTAGCTCCCAACTACTTCCTGGTGTCTAAATAAGCCTAAAGTAAGTATTCTTCAGTTGATATTTTTACTGATTGAATGAGAAATAAGAAAAAGACCCTGTGCAAGTTGTAGGTAGCTTTAGCAAACATGGGTTTTCTATATGTGTGTTAAATGTGTTGTATTTTTTGCTGTGCTTTCAAGTCCATACCTTTTTATAAGTGCTGCTATTTCTTCATGTTTGGGTGCATTTTTATAGTAGATAAATCAAAAAGATAATAGGTTAAACTTCAAAAGCAATTTTTTAAAAAGTGTCTGCTTTTCGATTGTCTATTTTGCATTAAGACAGAAACATTATTGCTGTGGGTGGAGGCTCACAGAATATGTTTGGGGTTAGATCTCAAAGTTCATCTTCAAAGATCTCTGCAACAGTAATGCTTAGTCAGATTTTCTTTAAAATGTTATTGGTTTGAAAACTGTTTAAAGAAAGCTGATGATTTGGCAGGGTTCAAAATGTAGAACATTTTAAGGTGTCAGGGGTGACTTAATTTTCTTGCTTTCTTGTCTTAATATTATAGTCTTCTTTTTATATATATATCTTGCCATTCACAGCACATTTCTTGGGTTTTCAGGTTCCTTAGGTCTGCTCACTCAGTCCCAGAAAAAATTAGGAAAATGTCCACATGGCTGTGTGCTTGGTCACTTGCTGCAGGCTCCCCCAGCTCCTTGCCGTTGGCTGAGCATGGGATTTTGTGGCTGTAGATGTGCTAGTTCTAATAATATAGTGTTGTTTCTACACTCTCCTTTTGGCTATTCCACTTCTGTTATTGCTCCTTTCTCAACTTTCTACAGTGTTTTGTAACTGCCTATTCTATCAAGCTCCCAATTTACCTATCTTTGACTTTTGTTTCTTATCCTTCCTCTCTTGCCTGTCTTCAATTCCAGGAGAGTTTGTCCTGCTCTCATGAGCTAAAGGAATTCAGCGCCATCTTCCTCTTCTTAATAAGAGGTTTTGCTCTGCTCTCTCCAGATCACATGTCTTTGCACAGCTCTTCTGTTTTGTCATTACCATGGCAACAAGGAATAATATTGTGAAGTGGTATTTGCATGAGAAAGCAATTGCTTTCTTAATTTGTTTTAGAGGTGTGCAAGGGGGAGGGAGAAGGCTCTTCTGCAGTTCTTTAATACCCTTCTCATCTTTTCATGCAAAATGTTTAGGAACACTTTAAAGTTACCTCAGGGATTCCCAACAGAGAAATTATACTAAACAGAACTAATGTTGGAAAAGAAAGTCTATGCCCCCAAGATAAATAAGAACAGGATGATTAATACAACTGTCATCTTAGTTTAAAATGTAATATTTTATCCAAGAGATGTTAACTGTCATACGGGAAGTGCATTTCTCTGAATGTCATTTTTCCCCAAGTATACTTATGTGTGTATTTTCTACCTTGCTTTCAGACTTCACCAGGCTCTGTCTTGCTTGTATGTCAAACTCATTACATATTCTCCATACATCCATGGAGAGCCAGCATCTTCAGGCAGTAATGTTAGTTAGTCTTTAGATGGCTTGCTTCTCTCATCTTCATTTCCAGTAGATTCCCCAAGCAAACATTTTGCCACAGTGTTAAGATCCATCCTAAATATTCTCTTTAAAACTAAATACAAGAGGTCTGATCATTTGTAGTCAATAAAAATCCCATGGCTGTTCTTGCATGTCAAATTTAACCCAATGTTCTAGCCAAATTCCACTCTGAGTAATTTTTTGCTTCTCTAAATTATCCCTGCAGTTTTAGTTGGATACAATATTGTTCATTTCCTGTCTTATTTTTTTCATGTACTATTTACACTGCTCAATGGTGTACAGAATGTTCCTTTCAGCCCTAGAACCTCTGAAGATTAAAAAAAATTGAATTAATCATTATTGCCTGCTTTCAACTCTTTCTACAAGTGTTTGCCACTTCTTAATGATCTGTCATCATTTCTGATGGCATCAAAGGCATGCATTCACACTGATGTCTACAGAGTTTTGATGTCCAGTGAGTTACAGTTTGTAGTGTTTGTCTTTCAGTTGTAGGTGAAGCAATACCACTAAGGTGTGAGTTTGTGAACCATAAACAGTTAATGTGTCAAATGTTGTGGAAATAAAGTGCCTGCAGTTGTCGTGAAAGGACAGTGGTGTTACGTGCTGAGTTGCTTGTGTTCTCAGCTGGATTTGCAACATGGAATGTTTTTGTTGCCTGCAGGACCCCAGATGCCCCTGTGCCTGCCTGGGGAGATGATGGCAAAGCAGAAGACAGTTCTGATAGTGAATCTTCATTCAGTGACTGAAGAGACTGATTCCAGCCTTTGGAAACCTTTGTTAGGTGCTCATGTGTTTGGAGCTTTAGCAGACAATGGTTTGATGTGGGTCATATGGGTGGCATGGTTTATCTAATGACATTTTTAAGAACTAAGCTCCTGTGTGCTCTCTTCTGGAAGGTTTGAACAGGCAAAGTGTTTCAACCTGAGCCCTTTCGCCATGAAAATGAATCATGAGATCCTTGCAGTTTTTAGGCTGCATCATGTCAGATTCATTTCTGATTCTGCTGAAATTACTTTGTAGAGCTCCAAGAATTCCACACCTCTAAACCTCCAGGTCTCTAAAACTGCATTCTGGTCATTGTTAGATTTTCTACGTAACACTTCTAACCTAAATTGCCTTCTTTCTGCCCCTTCTTCCTTTACTTAAAGGTAAATTCACTTTTGAAAATGAAAATGTTTCATTGATGAACTGAACTATTTTCTCAATATTCTATATCTGCAGTGGTGCAACAAGAATTACACATAAGTCAACTCTCTTATGGTGATTGCACATCAGTGATACTCAGATTTGAGAAAAACTAAAATACAAGTGAAAAATACATTAAAATGCATTTTGAATCTATTTTGAAAGCATATACCACTATTCAGTACCACGTTAGAGTCTGTATGAAGTTGGTAAAGAAACCCCTGCTCTCGAAGAGTTGATTTATTGAATTCAGGGTGCAGTGTTGTAGAAAGCTACAGACACGGCAAGAGTGGTTTGAAAATGACACTGGGAAAAAAGCAAGGGACTTGGAGATTATTAATGGAATCTCATTACTGTTCACTGTTACATAGGTCAGTTGAGACCATTTTCTGACTTCCGTTGGCCTTACTCAAAAGAAGCTGTGGCTGAGCAGTTTGCTTAGGATGAGAAATCACCTCCAAGTTGGTGTATTTGCTGATAATTTCAGCAAAGAAGCTAAAATTCAGTTTGTTTAATGATCAAACTACCTTGCCACCTCTTGAGGTATGCATTGAGGAACAAAATAAAGAAATGCACTAGGAGCCTGACATGTCCTGAAGATTCCCCTCAAAATTACTTAATGTGCTCCATGACTAAAAAATGATACTTCATTAAAGAATCTTCTTTAATACAATTTGTTCCCCATGAAATCCTTCTCAATCTGTTTGAATTCCCCAGATTGTTGTGATTATACCAGAGTGCTGTGTGCCAGGCAGTCATTAACTTTCTGGTATTCCACATTCTTGCTGCGACCAAGAGAAGACAAAAACTGAAGCTCCAAGTGTTTAAGTTTGTTAGCTTTTATGACTGAGTCTGTACCTTCTCTCCTTATTGTTTATGGCACTTCAGTAGGTTACCTGCTTTTTTTTTCTGCTGTAACTTAAGCATGGCTCCCATTTAAGCCTGCAGATGTATTTATGCTCTCCATAAATAAATCAGAGTAATGCCTGAATCCCTACAAAAGCATATATGCACTAGAGAATGTCTAGAGATGGTATTTTGATGATGGGTTAATTACTATTGAACACATAAACAAGAATACTTAATAGTTAACACTTGGTAAAACACAACAAATATTAACATAATTAGCAATAAGTATTTCAAATGTAAATGTGATAATGTTATTTCAGAATGTATATATTGAAACACTCCTGACTTTTTAAAATCTATATTTGGAAACTCATTTAAGCAGTCTGTATAATAAAAGTTATACTTCGTAAACCAAAGTTGTGGTTCTATTTTATTGCTATATCTCGTTCTAAACAAGACAATGAAAATTCTTCCGAAGTCTCTGCAATTCAGGTTTCTCCAAAACTAATTTTGCTGAAGTTATATCAACCTGCTAGCCTAAGGGGAGAGTTTTGGAAATTGAGGTTTGGAGTTAAAGCTAACCCATGGTGGCACCCTGACTACCGGAGAACTGAATATCCCATAGCCACTGTTCTAAGAAGCAAATTTAAGGAAGACTGAAATTACATGTTTGATACTTTTGAACTGACATGAACCTCTGTAAGGAAGTAGCATGATTTAAAGAGTTGAATTGAGAATTATTTTTCTAAAGAAATAAACAAAGTTACCAAAAAGACATTTAAGAAGATATAGCTTCATTTGTTTATCATTCTGTAGAAACTATTTGCGTAAAATTATTTTGAACTGAGAAAACCCCTAAAATCAATTGTCTTTTACACCACTGCAGATACACTTTCATGTGGAATGAAAAAGAAAGCCTCTGGCCTACAGATACTTGTTAAAATAAAAGATAATTGATCAGTAATTATATATGTCACATAAGTAATTATATATGTCACAGTTTCATTAATAGGAGTTGTGAATTTAACTGCTTAAAGACTTGTAGTTTTTTTTCAGGCTAGGAGTTTACTTTGGAATAGTGCAGCCTTGGTAGCGTGGCAGAAATATTAAGAAAATCTTGCCACTGTGTCTCCTCTCTCAGCTGAGTGGTGCCCAGAAAAAATCCAAATGTCTGAATTGTGAGGAACTAGGTGGACAAAAAGATAAAACCATCCCTTTTTACATTCAGTGTCTCAGCAGCCATAGTGCTTCCGCTACCTTTGGAACCTCTGACCACTGTAGGCTCTTCTGTTCCTAAACACATCCCTTTACTTTTAAGTTGTAGCCAAATTCAATCTGAGATGTTTCAGCTTAGGACACACGCTGACACAAGGAGCTATTAAGTGTAGGATGGTTGGTTTGAGACTGAATTATGTCAGCTGTGCTGGTGCTCCTTGATCTGCAGCAGTTTTCTAGAGATGTGGTGCTAACCCAGACAGCTGGAAAGTCCTTAACCGCAAGCTAAATACTATAAGCAGAGACTATTCCAAGGTGCTCGTTATTTGCCATCTGTTTTGGAAGAGAAGATGGAGTATTTCAGCTTGGCAGCACAGTAATTAGATATATGTAATACTTTCAAGGGAGAATGTCCATATTTAAGAGACTTTTATTTTTAAAAGCTTCCAACAGTGAAGGACTTTCAGAAGATACAGTATACATTAAGAAGTGTCAGTAATACGCATCTAATATATCCAAATTTTGCATGGATTTAAACTCATCATCTGGGGCAGTATTACAACTTGCAGGCATGAAAACTACTGCAGAGTGTTGCTGGAATAACTACTGAATGCATCTGTTAATACTAATTATGTACTACTAGTAAACTATTATATTCTTTGTTTAAACAAACTTTTTTAATCCCATCACCGTATTCCTCATTTTGCAGGTGAATGGGACTGCAGAATGCATAAAGGTCAGTTTCTTAACGGTATTACAGGCATTTTAAATGCCTGTAGATGCCCTTAGACTAGATGCATACCTGTATTTTTGTAAGCGAAACCTCAAAAAACTGTCAAAAGCAAAAACAACATCTGGACATGATAATAACTTCATAGTGAAGTCCTGGTTTAGCACTTGTAATCATTAATGTGTTCCCTCTCAAGTCTTGTGTTCAGCTACATTTGAAAAGAAAATTGATGGTTCTTTTTCCAAGCTGAGTCTCTTCCTCTCTCTTGTTTTTCTTTCCAGTGTGTGTTATTTACACCAGTGAGTAAGTGTATAGTTTGACGTTCTGTGAAAAAAAAAAAGTATAACAAACTATAGCCTGTACTTGGAAAAAGAGAATATCACTAAGATCAGCACTTTGAGCTGTGTGTGATCAGGTCAGTTTTGGTTTCCGTAGTGTTACGTAGCAAGAAACTTAAGTTCATCATGGGCTTAATCTTCCCGGAGATCCCATTTTCCCTCTGAAAAGCTGATCCGAGGTAACAGTCTTACAATGAATTTGTCTGCAGAACGGGACATGTATTTTTTTATTCTTCAGAAAATTTGGCATCCTGTTGTCTGAAATGCCTGCACTGGTGTCCAAAGTGTTACTCTCCTGATGCTTCGTGTGGTGGTGTCTCCATTCAGGGCCCTTTGCAAGCAAAACAGGAAGTGCCACATTAATTGGGGCCCGTGGCTTCATTAATTGTGCAGTTCTGTCTCTGCTAGAAGTCAGTACTGAGTGCCTTAAGGGAAGATGTGAGGAGCACCACAGCAGTCCCTTTTCCTGCCACCAAGACTTTACTCCAGCCGCAAGCAGAGATTGATGTTCGGTACTAAATTACAAGTTTGTTAGTTCTTCCAAAAATATTTTCGTTAATTTGGGAAGCTGTGGATATTCCTGCTTTGTGTTTGACTCACTAACTTTGCTAATACAATACTGGTTTAAGGGAGTTCCATGGGCTTGTTCATTATGAGGGTAACGAAGCAGAAAATTGAAATAATATTCCTCATGCCATACAAAAAAATGAGTGACAGAAAGATGTTTAGCATAGGATGTGTCACATTCTGAAGAAACAAGTCTGAATGGCCATAAATTAAGATGCACGTCATTGGGCGAGGACAGATGTAGCACAAAGCACTCCATTTTATTTGCTTCTTTTTTAAAAAAAAATAAGTCAGGGCTGTGTCTTGATCTTAAACTAATGGATTCTTTTCTCATTCAGTATATTTCCCATTTTCAGGTTAATGGGTGGAAAGGAAAATTCTGAATAAAAATTACTTTGCAGACAGTTGGTTTTTTTTGCTTCAGACTTCAAAACTGGTGCCCTCTTCCTGAAGGAATGAAACAGTAAATAATAGTATTCTCTTATTTCGATAATTCACTCTTCTCCTCTCAAGCTCTTATATGTTCTTCCTGGGCTTCATTATGGCCCTCTGCCCTTGTCTGTAGAATCAGAAGCTGTAGTAAAGTGAATGCTAGGCCAGTTTTTTACTGGAAGGAGCATGTATCCGAGTGCCGAAAATACAGGGCAGAACAAAGGGATCTGAGAGTAATTTTTTACATTTATGTGAGCAGTTCTTTTTATAGGTAATTACCATCAACTGTTTGATAAACCTTATCCTTATCTCACCACTCTTGGAGTGGTGAGAAGTTGAGTACACGTGAGCCAACCTGCTGTGAAGAGTTGGACAGTGGAAATAATCTTCCAAGGCCCGTTTTAAGTAACAGCTCTCCTAAGAACTGTGATTATCCTTTTTCCTTTCGAACAAATGATCTCTAGGGTTCAGTTCACTCCATGCTCCCAGCATATTGCATAATCCTGGTGTGATTTCCTATAGCACAGTCTGCACTGCTTTTCCAGGTCATGGGGAATCCTTCCCCAGTGAGAGCCAAACTGTTCACGATGAACATCTTGCGGTATTGATTTCTCTTTACTACTACCCAACAACTCTCTGAAAAATAACACTTCTGTGTGCTGAGATGATCCTTTGGTCTTCTGGATCCAGTTCACCTACTTTTAAAGTAGATCATAAGTAGGAAAGGAAATGAACAGAGAAAATAAGTTGTCTTTTCTCAGCTGTTTCATCATTTGTTTTTCCCTCAGGGGACAGCCAGTATTTTTGTAAAAATGGATTAGGTGAAAAATAGTTCATAATGCTTTATCATGGGTTTGTTGTGGTTTAGGGAACTGATGTCAAAAGCTTGCCTGTCTGCACAAAAGCGTATGTCAAGAACATAATTTCAAAACAGCTGAATTCAGTTCAAATATCATGAGTGGGAGTTTATTAGTAGTATTTTTGCTACTGTAACTTCTCCTTGCCTGTTACTTGGCTTTTGTATTTGCCTCCTCTTCTGTTGTAAATGTGAGGTTTTGTTACTGTTCTTTCAGCCTCCTGGCATCCTTGCTCTTCATTGTTGAGCTGGCCTATTACCATATTTGAAACCAAGCTCTCCTTTGAGCCCTTGCATTTTAAAGGTTAACTTTGTGATGCTTTCTGCATATTTTAATTGTGAGAAGTGTTTTAGCCTGATTTACCATGGAAAAACCATCACTCTATACACGTGTCTGTCCTTAGTTTCCCTCAACTTTCAGAACCTGTTGGCTAGTTTCAGTCACATTTGAGTAGGGAGGAGAGGAAGGCATCCCAGAGAGCAAGGTTCTTATGGATTTGATAAAAATAAATAACCAACTAAAAAGGAGAGATGGTGTAACAGCATTTGAGCTGAAGCATCCCCAGCTGAAGCCTTCTTAAACCCCAAGTGGTCCATGCCCCAAAGAGGTGTTACCCAGTACCCATTCATGCTTTTCCCCTGATGTTAGGCCCTCTCAACAGAAGCCTTTAACCCTCTCTGGTTACAGCCATAACTCAGCTATAGGGTGCTCAGCTGTATTTTCTTTATTCAAGCTGTGTGTCGATCAGCAGAACACCACAACACTGATTCATTGCCAGTGAGGTTATAACCAGTGGCAACTGGTCTGACCAGCAGTCAGAACCTGAGGTGCAGTAAACAGGGCTTCCTTTTTCCAGGGTCTCCTGTAACTTTTTATGAGCATAAGGCTGTGTGGTCTGTAGCCCTGCTGCAGGAAATACCCACAGGAACTTACATCTTAGAAACCAAAGCTAGTCAAGCACATGCTCGAGCTCCCTAGGAAATCAAATTCTGTTCATTTCCCTGAACTTCTTGCTCTAAGTATACAGTTACCGGAAAACATTTCAAAATGTGACCAGCTTGGATCAAGAGAGATGCCATGCTTTTGTGGTGACTGAAGCCTTGGCAGAGAGGACAGGAACAATAGGACAGTTCTCTTTGGGAATTATTTATATTGTGCTCACAAGTGGACCATGCTGTGCTGGTGTTGTGTAAGGCAATCCTCAGGAAATCAGGTGGGAGTACAAACTTTCCTTTTGCCGTATAAACAGAATGTGTTGCATAACTGAACTTGTCTTTCTGCTGTTAGGGATGGTTTTTTCCATTTCAGTTACTGTGTCTATATTGTCATACATATCAGCACACCCTGCACTAGCTGTTTTTTCCAGGACCTGTCCCACCTGGGCACCCATCCCTTCGCTCCATTACATGCTGTTACTCTCCACAGGATGTCCCGGCATTGCAATGAGCCTCAGCCACCAGCAGCACCAAACACAGCTACCCATCGTCAGGCCCCAGCTGGCTGCTGCTCCCTGTGTTGCTAATCTCACCTCTCCCGGGGGCTGAATTGCTCAATCTTGCCCGAGTATTTGACACCGGATTCTTTTGTCAGATGCCTTTGCTAGGACAGTGTGATAAGTAATGGACACGCTGTCAGGAGCAGGGTTTGCCAGATGACACACAACAGGGCTCTGCTGACCCAAAAACTTGACTTCATGAGCCGTGAGCCCCACCTTCCCCTGAAAGGGCTTCCTCTTTGAAAAGAGGTTATGGTTTGTGTGTGTGTGTGTGTTAGCTTTTAGTATGTCTCTGTTGGGCAGCTCACCTACCATTTCATTCACACTCTGAGCACACAGTCAAGCTAGAGCCACAAGTAATGTCACACAATCAGCTGAGCTAGCAGCCATGCAATTTTGGATGCCATACTTGGGCCATTTTCCAGTACATATCCTTGTTGTGGGAGACTCATCACACAGGAATCACCTGTCAAGAGGAATGCCCTGTCACACAAGAGGAGCTTATGATCAGCAGTTGTCACACAGTGCACAGAGGGCATTTCATGTCCTTTCTCCAATAACACACACACCCCAGCTTAGCTAGAGGATGGACAGCTTTTCTGATTTCAGGTTTGCATAGCAAATTCACTTTAGTGCCAGTCTTCACTTAACAGTTTTGCTTATCTTTTTTCTCTAGCTTACATACCAAAACACAGTGAACTGGAGAGAAAAAAACATTCATTGATGCTTAACTTCATTATGGAGAGAGTCTTTATTGTTGGGGAAGATGAAACATTTATCCTTAGATTTTGAAAGTTTTTATTACGTGAGCTCTTTCACGTCACAAAAAAAGCATCCACACATGCACATTCTCACATGTATACTCCTAACTTCCCAACATGTTGATATTTTCAGTTCCAATTTGTAACACTTCATCTGTTCCTAAGCAGTGCACATTCTTTATTTATGTTCAAGATCCAAGCAAACAAAATTCCTTCAAACATCCTTCTGAATCAGAGAAGAAATGACAGTGAAAAAAGGCAAAACAATTAAATTCTCCCCACTTACATGAAAATTTTACTGAGGCTTGTTTTGTTACATAGTGTTATAGTGAAAACAGATGATATTTGAAACTTGGCTTTGAAGCAGGCCTCCCTTCAGCCTCCACAGGCAACCTGACATTCCCCTTCTGCACTTCACTTCCAACAGTTCTTTCATGCAAAACACTTCCCTGTTTATCCTCCAGACAAATTACATTTGCTGGTCTTAAGTCATTTGTGTACTAAGAAAATGATGTGTTGTCAAGCCCGGACCTCACTTCTCTTTCTAAATCCTTTCTTTCATAAAGGATGAAATGAAACAGAGAGGGAATTAATTCATTGCACTTCTTTCTTTTCTTTTAAGGTGTTAGGGTGGCTGCAGTGGGATCAGCTCCTCGGTGGACAGCGCAGTGAGCAGCACATACAATTAGCCTGTGTACCTTGCCTGATGGCCAGGCTCAGGGAGCAGAGCTTCAGCAGCACTGCTGACATCAGAAGAGCAAACCCTACATATACCTCCCCTAATCTGTGCTCTTTGTAAAATGACTGTGAACAGTTTAGCAAAATGTTTAGCCTGTTTTGATAGCTGGACTAAATTGTAAACAAATGGTAACCACGTGCTATTCATGGCAGAATAATTCTGCTTTGTTTGGTTTTATGACAGCATTTACACAGTATTTTTTGCCTTAGTGACCTACATGAGGTTTTTGTCTACAAGGACTACTCTTTTTCTTTAAAAACAAAGAATTAACAAAGTAGATTATGGCAGGTTTGGTTTTTAACTATAGCAGCTGGTAATTTGATGGAAACCACCCCCAGTAAGCTTCTTTGGTGTTTTCAGAGATCAGAAAATCTCTTGCTGCTGTCCCAAGAGCCTTTAACAATACTCAGTTGAAGTTCATTAAGTCAGGAAGCGATGGCAATACACATTACTATTCTCCGTAATTCCTGCCATCACAAACCATTTTCTGGCTTCTCCTCACCTTGCTCTGAAGTGGTTTTTTCTTTGGTTTATAATGGTTTTTTACTCAAGATTTGGGAAGAAGGCAGTACATTGTAATGAAACCATCTGTAAAATCACTGACACCCATCACACTGCAGTTACAGCTTTGGTCTATTTGCCTGTAGGCACAAGCCAAGATCAGATGGTTCTAGCTCAGGAAAGAAGAAATGGGGCAGGCAAAGCCACATAAAAGCTTTTCTTCTCCCTAGCACTTCCATTCAAGAGTCCCAGAAGAAATCACAGTTAGGTCAGCCTTACAAAAATTGTTCTTTAGCAAAACGCAAGTATAAAAAAAATGAAGACCCAAAGCATTAGGGTGTTCAATATCTGAATTATTTCATGGTAATGTTGGGAAAGTAGTAGCAGAATAATTTTGTGGTTTGGTTGTTGTTTTCAAGACAACACAGCTTTGTAAAGTTGCATGAGAGGGAACAGAAGCCTCTTGGTTAGGATTTGTAAATAGAAAACATCCTAGGGCTGCTGTCCCTTTCCTCTTCTCCTGGATCATTATTATCAAGAAGCCACCTGTAATTCTCTTTGTAAATGGACTGTGCTGCATGTGAAAGAAGGAAGGAAGAAATGGGGGAAAAAATCAAAACAACAACAAAAAATATCACAAAAAAATTTGCTGAACAGGACACAGTAAAGTAAGTATTTTTGAAAATGTTTGCTTTTCAAGGAGGGACATCTCCAGTTCTCAGTTCTTTACTGTGTGGGGAGGGGAAGGTTACAGCTGCTTTAACCGCTATCAGCTCCATTTTACTCCCAAGATGACATACTTACAAACTGAATTTATAGTTGACTGCAAATATAAGAAACACCAGTGCTACTATTTCTCTGTGTTTTTCTATGATTTTTGTGTATTGTATGTAGAAGCTTTCTCAGTAAAAGACAGAGGATACATCATGAGCAAAGGCTTTCCTTTCCCCACAGGTAAATGAGTCACTGAGATTAAACAAAGGCTGAAGTTCAGGGGTCTGACTTAAGAGTCTCTTTCACTTCTACTACCCCTAGTGTTTTGTCTTACAGGCTGTCATGTTTTCATTCCTTCTAAACCCTTTCTGCATGGCATTAATAGCAGGAATAGTATTTAGCTCCCTAAACCAGAGCATTCATCCATACTTCCCAAAAGTATGTCAGCTCTGAGTGCAACTGGTCAAGATGCCTCTTGAAATTCCTGCCAGCTCTTACACTGTGGAGGTGAACCTGAGCTGGTTTCAGCAGCTTGAGTAAATTTTCAGTTCATTTTTCTTTCACAGGAGGGACTGGAGCTCCTGGAGAGGAAGGACTGACCTGCTCCTTTTGCTTCCTCCAGCTCCTCCTTGATGCCTCACTGACTTGCCTAGTGCCCTCTTTCTATGCTTCTCCTCATCCCCTGCATCCATTTCCTGCAAAATTCCAGAAAAGTGTTTATAAAAATTTCAGACCCACTTAGAGCAGATTTTTAGACCTGCCATGTTTCCAACTATTGGAATGAAATATTCCAGACCAGGTGCCCTGCTTGAGATGGTTCATTTCTGAAACTTCTGATTCAAAATTCTTTCTTGAAAAAGTTAGGGGAAAAAATTCAGGGTTTTTTCTGTATTTTTAAAGAAATAGTAATTTTTAAAAGTTTCCGTGATGTCGCATTTAGATCAGAGGGAAAGCCTCTGCCAGGGAGCAGCAAGGGCAGGTTCCCTTTCCCTGAAGGGAGGGCAAGACAGGAACTGGGGCTGGTGGCAAGGCAGGAGCAGAGCTGGTCAGCACTGGCACAGTCCCACAGACCATGGAGGAGAGCAGGCAGGGTCCAGACACTGGAGCCAAGTTGGACCAAAAGTCCAAATCACAGGAATTCCATAGTGGCGAGGCAGGTTTGAAGTCAAGTTGACTTTGTAATTCACATTCCAGTCCAGAGAACACCAAGTCATTGCACATTGCAGGGATCACCAAGCATGTTTGTAGTGTGGAGGAAGCCAAGCTAGAAAATCAGACCTGAGGGTTTTCTTAATGAATTTCAAGACTGGTGATTGGCCTTCTCAGTTGTCTCTCTCCTCCCAGTGAGGTCCAGCCCCACCACAACTTTACAACGTTCAGTAAAATCTTTGTAAGCCCCATTTTTCCCCTTGTGCAGGGTGAGGACAGTGCCCCTGGTAGGTCCCAGCCTGGCACCACAGCAGCAGGAGTGAGAGGAACACAGGAGCTGTGCCGCAGCCCACAGCAGGGATTTCCCTGTCCATTTCTGCTACAACATTTTCTGCTGAGCTCCCCTCATCTTAAAAGCATCAGTACACCACGTACAGGAATTGTGGAAGTAATGGCTGCCCCTGCACCACCACCACCCGGGAATGATCATGAAATGGGTGGTTCCCTATGGGAATACAGAGCATAACTGCAAAATTAAAACACGAATGGCGCTGCACTTGCAGAGGAATCTCAGATTATACTGTTGCACAGGTGGCTTTAAAACTGAAAATTTACAGCTTGCATGTTTAGGGGGAAAAAATGCATAATGGTGTCAAAGGCCAGTTTTGGCTTAAAATTGTAATACGTATATGCAGCACAGACTGAGAGAAAAGAGTTGACTCATTCTTCTTGTGTGAGGAGGGATAGTGTGGAAAAGATACCAAATAACACCTAATAAAAAATAGGCAGTGATGCATATAAACTAGATGTTGGGAAGAGGTCTGGTAAAACTTTATTTTCTGGCACTAGTAGTACACCCCGAAAGGCTGTCTGAATAGTGGAGGGGTTTCTCGACAGAAAACTGAAAACTCCAATTGTAATAAAAGGAAATATTTTTCTGACAGAGCAGTAAAAAGGTGCAACAACTGATGCCCTGATAAATATACCCAGTTACCACAGGCACCTACAATGCGTCCTCTAAACACATTTTTTTGGCTGGTGAAGTGGAAAAATGGGGAAATTTAGGATTAAAGAAAATTCTATTCCACTTCAAATGTCTGGAGAGTGTCTGAATGGTATAAATTGTGTATCTTGGCCATCTCCAAATATATAGGCAGGCACTTGAGGCAACGTGTTAGAACTGCATTTCCTCAGAGGCAAAACTCAGTTGCAGCCATCGGTAAACTCATATTTTTCCATCTGACATGGTTAGTAACTTGGATTCCTGATGAGGAAAAAAGATAGTAGCAAATAATTAAACACAAGTGGTGACATATGCTCCATATGGTAGCAAGTTTTCTCTAATTGGTTACGTGGAACCATGGAGATACGAAAAGTTAGTGTATCCCTTATAACAAAGCACACAAACAAACAAACAAGAGATCTACCAAAACAACAGTCAGCATGACTCTGCATCGTTTGTCTGACCACTACGGGGGCAGTAGCTTGAATTCCACAACTGCAAAGATGTTCATCTATGTTTGTGCAGCTATTTTGTGTTCAGTGAGTTTCAAAGATTTGATGGAAAGATTTAATGGAAAGCTCTGGAAAAAATGCTTTTTAACCAGTATTCTGGTTTTGAAAGACTTAAAGCTACTTGGAAGGAGTTTTAATTGATTTGTATGAAACCTTAAAACAATTCTTTTTGTCACATTCCCTTTAGAATATTAAAATCTTTATGGTCAGTCAGAAATAGTTGTGTAAATCTGCTAATATTGTTTTAATGAAGATATGATGCATTTTATTCTCTTTATGCTATACTGTGAGTTGTTTTGGCTTTCTTTTTCATCCCAATCCTGTCTTAAATTCAAAACTAGGAGTAGAGAGATTCATATTTGTTCTACATATATAGCTTTTTAGATTAATTCACACGTAATCCAGAAACATTTTATTACCAAAGAGGAACTGAATGATCAAGAGAGCCCATACTTTGTCTCATATTTAAAACATGCAAATAGGAAATATCATTGAGTCATAGAATCATGGCATGGTTTGGATTGCAAGGAACCTTTAAGATCACCTAGTTCCACTGCCCCTGCCATGGGCAGGGATACCTTTCACTAGACCAGGTTGCTGAGAGCCCCATCCAACCTGGCCTTGTACACTGCCAGAGATGGAAGTGTTGTGTGATTCATGTTATGTGATTTTTCCCTATTTTAAAAGCTGTGAGTCTTTCTGGTCTTTATTAACACCATCAGTCTAAGATCTGCAACATCTGCTTATTAACTTCCCCAGCATCCTTGCAGTAAAAAAAGGCTTGTACTTGCAAAAGGATGGATTGGACTGCACACTGAAAGGCGTTTCTGATTGACAAAGTTCTCCACATTATTGTGTTCATTCCTGTTCTCGTCTACATAGAAGATGATTTGCCACATGGGAGAGAAAGTCTCGAGGAGAAAGTGGAACTTTGTGTGTTGCAGGTAGGAACTTTTCATTCTTTCCATCACTTGCTCTGGTCATATATGCATCATGGCAAGAGAGAAAGAGAGAGAGAAACCTGCACCAGCATGATAAAAGTTCCTTAAGGTCCCCAGCAGGTAAGGGTAGAGCAGAAAGTATGAGCTCCAGCTGAGCAAACCTTTGTCCTACACCAGCACATGTGCATGTGTAGCCAAAGGGTGACTGCTCCAAAAATTTCCTTGGTATCACCCGTTTTAAAATAGCAAGTATAACAATGCCTAAGTTGTTGCAAAAGTGCAGACATGCTGCCTAAATAGAAATTACCATGTCTGGTTGTTTCAATATAGTTAGGTGAATATATGACAAAATATGAAATTCTAGATGTCATATGAGGCAGGGGCTTTCCTGCCATCAGATCATTGTAAGGAGCTTTAAAAAGATTTAATATTACATTTTCATTTTTGTTTTCCTTAAATGTCCTAACTGGGCAGCATTCAGTTCCAAAAGTGTCTGGTTTTGGTACAAATGACTCATAAATAAAAACTTACTGTAGAAGCTTTAAAGCTGGCATGTAGTTTTCCACAAAGCAAAATCATAAGGAACTTGTTCTCAAAGTGGTGCTACAAATACTAGAGTAAATTCACAGGGTGACTGGGGGAGTGGGATGGAAGACAGACAACCACCTCAGTGCAGAAAACTGAATTTAAAAGGGGGGGGGGGTGGTGTATTTTTTTTTTAATTGCTTCTATGTTGCTTCTTTTAAAAGGCAATATGTCCAGAATTACTCAAAAATTCACATTCAATCCAAACAAATTCAAGTTTTAAATAGTTGCATTCCTTTGTTCCTGTTTGAATCAGAGATACAAACCCTGGATCAAGGGCACGTGTGCTCAGAGGTGCCAGCAGAAGTGTGGCAGATGACTCAGTAAGAAAACTTTAGTGATAGAGAATCAGATTTTGCTGCTTTATGATAATAACTGAGGACTGGAAACAAGCCTTTGTACAATTTCAGATTTTCCACATTTCAGACTTCTCCAGCCAGTTTATGGTTCCTGTACTTTAGCTTTCTGCTAAAAATAACAATAATTACCTCCCACTGATTTTAATCCACCAAAGGCAGGAGAAGTTGGAGTCCTCTGCAGGCAGGCTGCAGGGAGTTGCCAGATTTTGAGCTGCCATTTGGTCCCACTTGCAGACAACAGAACTGTACCTGAGATTTATAGAGCAGTTGTGCTGCTTAGCGAAGCTAAGTGTTGTCAGGTAGACACTGGAAACAGGAACAAGAATGGGAGCTTAGAGGAGAATTAATGCCAAGTCTTGCACTACAATAGCCTCCCATGCTAAGACTGCCAGAGTGATGAATTGAAGTGAGGATGAAGGCAGCAGTAAGGAAGAATGGCTTTTTTTTGATGGTGCCCAAGAGTGGCTCCTCTTTAGGATTTTGTCCTTCCTGTGCTCAGCTTTCACAAGTGGCATGAACCTTTCTGACAGCTGGAAGCCCACAGGTGTCCATCCCAGCCACAGTTTTATGGGAGCTCACTGGAGACAGCCCCATGTATCCATCTATCCATCCATCCATCCATCCATCCATCCATCCATCCATCCATCCATCCATTCATCCATCCATCCATCCATCCATCCATCCATCCATCCATTCATCCATCCATCCATCCATCCATCCATCTCACAGTGGGCTGCCCTCTGCTTTGCTTCTCATTAGCTGCTGCTGCCAATGGCCATTCAAGTTTTCTGCTTCTTCAAAACCACAGCTGGAACCTTGTTTTGGTGAACTAAGATAAAGTCAATGTAGCGTGGTTCCATCCTTCCTGCCACTGTTAGTCTGGCCAGACATGGAAACACCTGTCCTCCTTCATGTGTCAGCAAGCCTGTGGAAAATAATCCCACTGACCTCTAACTTCAAAGAGGCACAGATTGGGGGAGCAAATTCTCTTTCCAGTTAAATTGAGTGAATCACTCAAATTCTCATCTCTCAGCTTCTGTATTTACTGATCTGTCAGCATATTAGCATTTTAGAAATACACTGTGTAGACTTTCACGAGTTTTTAGAAGAAATTACATACACAGTGCAAAATAAAGCCTGTTTTCTCCAGGTAAAGCATTAGTTGTCCATGAAAAACCTGTCTTATTTCAAAGTTTCCTGCAGGCAATTTGCAATAGTAAATTACATAGTAAGGACAAAAAACCCCTATGCTTCCTAAACTGCATTCTGTGGCTCAAACTCAGTGAAATACTTAACTGACAGCAGCAAAAAATTTGCTCTCATGAAGAAGAATTAAGAGAAAAAATATTCCAAGTCAGTAATAATTTTAAAAGTTAAAGCAATGAGTTATTGCCAACCTGCAGATTTTGTCTGTCAGGAGCCCAGACCATCAGTGGTTCTGAGGATTGCTGTGAATGACTAGTGGTTCACAAACTCTCCTTGGCAATCACTTTTCCAGATCATAACTGAAATTATGACAACTTTTAAGCCCAATTTGGTTTCTCTATAACCAAAGAAATATGATATCACTATGCAATTATTCACATGTTGTTTGGTTGATTTGGTTTTGTTGGGGTTTTTTTAATTCTAAGGACAACTGACATTCCGTGTTTTTCTCTGGTGAATGAGAGCAGTGTCTGCAGCTAAGACTAGGTATGGATTTACTTGGATATGGAAATATTGATGGGCTTGACTTTCCTTTGAAACCTGAAGAATGCCAAGTCAGCATTGTGACAGCTGTGCCTCTGCTCACGTTTTGAACAAACTTTGTTTTGGATTCCTGGGCCTGACTGCTTCTTAGCTTTATATTTATTTTGCACTTTGAAGTTCATGTTACAAGATAGGTGCTCCTGCCTCTTTTTTCTCCATTTTGTTATAAATAAACAAATCTCAGCATCATACAAAGTTCACAGAGTTTATGGTTTGATTTTCTTCATTTGGTTGGCCTGTCTCCAGAAAAGTTCTTGGGTTTAGGTGTATTCACTAGAATTAATGGACTTTTCTGCCCAGATTGATTCCATTTGTTCCTCAAAAAGCCCAAAGTGATTTCTGTAAGGACATCTTTCCTCTTTTGTCTCATGAGGTCTTGTACCTCATGTAGTCTTGTATCACCCCAGAAAAACTCCCTCATTCACTGGGAAGACTTTCCTTGGCTTTATTAGCAAGTCTTATGCAGTACTTTTCTGTTCTAAGGTAATTAAATGCTGGTGGCTGACGGTGCAGATTTTCATAAGAAAAGTTTGTCACCTACCTTTTTTTGCTTCTTTGTGACAAGAACAGAAGGTTTGGCACTGAATGGCATTGGATTACATGTAACGTAACAACCAGAGAGAATTTTTTCACTGCTACTTCCACCCTTGTGCAGCAAGACTGCAAGATGTTTTCTGAATGAGGGCATTAGTTACTCTCTTCACAGGGAATACCTGTGCCTCATGACTGTTCTGAGACTGCAAGGGAGCTTCAGTGCTGGGTAAGAGAGAAAGGCAGCTCTACACTTCAGGATGCCCTCCAAAAACAAGGCAAGAGCTTTGAAGCCCGTCTGCTTAGCAGCCTTCCAGGGCTTTTGCCACAAGACTATTGAAGCCTTGCTGCCCCAAATAGCTTCAGAAGACAGGACCTAGCAATCTTCATCCAGGCACATGAAAGAATTTTCCCAGTCTTTTATAATCGCAGTCTGTGGAGTTTGGTTTTTCCATCAAAGCTGATGTACACTGGATTTTGGCTATCTGTTCTCTAGTTTTCTGTCCCCATCCAGTATAATTTTAAGCACAAGACTGATAAAAAAAACAAAACCTAAAAAAAAAAAAGGAGAAAGCAACCATTTGGAGATTTTATTTCGTTAAACCAAGACAAACTTCTACTAATTAGAAAACATCTGATGGAGCAGTATCAATCACTATAAAGGATACCTTTGAAATTTTCCATCCAGGAGTCCTTACTGTTGAATCTGGATACATGATCCAGCACATACTTAGCTAGTTCTGACAGGTACCTATGAAGTAAGATATGTTTTTTGACACTGCTCCAAGGGTCAAATAAGGAGTCAGGTATATGGGCTGTACTGACAAAGAGAGCTGTCCCAGGCTTCTACACCTGCAGCCTTATGAATGCTAAGCCCTCAGCCTGCCAGCTCTGCTGGGCATTTCAACACTGTTGCCATGAAAGTATCAGCAAGCTTTTTAGAGAAGCCTGTAGCTTTTGGCAGAGTGTAAATGAGCACAAAACTTATTTTAGCTTTGGCTCTGGGTCTTCTCTCACGTGAATACTTGTTATTGGTCTTGCTGTACATGGCGCACCATTTCTGGATAAGAGATTGAAAACAATGATAAATGAAGTGCCAGTTGCAATCTGCTAATTAACCCAGTGTGCCAGGGTGAGTAGCCTAGGGACATGGTGCCAACCTAGCTGATCTCTGTGATACCCTTGCTATTATGTCATTGTATAGTACAGGTAGTTCATTCTTTCCAGGAAAAGCTCGTTTTCATTTGTGTTTCACAGCAGTGCACAGAACTCATGACCAATCGTTCAAACACATGTAGGGGCAATGATAAGCCCACGTATGTTTGTGCAACTGGCGCCAAATTTTCATTAGTGCATTCAACTGCTTGACAGGCGATGATGAACAGAAAACAGCCATTACACAGCCCAGCCCCACTAGCAACAATTGTGCACTGAGTACTCCAGCAGTCAGTAGATAGAAGCAGTGTTGGTAACCCCTGATTACCTGCCTCACAAGTTGCTGTCAACCAAAAACGGTAAGCAGTAGGGTTTGTTCTGCACATGTCCCTCGAAGGCATTAAGCAGATAAGCATGACAGGAACAGAATGTGGTTTAAGTTCAAGCAGCATGGAAAGATTCCACAGGACTTCGATGTTGTTGAATGAGTTGTCTTGTAAACAGCCTCCTTAACATGGCAGATGCCATGTAGCATGGTTAGAAGATTTTGTTTTCCTCCTTAGGCCAAATTTGAGCACCCCCAATGTCTACTCCTTCCCCTCCAATGACCATGAAAAGGGCAACTGCTCCGTCTGGTTCTCCATCTCTCATAATTGCACCGTTATCGCTCATAAGGAACCCATTAATGTGGAATAGGTTTTGAAACCAAAGCCTCTCTTTTCAGAACTCTGATCTAGGAATGCTTTAAGGGTATATGCCAGCTCAAGAATCAGATGCATTTTGGTTCTGGGAATCAAACCACAGCCTCTGAAAAACAATGGAGTTCAGGAATCCATGGCTTGTTCCAGAAAGTTAAGAAACTCAGTTTTTTGCTGAAAGAAGGCTAATGCTTGATGTAACATCAGAGAAGCTAATTCTGAACTAACAACAATACTTGTTTTTTGAACAATTCAGCCTTAACACAAATAATTTCTCACTTCATAATTTTCCTTCCTAGGGCCTTCTTCTGGAATATCCTACAGACAAATGTCCTGTTTAGCAGGAGATCCCTCATATACATCAAATTTCTAGCTACTTTGAGTATTTACTGAATGAGAACATTTCACTCAAAGAATCTTTTCTCTCTCTGTGTGGGATGCCAGATGTCAGCTGCAATATGATCTGCAGAGAGACACACTGTCTTGAGGGGACCTGGGCAGTATGATGATGGGCTTAGCCATTCCTGCCCTATTTGAAACAGCACTGTCCCTGTGTAGAGGTAGATGTAAAGAAAAAATGAGCTGTGTAACAAAGAAGTGTGTTATGGGCAGAGTTAGGGGGCGGAGAACCAGTTTTTAGTGCACCAGCAGAAGAATTACCATGAACAGTATGTAGAATCAAAAGCAGCAGCAAACATGACGTGATCTCAAGGGAATGGACACTTCCAAGTGTGACTGGATTTGTATTTCAAATTTAAGAGGATTCATTAAAAAGACAGTTGCTCCCATCACTGTAAATACAGATACCAGAAGTCGCCAGCTACTTTGGTTTTTATAAGCAGCCAGGAAGAACCATGTCAGGGTCTCCTCCCCTGCCATGTAGCCCTGGGAGAGGGGCCCTGAGGGGAGGCACGGGGTTTCCCTGCTCCTGGTCAGCCTCATTCCCCACTGGTTGTTTTGTGTTTCCCGGCGCGGGCAAAGGACCCTCGGTCCGGACTGTGAGGGGTCCTCGGCAGAGCTCCGGCCATGTGGCTGGAGAAATAAACATCTCTGAAATATCTTCCAAGAATCTGTGTATATATATATATATATATATATATATTTCTTTTCCACGGGACTCCTGGTTTGATAGATGCGTGTTATAGTAATCCCCGCTGTAACAGAACCAGAAGCCTAAATCATTCCAGTTTGTTCTAGATCTTACACTGCAGCCCTGCTAAGGACTTGTAGTTAAGTAGGTGGGGAAAAAGTTCACACCAACTGGAATTCTTTAAAAATAAGCAGGTATAAAAACAAAATTTAAAAAACAGCGAGGAAAAAGGTGACAAAAATGACTAGGTTTCTGAAAGGAACTTGAGCTGGAATTCATGTTTGCAATATCTGCTGTGAACTTCAGCCTCTATAGCTTCCTGCCTGTACCCTGCACAAAGCCTATCTGGTGTAGCTGTAGGCAGCCCAAACAAAGCCAGCTCTGTGTGCCTCTTCACACACAGCATTGCAAAGCAGAACACCGCAGTAAATGAAGTTGTTTTAGGAACAAGTTTTGTGATTATACCTTAATTACTAGTGAATCAGCTGGCCTTCATCCAAATTTGTGCAAATCCAAGATCAGTAAGGTGGTTAAAAAAATATTTTACAATCCTAGGAAGTTAAAGGCACTGAAGTGGCCATAAATAAACGTTAAAGAGTAAAACTAGATGTTGAAAAACAGACTCCCCAGATATGTTGGACTAGAGCCTATAAAAGCCTTCAAAAGAATTTTCTTCAAAACACTATGAAAATTAGCAGGAAACGCTCTATAGGAGATTTCATAATAATTTTAAAGATGATTCTGAATAATGTGTTCTCTTGTTTAAAGAAAATGATACTGAAAATTCACAACAACCCAAAAAGAAATTATAAGGGCAGAAACAAACATATGCTAAGGAATGGGTTCATATTAGCAGTATTTTCTATTAAAAGTGGTTTAGCAGTGGACCAACAGAACTATCTCCTGTGTGGAGTATTTAGTAGATGAGCACTAATTCCATAGGCTTGGTTGGATGAAGTATTAGTGCACATTTGGTTGATCCTAATGCAGGCCAGTATAAACACTGGTAAGAAAAGCCATCTTCGCTCTTTTCTGCTGGAGTCGCTGTCCTCCTGATCATCAACAGATGTTTTAAGACTTCATTACATATTATTTGGTGGGTAATCATTTAGCTTGAGGCTCTTTCAGTTGCATCAGCATAGTTGTCTTCCCTTTATGTCTCCCCAGACTGGTACTGGTCCATTAGACTGAACAGAGGTTTGTAGTTCTGCATCTGTTGTATTCCCAATTTCACTGTTTTTCTTTTTTTTCTTTTTTTCTTTTTTTTAATTTCAGTGATGAGCACAGGGCTCCTCACTTAGGTTTCAGTCTTCCCATGCTTCTTTGAGACGTATTTCAGGCATCACTTAGCTGCTGGGAATGGAGAACCCATCCCAGGCAAGCAAACCCTCCTTGCACCCACAGTGACACCCTTCTCAGAGTCTCCAACATGACACCAGGGACAAAAGCAGATCACCACAACCATCTTGTGTAGCTCATTTCTCAGTGTTTCATTACAGAGACACTGTTCCTCTTCTAGTCTGTGATTTTGCTGGCAAAAAACTCCCCTGTGTTCCCTGTGGGACTGCCAAACAATCTGGTGTCTTCCCACCAGAAGCTATGTGGGGACCTTTACAAGCAAGCGCAACCTCCTGTTATCCCAAATTCTACACTGAAAATCCACAGAAAGGGAAACTCCTCCTGCTGCAATCTGTGAGCAAGAACCTCTTCTCCAGGTCCTGGGACTGCAGTTTCAAAATAACTTTGCTTCTAAGAAACCTATCGAGGAATTGCTCCTTAGTATCCAGAAAATGGAGGAAAAGTGTTTCCTGATTCCTTTGTGTAATTTGATATCATTTAATGTAATTCTTTACAGGGTAATAAAGGGGTCTTTCTGTGTTTCTTTGTTTCTGCTGAGGCCAGTGATAAGTGGCATGCTCATTTCCTCAGACTTTGAGGCAAACTCCTACTTTTTCCTTCCCCTCTTTTCTTTTACCGGAACTCCTCTCTTTCTTATCCATTCTCTCAGCTTCCCATCTTTAGACCTGTTACTGAGTCTGTGTGCCTTGAGAGTAACTGCCAAAACTGCCCCAAACACTCGGGAACTGCTGGTTCTGAAACATGGTTACGTACTCTGGTGATCCAGATGAAGACCCATCTCCAGCTCCCCTTGAAGAAAAGACACCACTAATTCCCGCTTTGCCTTGCTGTTTAGCTGCTACTGTGATTTATGGGATGGTTTCAGTAACCCATCCATGGAATTGCTAGGATTTCGGTTTCCTAGACTTCTGTTTTTCCAAAACCTCTTTTCCAAAAGAGGTACGCACAGAGTTTCTGCTCTTCCTAGAAATCCATGAGAGACTTATCTGTCCCCAGTCCCAAGCTGGATGCCTGATGCCCAGTGCCTTCTGCTCACTGAATTTAAATGAGTGGTTTGAGGGTCAACCCCCGTTTGTCCTTCAACCCCTACTCAAGAAGACTCAGTGATCTGCCGGATTGCGTTTTTATTCCAGAAATTGTTTTTTATTTGTCTGTTTGTGCATTTTTCCATGGTGAATTTTTATCTGACAGTGCAATGAACAGTTTCCAATCCTGTCTTTCTTTAGTTTCCTCTCACTCCTCTTTAGTCTTAACATTGTTAAATATTTTTGCAACCAGAAGGTATTTTTGGAGTGAATATACTGCCATGACTCTCTGTTTTCAATGGCAACACTCAGTTCTGGCTGCTACGAGCAGACACAAGATGCCATGTAAAACTGCAAGTTGATTTTTAAAAAACATGATTATATAATGTTGTGCCATTCCTTTTGGTTGAAATTCCAGGAAAGTAGTGATCAGGATTTTGTATTGCCTACCCTAAACAGTAAGCATGTTTTAAATTCAGTTCAAGACTAAAGAACTATGCTAATACAATAATAGTGTTCAAATTTTAAAGCTGTTTGGCAAGGAGGGGTACTGAAAAAATGTCAGCTTCACCCTTTGACAGCACTGGCAATCACCCTTTAAAATCTGCTATAATACTATAATTACCCCAAATATTTGGTTTAAACAGTTTTAAGCTAACCAGCCATGCCAGCTGTAGGCAGGATCTCAGTAGAGAGTTGATTTTGGTCTGCAGTCAGGTTAGAGAGCACCCATGACTTACTACCTGCATACGTTCAAATTCCCCAGACATCAGATTGAGACCACAAAATGAAGGAAAGTAAGGCTAATTTGTTGACTGTCATGAAGAAAGATGATTTCTGGAACAGAATCACAGAAACCACATCCTAATACTAACATACTAGGAGAGCTGTTTGCCAACATAATTTGTGTGAATTGAGTATTAGGTAACACAGAAGGACAGAGGACAAAGGGAGAAATAAGAAATGGCGCCATCTCCGTGCCCCCAAAACCCAGAGGAAGCCAAGCCAATGGAAAGCTTCCACACTCCTGAGAAAACAAGTGCTTGCTGAAGCTTGGCTCCTGCTTCCTCAGTTGCTTCTAAGACTGTTACAGCTACTTGGGGATGTCTCATATCTTGCCACAGTGTCATCTTCACACACAGTTGCACTGAATTTTGAATTAAATGTCTTTGGAGGCTCAATCAGAACTGCATCCTGTTGTATTTGTGGTATTGGTTCTGAGAGCTCGGGTCTAAATACTTCACTCTGAACTCTCTGTTTCTTCACTAAGAAAACAAGTTGGGTTTAAGAAGAGGCAGAACAAGCAGTCTTAGAGCTTGATGTCTCCCACAAACTGCCTACAGGGAGATAACTTGTTTTCTAAATTCATCCCTGAGATTATTCTGCTGACACCAGAATCTATCCAGGAAACATCCCGAGGCTCTATGAACAACATATGCACTTCCCAAGCAGAGCAAGAACTGTTAACAGTTAAAGCCAGTAGAAGGCTTGGCATCTGATTTTAGTTGATTAAAGGAAAGAAGATCACTTTTCTTTCAAGTGAAGGTTCTTATCTCCTATTGAATTTGGATCCTCAAAGGCTAAATAGATCTCTATAAGAAAAGATGGATATTTCATCCGTTCATTACATTTTTGCCTGAAAAGCAAGACCTAAGTCAAAATCCTTTAGTAGTAGTAGTAGTCAAGATTTTATGTGTAATCCTGTTGAAAAGTCAAATGAGCACAAAATTCTATTTATAATTTTTTAAAGGACCCCCCCAAATTATTTTATTATCAAAAAATCCTCTTGAATAATTCAAACCAAAAGAAAAAACTCCCTGCAAACCATCTAATATGTTTCAGCCACTTGATGCTCTGTAAGAGGAAGGAAAGACACCTCTTTGCATGGAGATACGTCAGCTGCTAATACCTCTAATAAGAGCAGAGCTACTGAGAATGTTCCTGCAGGTCTCATGATGAAAGTCTAAATGTTCATCAGAGAAACCTTATTTGAAATGTACCTGTAATGAATTTTATGACTGTGTCATGGGAGAGTGCTCGTGAAGTGAGGAAGTTCTACCATGCTAAAGATGTCTATCAATAATGAACAATAATGAACCAATTATACTTTTTCAGAGCACTTTCTATATTTATTTTTTAAAAATCCATACAACATTTGGTGGGAGTTTCAGGAGAAACATTCTTGCTGCTCAGCGTAGTTTATTTAAGACAGCAAATGCTGAACTTGTGTCATTACAGGTAAAATAATGTTCAGACGCCTGAATTATTGCTGCACTTCATAGAAGACAATGCTACCTGTTTTGTTAGGCAAGAAAATAACTGAAAAAAAGACATTTTAAATACAAAGTGCATTTTTAAATAGATACATCAGCTACCTTTGCATTTTTTTTTTACAACCTGGCATGTCAACTTTCTCTGGGTGCAGACTGGCTGCAATTGTGAAATGTTAAAATATTGTTCTTTCTGTATTGTTGTCTCATGAAAATCAGGTCTATATTGTCTTCTAAACCCACTGCAAGCTGACAGGATTTTATTGAAGCAACTGAGTAAAATGTACCTTCTTTGTAATAGGGTAGGAAAAACTTCCCAAGAGAAGTGGTGTAGTGATGAGAGCTGGATGTCAGCTTGTGCCAGTGATAACTGCAGCAAGTGGCTCCTTTGACTTGGACAAATTAATTTAAAATCGAAGTTGCTATGAGACTACGTGTTGCAGTAGAAAAACGTATTTACTTAGATGAAGGTAGGAAGGGATGCAATGAAACTTAGATCTGACTTATTTTCCACAAAGGCACAATACAGAACTCATTTAACTGGGCCTCCAGACGACTATTAAAATCAGCTAAAGCTACCTACAAAACTACTGTGCTTGCTTGCCTGAACGTGGGAAATAAACCCAAATCATGTGGTCTGCTAGTGCCATCTATTGTGTACAGGGAAAAATACAGATAACCGCATGTAGGACTTGCCTATTTTCTCCTTAAAATGAGAGAAATGCTCTTTCTGCATTACAGTACCCATCCAAAATACAGCCAAAGCTCATTAAATCACTGCTGTTGTTTATAAAATACAGTATGTATTATTATTTCTGGTATTGCAGCAACATGCAGGACTTTGACCACTGCCAGGCCTCATCATGCCAGTACTGTTTGTGTCTGCATGTGTGACCATATGGGCACTGGCACACACACAGATGCAGTGAAACACAGACCCAGCTGTGACAGTTTTTAGTCAAAGCTACAGAGAACTTATAAATTAAAGCCTATTGCTACTTCCCCACGTTTCTTCCAAATAAATGGACATTAGCTCATCTTCCAAGGAACCAAACATTATCTCTTCTTATAGTACAAGCACCACGCTGCCTTGCACTGTTTCTTGGAGGAGAGCAGCTCTTCCAGCCTCTTCCAGAGAGAATGTTTCCAGTGGACATTGTAAACTGCTGGGAACCAACCCCAGACTCTGCAGTCTTCAAGCAGACGCTCTAAAGCCTGAAGGCTTGTGAAAATGTGGTCAATATTGAGACTAAGAATGTATTTACAGAGGAGTTTAAAATACCAAGCTCCTGAACACCTTTACAAACTTCATACTGGAATGTCCAAAATTCACTGACGTGTTACCATAATCCCTCTAATCTTCTTGGAAGTTTTGCAGTACTTTTCCAGTATTAAGAGCAAGCAATAAATCCCTTGCCATCAGGATTATTGTACTGCTGTCAAACATATGCTGCTGTCTCAGGTAAGGCCGTATGCAAACTGAGCAGACCAGAAATTAAAGTTTAGAATGCCTTATGAGAAAAGCCAATGATAAGGTCATCACTGGCTCAGTGCACATTGGCAGTAAAAGGAGTGCAAGTAACAGTGGCCTAAGACAAAGGGGGTTTTAGGTATTTTGAGTTAATGGAGTTTCATCCTTACGTGATCTGGAACGGTGACAGAGACCACAACAGTGGTATTTCAGCAGCAGATCAAGCTGCACAACCTAGAAAAATGAGATTTTTCACTTTTGGAAGCAGAAGAATGATTTAGCATAACCACTAAAAATAACAGCAACTATCATGTGACTTACTGTAGTTTATGCAAAAGGAATTTCTCAATCACTCCTGACGGGCTGACAAATAGAGAACATCATGCAGAGTAGATGATGAAAATATTTCTAGCACTGCTTCCAAGAAAAAAAATACCTATTTCTTGTTGCTAAGAAATATGAAAATATAGAAAAAAGGACCTGTAGCAAAGCAACAGAAATGTGCTGTGACATTATCTGTGCTAACCTCTAGAGATCACTTGCTTGTGAAAAATTAAAGTGCAGTACTTAACAAGAGTCAGCCACAGATAAATTACAACTTGCTGGAATATTATTTTGGGAATTGCTTGCAACTTGTCAACTCAAATTTTAACTGAACCTGGAGCCAAAGAATAACCAAAGTGTTTTCAATAGTTGTTCACTGCACAAATAAAAAGGTAATAATCCATTGCCTCTATCTGCATGTCAATGCATGTTGAGGTCTTAGACGTAACAGATTTAATAAAAGGTGCACTCTTGGTGCATTCTTTTGGTCATAAATATAACTCATATTAAAATGTATCACGATAAAGCTCAGAAAAATGGGAAGGATTTCATTCAGTGCTTGAATTTACATGTTGACTTCAGGGAACAAGGTGATCTTGATTCAGCCACTTTCTCTAAAATTTTTTTCTTCCCTTTAGGATACTGTAAGCACTGTAAAGGTTGGCTATCATTTGAAATAACAACTTCAAGCTTCTTATACTTTAGTTTATGAAAGCTAAGAATGAAAAGCAGTAAAAGAATAGTACACAATGCACTAAGAAATATGGTCTTTTCTTAACAGGGCCTTGAAAATAATATGATGTCACTTTTTGTGGTTGGTATACATTTTCTTTATGATCTTTACTTGAATCAATGTGTGTCCCTTACAGGACACCAAATCAGCAAGACATAGGTCCTTCACGTAGTCTGTCCTAGATTTGATTTTTAACTTGGTTGTAGCTATGAACCTCTGCAAGATAACCTGGGTACTATGGAAAGCAAATCTACCAGTGAAAAACACTTCTACTGTTTTTATCTGGAAGAACTGATAAAGAAAACATCAACTCTTTAAGTTGTGAAACAGCTAAATTTATTACAGTTTAAAATACACATTAAAAGAAATATCAACAGATGACATCACTTCCCAAAACACACATTAGTTTTATCTTGTGGATATTAGCAACTGAAAATCATCAATATTTCTGCATAAACTGTGATAGTGTGGAAAATGTAATTTGCAGAGTACTTAATTGACAACCAAGAGGTTAATGCACTGAATGGAGGTGGTGAATCAGTCCATGAAAGAACCTTTTGCCTGCAGATACTTGTAACATCTGACTTCTCAATTAGTTCCTTTCCAAGTCTTTCATCACAGAAGTAACTACAGCAGCAAATATCTTCACTACAGATGCTCTCCAGGTTTGTTTTTTAATTCAGTTTTCTATATAAAAAAGATATATATAAAACAACTGAAAACTGCTGGTGCCTCTTCTTATTTTCCATTCATTCCCAAAGACTTTTTTTGAGACCTTCTTCACTCCATTCTAGATTAAAATACAGGCTGGAAAATTCTGCTATATATTAACCAAATTGCAGTAAGATTTCTCTTTAATACATAACACTTGAATGTAATTTACTTTCTATTCTCCCTTCTGTTTTATGTTTCCTACGACCATCAGTGCATAAAAGGAAAAAAGGGGTGGATTTTTACAACATGTACTGGAGTAATGATTAGATAACATTTTCCAAGCAATATAGTTTAAATTTCTTTCAGGATTTGCATTTGCATTATAGTGCCCAGTATCAGAAATATGCATAGTGTTACCACCTACTAAGTTCAAATTTCTGGTCTTGAAACAAAGATGCCCATTCTTGCTCTCACCATCCTCTACAGCCCTTGCAACTTAACAGTAGGAATTCAGTCCTAGTGATTTCCGTTGCCTTTACACTTCCCTCTTTGCAAAAGGTACATTCTCAAGTTTGAAACTAATGCTACTAATCACACTACAGCAAATGAAAAAGTACAGATATGTCCAAAATGGAAGAGCTGAGGAGATCAAGTCCTTGAATGATTTTCCAGTGCTTTTAGATATTGCTTTTATTACAGTATTTTTAATGTACCAAACCTTTTAAAATTACAAAATGTTGCAAAAAGGCAGCAGGAACTTTGCTGTGAGATTTTAAAATCTTTTAGTGGTTGCTGTTGCAGAGTTAATGGCATGGGTTCTCCATACAACCTTATCAATCCCTGTCCCTCTGCCACATTTTCTGTAAGTCAAAAGAAACGTAGAATATTCATAGATATAAAATATTGGTTTTTTCACTATCAGCAGTCTTCATGTATTTCTGTTGATATCCTTAAAGAAAATCCCTAAAAGAAAAATAAAGCAAGACCAGCTTAAGGTAAGCTAATTTTACAGTTCTGCAATATAAAGTACAAGGAGATGAGACAAACCAAAATAAAAATATGTTAAAATGAAATAAATACTGTGGAAAATTAAAAAAAAAAATCTTATTTTTCTTGGAGTATGGCAGGGGGTTTTTACTGAATTAATAGTTTGGTTTTCTCTGAGCACTGGTTAGGACAAAAAGAGGGTAGAATCTAAAAAATTCTTTCTGTCATTGTGAGATGTTAACATTGGATCTCGTGCTAATTTAAACTGTCTGCGTTTAATTCCATTTTGTTTAATTTCATCACTTTCTCTTATTTGTTACATTCACAATATTTATATTTAGTTAAACTTTCAATGTTTGAATGAATTCTCCTTTCAATGAAGGAGAATTATCAACTAAGGATTGTTGGTAAATATTCTGAGAGCTACTGCATTGTCTGGCAAATCTCTAACGCCAAGGAAAGAGTCTGAGCTTTGATAAAAGATGCAATCATATGCACACACATCAGAGAGTGATGGATTAGCAATAAATACCTCCCTCCAAAAATTACGCATTAAATGATGCATACGTTTCTGAAAGGTACTTCAATAATTCTGTCAGTTTTAGAAGGCAATTATATACCTTTAAGATCGTGTGTTGAGTAATTTTGAACAACTACCTTGTTTTCCAAAAGGCTTTTTTACTTCTGAACCTAGCTTTTTTAACTCTATTCTTTTTTAATTTATTTTTTTTTAATTAAGGAAAAGTCCTACAGCCATGGTCTATTCAGTACTAAGTCAAAACTAAACAGACATAGAAATGTTTGCTATTGGTTAGAAAAATATATGTTAACTCTGAATCCAGCTACCCAAAGCAGAAGGCTTTTGTGTCAATACTTTTCCAAAAATTATTTCATAATCTTTACACTGCGGGAAACATATAGCAAAATGTGTAGTTTTTAAAAAGAAAGGAAACATCAATGGTTGAAATGCTTTGGATTATTATATAAAATCCCTCAGGTAGAAAGAAATGCAGTTTTAGTTGCATCATTTATTGTGTTATTATGTCACTTTTAGAGGGCCTCTTTCTATAAAAAGATTAGTAAATAAGAACATATTAATTGACTGCTTTTAATTTCCAAGAAAAGACACATTGAACTATCAAACTGAATTTTAGATTTTGAAATCAAGGGGGAGAATATTCATTATGTAAACAGAAATCAGTTCTGCGATTGGTAAAATGTGTTTCTGTATAACTTTGATGCATCTATCTGAGGTAAAAAATGGTAATTTTCTATTGCATTTGTTGTTATACAATTCATAGCACTTAGTCACTGCTAAAATATGTAGATACTAACCTGAAAATCTCTAATGAATGTTAAAAAGAAGAAGATGAAACCAAAGGCCACCGTCCATTCACAGATTGCACTCATAAAGTGGTAAGTATAATCCTGATGGAGTGAGACATAAAACAAATTTTCAGATAAAACAGCTAAACAAAATAAGTGTGGAATGATACAGACATTTCCTTCTGTAAATTCAACAAGTACTGCAAGATTTATGACTCATCATCCCAATACTCTGTTGTATAAAAGTCAATTCACATTTTGTTTTTACAGAGTGGTGAGTATATTTATCAAGGTTGCATGTGTTGCATTAAGTCTTGTGCAGTAACATTAGAGGCAGTACAAGAAAACTACAATTAGCACAGTATCAAAACAAAGCTTGAATATAATATGAATGTGAAAACATTGAGTTCTTGTGTTAACATTACCAAAGTGCCCATGTTCCAAGCTTTCATTCAGAGCCACTGAGCACAGTAATACTGAGAAAATTCTCATCCTGTTTTGAAATAGAGGGCTACCCTTTATGACCCTTTATGACCAAAAAGTCCTGACAAGACTTTTGTTGTTAAGACTATCATAGAAAACCTATGTCATAAGACACAAACAGAATGCAAAATGTTTCTTAGCATGCCATCAACAAATAGGCCATCTGTTTCAGTAAAAAACCATTTTTTCATCCTTGCATCTCAAAAAACCCCACAAAATCCCTGAAGATATTACTAAGATTGTCTAATTTGCAAAGATTTATCTACAGTTGCCTTGCCACTGCTTTGTTGAAATACATTTTCTAAGTGTGCTTTTATTAAGCTCTTCAAGCAGGATGCACTGTCTGCATTATTTAACCTGGTTTTTGCATACCTCCCTTCAAGAGGTAAGTTTGTCCAAAAAGAAAGTTCAAAGTTTGTCCAAAAAGAAAAATTAGTTTTTGTAGTTGTCATTCTGAAAACACTGAAATCAACTCAGATACCCCTTTAGTATGCCTTAGGTCAGATGCAAATATTTATGACAGTAGCAAAGACTTTAATAAAGAAGGGTGAAAAAGCTGAGAAAACCAATGTTTTAAAAAACCTCAAAAACTACAGAATCAAACTGGTCCACTTTTGTTTCATGTGAGAAGTTCATTTGCAAGAAAATTGACTATAAAAGGAAGTAGAACAACTAATTTCCAGAATATTTTTTTTCTGTAGTCTTTTTCTATGGGAAAGTTGCAATTCTTCGTTAAAGCGAAAGTCTAACTCTTTGAAGACTGATCATCCGTGACCAATTTTCTTACCCACACCACAGACATCTTTCTAGTGAAGATGTAACTGGAAACCAGCATTGCACAAATCTGTTCATGATAATGTACTGTTTGAAGTCTCTGACGTGTTTGCAATGCTTTAAGATCAATATAACAGCGTTCCCCAAATAATACGATACAAGGTAACTTGCTGCCTAATAAGATTTTACCTTTTCACCTGGGGTCCAATCAATTTTTGTCATGGAAATTTTTGAAGCGAACACAATCACTGGGAAAAACAGTGTAAAGGAAACTATAGAATATTAGTGAGTAAAAGTGAAAATGTCTGCTTACAAAAAAACCCCCCTTCTTCCCCTTCTGTAGCAAAGGAGATCCTAAACAACCAGAATATCAAATCAAAGTATTTAGAAAACAAGTAAATGAAACACATTATTACAAGGTAGGTGGTAGCAGCAATCAAAACACATTTCTGCACAAATGAAGGTTTCTGTGGGTTCTTTCAGAGTATAGACAGTAAGGGAGACACTCCAAAACTTAGGTGAGATTTGTGATCAAGAACTGTGGGAGCAGAGTCCTGCACTGCTGGAAGTGGAACCGTTGATTCCCAGTGGTGCACAGTAGGTGTCTTGGTCTGTTTGTACAACTTCCTCTCGAGACTGAGGGCCTCTTTCAAAGCCCTTTCACAGCTACTGAAACCAAAAGCAGGCTGGAGCTGGGTGACTCATGTGATGAGCTGCCACTATCAGTTTTCAACACTGGCAGATCACCCAAGGCCAATAAAATCAGTGAGAAGACTCTAATTCTAGCATGCCAAGGGAAAAGCCAGGAAGTTGTGCAGTGTGACTTTAAGGGAGGTGACTGTTGAGGCCAAACACCAAGCAGCATGATAAAACTCATCTTCTTAGGCTTGTTTGCCAACTGTATTTTTAACTTCTGTATGTTTGGTTCACTGTAGAAGCAGTGGCTCCCTTTTTCAGGCCTTCCTCCCTGCTCCCCTTCAAGTGAAAGAGGTGGGAAAGTTGCTCTAGCTTCACTAGTGTATGATTCTGTGAAGAACACTGGGGCATTGTTTTTAAATATACCACTGAATTAAGAGATAAAGCTTTTCAGAAGCCCCCAAAACTCATCTTTATGCTATGAATGGTGTCTCAATGTGCTATATTATATATATTAGAGAGCCCTAAGTAAGGAGTGTGACCTCATTTTTATTCTTTATCATCAGTGATTTAACTTAAAAGGAAAACCATGAACACAGAAAGGGAAAACCATGGGACATACCATAAAGGATACTGGGAATGAAAGCAATGCATGATATTACAGATATGGCCATCCTTATGTGACACACAAAGTAAGTGTTCCATCGTGGGCAGGACTTGTAAGAGATTATGGACTGAAGTGTAATGTATACAACACCCGAGCCAAATGCCACCAAAGCTCCTATGTCATGGACACTGGGAACAGCCAGCTCCTGGAAAGAGAATCAGCACAATGGTTAGCTGCTGCTATCTGAAGAAACTAGCAGGTAGTGCACATGAATGCAAATCTTCTGCATGACATACTGATTAGAGGAACTAGACTGAACACTAAGGAAACAATTTCTAATTCCAGCTTTGCTTTGATCTCCTGACCTGAAACAGTCACCTGACCTTGAGCAAATCTCACATCCTCTTCATGTCTCGGTTATTCTATTGGCAAATGGGGATAGGAATGTAGCACTAGTGTACAACTGCTCACTAGTTGTACATATACAGTGAAAAGAGTGAAGGCTTGCAAGACACCATTTCCAGCTTCCTGGGCAATTAAGCATGCTCGAAAATCTGCTGGAGATGCTTAGCTAGATAAGATCTTTATCATGCTCAGAACCCTTTCTACAAACTGCATTTAACATGGAAAGCAGGGTCAAAGCAGGGGAAATAGAAATTAGGTGAGGAAGGAGTTTATGGACAATAAATGGCAATGAGACACAACAGAGATTAGATAAGAACCAGTGTTATAACTGTCAAGGAACTCCTTTGGAAACTTTAGGATCAAAGTTTCTGCTTCCCTGACTCTCACAAATTATTTTGCATTCCTGATTTGTCTTTTCTTTGTTGAAGCCAAGTTTGTTTTCTCTTTCAGTCAGGCATCATCCAGCTCTTTTTTGTGCCACATATAAATCTTACCAATAAGAACACAGATACTTAAAAGTGAAATAGTGTGATTAGAATAGACTGCAGTACCTGTGGTGTTTGCAATCCACACACACTGCCTGGATGCAAAGCTAAAAAGGGCAAGTTACTATCCTAAGGCAGAGGGTTTTTTAATCTGAAAATACCATGTCCATTACATGTAAAACTGTACTGGCTGCTGAAGCCTTGACAATCTTTATTTTCATTTTCTCTGTATGTTATCATGTCACTATATGAGCACAATAATATTTAACAAAATCTTCCAAGTTAGACCATCCTTTAAAATAAATAATGTAGCTGTTTCCACAGATTTTAAGGCAATATCTCAAGCCGCCTGCCAATTAAATTTAACTTGATTCTAGGCTGAAGCTTTCAGTGCAATTGTCCTAATACTTGTGTCAGAATCTACCCTGTTATACACTTCCTCACTAGAAAAGGTAAAATGAATAATCTGTTTCAGTATTTTTTCTGTCTACTGAATTTTCTTTCAGACACTGAGGGGTGGACTTCGATTTGTAATGAGATGCCTAACCCTTCCTGGCAAAGTAAGCAGTAGTTCTACATGTCTCTATCAAAAGATTTAACATGTCGTTATGCCATCTCCTACAGACACAAAAGAACAGGCTGATACTGTGCTCAGTGTTCTAACCCATCAGATAAGATTACTTTATTCTGTAGAAAATGCTGCTAGTGAGTGTGCCATCATTCAGTCAAAAATGCAGATGCTTTTGGTAGTCTGATTTATTCTGCCCTGCTTGATTATAAGCAAACTAAACTTGGAATAGCAAGGTTTTTTACAGTCAAATCTTCATAGTAAAAATTTTCCAGCAAAAAAATCCATATAGTACAGACCTGTTATAAGACAAGCATACAGAAAACCCCTTAATGGCATAACTGCCTAAGCAAAAATTCTCGTGTATAGGGAAACAAATCTGTCACTGTAAAGCTAATGAAAAAAGGCAAGCACAAGAAATTCTTACTCCATTTTCCAAGTATCCACATGGGGATAATGTTAATCACTGTTACCTAGCTGAAATTTTTAATGGTAAAAATTTTCATTTCTGTTATGAAATTTATGATCATACCTGAAAAGTTGCAACTATGCCCATTCCAGTGCAGCCCATCAATCCAATACATAATGTAAACATATTGCATGAAGACCTAACAAAGTGTGATGTCTCATTTTGCTTCTCTGTTAATAAATATCTGATGTACATTGTAATTGCAGCTGAAAAAACAAAAAAATATGTTATGTTCAATGTCATATATTGCTTACATTTTAACACCTTTTCCTGTAACATATGACATGCAGAAAAATTATAAGCATAATACAGTAAATAATATTACCTTTACCTCTACTGGAATGAAGAAGAAAGGTAGTGATTTTCAGCTGAACTTTCAGGTAGAACTTAAACATTATCTTCCTCTTAAAATTGCACATTATTGCTATCTACAACTAACTGCACATCAGTTCAAGGAAAACACTAATTTAAATCCCATTCTCCTGTGTGTTTTGGGCACAGAGGCATTGCCATTCCACATTAGGAACAGATGTTACAGGGAGATAAGAACCATAAGCTACAAGTGGGAGGTTTTATTCTGCTCTGAGATGCAGTCATGTACCAGAACTACATCTCCTTATAATGGATGGTCTGAAGAATTAATTCCTTTTTGCAGAGTCACCACATGCATGTCCTTAATATGCAGTTCACTCCTGACAAACATCTGTACTGAATTAGGAAATCATTCAGTTTATAATATGCTGTAGACTGGATTCCACGGTTCCATAACACAGAACGTGGTTTCAATCTATCTACAATCGGAAAAATTAATCAGGTAACTTTGCCCAGGCACTATGAGGTTACATGAAACACACCAAGATAGTGTGACTGAATGAGGCCCTTAGAAAAGGTAAAATATATTATTTTGACTTTGCCTTAATGCCATAATACTGCATGTATACAGAGGTACACAGCTCTTGATCCTCCATCCTCTACAAGTTTATAGAAAATGCCAAACTTCCTGCCTCACATCAGCCATTTTGTAGAGAGGTAGGCACATTGCTAGGAGAAAACAGGTGCTCCTTCAACACTGTTCTTCCCTTTGCTGCAGCATTTTGGAACCTAAAGTTCCCCTACATCAGAGCTTTTGCAGAGTGATTATGCTATCTTTGTTCCACTTTTATTTCCAGCATGTTGACTACTTTGCACTGATGAGGTGCTCTGAAGAGACACAAGTGCCTCTAAGCCTGCACTAACTGCTCCTAAGGACCTGACTCTCCAGGTATCACTTACATCTACCTGATACTGCCATTTGGCTGTGGAGTAGTTTTTCTGCAGAATACTGAATACATTTCTGCAATTTAAGCAGGCAGCTTTCACTAATTCTCATTTCTTCATTCTGGTCAACCCAAATAGCTTATACATACCTAAAAGGGCTGAAATATTAATCATAAAACCGAAGACACCACTCTCTGGAGGTTTAGTTCCAGTGTCGCTAAAGCAGGAAGAGAGAGAAATTAAAAGTTAATTGAGACCTGTGAAACATAAATGAGACTTACAATTGAAATCCCAAGAGAAATATAACTTGTGTGAACTGCTGCTGTGTGTGCAAGGCAATTCATCTGCTGCTGCACACTTAGCCTCCATTTGTAGTAGAGAATCTTTCTTTTCAAAAAGAAAGCATGTTTTGAAACCATACTCTTTGAACTGTATTTCTTCTTTTTTCTGCGTGCAATATGCAAAGATGTGACAGACCTGTACTTTGCTCAGGAATGGCATGATTACATAAATGATATTTTAGAAGTTATGTTTCTTTTATCTGCTGAATTAAAACTGTGATAGAGCAAAATATATCTAATGGCAGTCACTATCTTAAGATGTGAGAGAATTGGGTTTAACCTCCTTAAAAGGACTTTACCCTATGAGAGAAGTTCTGTTCCAATGCCCCGGAGTGTTCCTAACAACTGTTTTATTTACTAATGTAGATACAGCTTAAGAGTACTCTATTTCCAAGGTGTTGCAAGTCCCTTCTGATGGAACACTTCACCCTTATAGGGGATAATTAGAAGTTCACTGGGACAGAGAGGGGGAACACGAGTGTGAGAATATCTACAGAATTTATGTACATATGTATATGCATGCATATATATATATATATGAAAAATGTTATATATACAAAATGTTTGTTGTGCGGAAAATGGAACACTTTCACCATAGAATCTTTTTCCCTGTTTTCCCTACATATGTGCAAACACCCACCTCAAAAATGCCCCTTCCTCACTGAATGAACATACTCCTGGCAGAACGGGGGCTCAAGCTCTCTCAAGCAGAGCTCTTCTACAGAAGGTGAGTGCTCTGTTGAAAGAACAGTACTATGATATTGTCACCTCTTTGCACTACTTTTTCTTCTCTGATGTCTATTTTTTCTTTTAATGTACGGCCAGTTGATATCTGTTTGATCTGGCTCTGTTGGTCAAGCCAATGGAAAACATCTAGCTCTTGAATCTTTACATAATTTGGGTGTGAGCTAAGTTTCCTGTTACTGGGCAGCACCAAGAGGCAGGACAGTGCGTTTGAACAGAGGCACCCAAAGAACTCTACTGTCAGAAATGTAAACATGTAAGGGTTTCAGCTAATGCCAAAGTTTAGTGGAAATCGAGCAAAGATTCTGAGAACAAACCTTTCTCCTAGAGTGGGAGTGTCAATCTGCTGGAGGGTAGGAAGCTCTGCAGAGGGATCTGGACAGAATGGATTGGTGGGCCAAGACCAGTGGTAGGAGGTTCAGCAAGACCAAGTGCTGGGTCCTACTCTTTGGCCACAACAATCCCAGGCAGCGCTACAGGCTGGGGAACAGTGGCTGGAAAGATGCCCAGCAGAAGAGAACCTGGGGGTGGCTGGCTGACAGCAGCTGAACATGAGCCAGGGTGTGCCCAGGTGGCCAAAGCAGCCAGTGGCATCCTGGCCTGGATCAGCAGTAGTGTGGCCAGCAGGACCAGGGCAGTGATGGTTGCTCTGTTCTTGGCTCTCGTGAGGTCACACCTCAAGGGCTGTTGTCACTTTGGGGTGCTTACTACAAGACATTGAGGGACTGGAGTGTGTCCAGAGAAGGGCAACGGGGAAGGGTCAGGAGCACCAGTCTGAAGAGGAGCAGCTGGGGGAGCTGGGAATGTTTAGTCTGGAGAAGAGGAGGGTCAGGGGTGACCTTATTGTTCTCTACAACCACCTGAAAGGAGGCTGTAGCCAGGTGGGGGTCACCCCCTTAGGTAACAAGCAATAGAACAAGAGGAAATGGCCTCAAGTTGTGCCAGGGGAGATTTAAATTGGATGTCAGGAAAAATTTCTTCACAGAAAGGGTGTTTAGGCATTGGAATGGACTGCCCAGAGAGATGGAGGAGTCACTGTCTTTGGAAAGAGTAAAGGAAAGCCTGGACTTAGTACCATGGTCTGGTTGACGATGAAGTTCAGTCATAGGTTGGACTCAGTAACCTCAGAGGTCTTTTCCAACCTAATCATTTGATGAATCACAGTGATTCTGTGATTGTGTTTATGATGGGAAAAGTAGGTACTAGCTAGAGATTTTTTTTATGCAATTGAAGAAGATGAATACTCCTTATCCCAGCAGTGAGGCTGGATTAGGTTTCAGTGCTAAGATTCTGAAGCTACCACTGAGTACAGCCAAAATGACCTCAGCATGAATGTTCTCAACACCCAAAAGAGAAAGCACTCTCTACTTAAGCAATCACTCTCAAGGATTTTGACAATTTTGTTAAGTTCAGGAAAGAAGAGTATGACCATCCCAAATGACTTGATTATTTTAGAAATTCATATTTGCTCTCCAACCCTTTCTGGGTTACAGAAGGATTTGTGCAACAAAAGTTGCTAAGATGGTTTATCAACAATAGGAGGAAGCTTAGGTTAAAGGAAGGATCCTTTTCTATGAAAAGCTGATAAAAAAAATAGAGAAAATTCATATATTTATTTTTACTAGGTAGGTTCCAAATTCTCAGACCACAAAAGTTTGGACTGGGCTTTTACACAAGTTTTTACAACTTCTCATGCATTAGGAATCCCTTTTCACCTGAATTTTCTTGTTGTAATGCTTTCAGAAGACTTGTTCCAGCTTGTACTCTGTATTAATCTTGTTTCACTTTGATAGTGAAATTGATGAAAACAGTAAATTAAGTCTTTTTTGTTTGTTTGACACACCTGAAAATAATGTTAATTCATGTTTCATTTAGCCCATTTTAAAATCTTGAACTTCATCTTTTCCTTTTGTTTCTGGAGTGTTTTCATTAACATGACAAAGGAGTCCATTTAAAAAGTGGGCCACTTGAGACAACCTTCAAGGACTTTCTCAAATCAGAAACTGCTCTGTGGTAAGTACAGGACTGTAATCACTTCAAAGCTATTGAAGGGTTTTAGGTGAGAAGAGAATGGAATTGGCACACACATAGAAAGCCATTTGAAGTTCTTGGAACACATCATAAGAGCAATCCAAATAACCTGGAATTGCACTGAACTCCATTTTTGAGCAAAAGATTTTCTCAAGCTAAAGGTTTATAGGTGATTTTTGTTGTCATGGATTTTTAAACTCAACAGTCTTAGATTATGCTTTAAAGAAAATTCATACCAGGAATACTGTATCACATCTACAATCTATTTACAAAGTACTACACTGGACTTTTAAGGTCACAATCTTCTTAATGTTGTATTTTCCATTAAAAAATCCCTGAAGCTGAATGAAGACTTGGGTTCATATTAATTTTTCTTCAAGTCTGCTGCCTTGGAAAAAAAGATTAGCAAAAAAAGTATTGGTGACAGTCCCTTCCTTTTTATGAAAAAGAAAAAAGCCAATGGCATATTTGAAACAAAAATGTGCTCACTTATTTGGGCTGGTGTATAGGTGAGCTCAACACCACGGAAAAGATGAGGAACCCTGTATGAAAATGGCAGCATTTATGTCACCATCTCATGCAGTAGAATTTAAAAAATAAACAGTTTTCTGAAGAGTGGAAAGACAGGAAGGTGAAGGAGATAAGGAATAAATATTTTAGGGCTAAAAGACTCATCACTGAATTTTCTTCAGAGCCATCATAAACTATTTCTCTTCAAACTGAAGTCCCAGATTTTAAAAATAGGAAGATTCTATTCTACCTACAGGAATTCTGATTTCTCCCGAGGAGAACTGGTAGGAAATACCTTCAGGAAAATTCCCTTTACTCTTTCGCTGAGAAGTCAAACCAGGAAACAGCCACCCCAACACATGCAAATTGGTTTGGATTTGGAGTAGTAGGAGTAACAGGACTAATTTGGGCACAACCTTGTCATCTTTTAGGACTTAGCTGCTAGAAAACACAAAATTATATTCATTTTATCTGGGTATGTATTATATGTATTTATATGGTTTACTTGATGAGACCTTAGCGCAGCCTCAATGACAAATATAGGTGTGGCCTCTCACTGTGACAGCTGCTACATGGTAGACAAATAAAATTAATGTTACTTCAAGGTATACACAGAGTCCTTGGGGAATGTATATAAGAATTACAGAAATGTTGAACTAAAGTTTGTCAATATTCTTCTCCTTTATGTAACTGGAATTTCCCCATATGAGCTCTATTTAATTTTTATAGTTCATTTTAAGATATTGCACAACTGAAATGTTGCAACATTCTTCCTCTTTTTAATCACTCTTAGTTTTACTAAATCACATGATTCAGATTCTTAGGCTAAAGCAATGACCTGCAAATTAAGAATATGAACTATGGTGTGACTATTGGCCTGAGTACTTAGAAAGAAACCTTGTATTCCCAAGTCCATATTCTATGAAGTTCTTATGCTTTGCTTAGACCAGTTGCCTTTAGAATTGTTGCATTCTTTACCAAAAGGCAATGTATATCCTTAGTCCAAATGTGGTGTTAAAAGGATGTAATATACACAAGGCTTTTAAAATACTTTACTAGTAAATACAGAGGGCCTGAAATGTGAGTGGGAATCGCTGGTGCAGCGTCTTACGTCTTTGTTTTGTTTGGGTTATTTTAGAGTATGTGGACATTTATTGTGATTCCATAGCTAAAGGATAAGAATGATGTTTTCTGGGAGCTATTCCATTAAGTTGATATAACTATGGCAGCTGTGATACATTCATTAGAGTTGTACAGTTGTGGCTTGAAGGTTTGGCCTATTCCTTTTAGAAAGAATGACACAATTAAGATACCTGAGCTGTCAAAAACTTAACTGCAAACAAAACTATACATAAAAAACCCACATCCTGTTGTCCCATATATTTTATTCTATGACGTGGCTTCAACATAAGAAATGCAATTTGTCAAACTTCTTACTACAGGATCTCAAAATATTTCTGAACACAAACCATGTACAGTTATCTCAAATGTTTTTTGTTAGTTAATAATGGATAAATTGCATTGATCACAAGCACTTTTGTGTCAGTGAAGTTTTGTATGTAATCAAGGATGAGCAGTAGGGTATTTGTTCAAGTACAAGAGCAAGGCTTTCCAAGAGCTTTCCAGATTTGTGCAGAGAGTCTTAAAAAGTTTTGCTAATATAAGCGAGAAGCCCGACTTTCTCTGGTTCAGTTTGAATGAAGCTCAGCTGTCTTGTGGGTTGTGGTGTCATTTACTCTTGCCTATGATGACAAACCCTAATTTTCAATCAAATTTTCTTGTTTATGCCAATCAGGTTAGCAGTCTTCTGAAATTATGCATGTCCAAAAAGTCCTTCAAGGAATTAGGTCTAGATGTATCTTGAAAGATATATTTTAAAACCTTGTTTAGATCTTCTGTATATCAGAGACACTCTTGGATTTCTGGCTAACCTTTAATCTATTGAGAGATAAATACTAACATTTTCATAGTTTAGATTTAAATGTTAACATAAGCCACACATAAAGAATGATTTACACAGAATTGCAGTTAAATGACTAAGGTTGTAGAAAAGAGATGCCAGGTGTCTCTTGGGAAGTCTTTTAAACCCATTGGTTCTATAGCGAAATACAAAAAATGCGTGTTTGTGGGAATGTGTGTACTGCAAAAGCCATCACAGGGCTTCGAGTCCTGTCATCATCTGGTGCACTTTGGCCTAGTTCTGAAGTTACACAAAATTACACTTCCACCGTGTCATTCTAAAGTTTTTCTAGGATCAGGCCTGCCTTGGCTGCAGCAGAAAACTTTCATGTCCTTTCCATCGTGTCTCCAGCGTCTGTGGCTTCAGCGTCCTGTGGCTCTCCGAGGTGCTAGAGGTGTGATGGGTGCCGGGGGTGCCCAGCGTGTCCCCCTGCCACGGGGAGGATCCGCACTGCATCTCCTCCCCTGGAGACCCCCCACTCGCTCCGGGAAGCCCCTCAGGACATCGCCCATGCTCACACACACATAAGTCCCGCACCTCGGCCGCTCCCCCAGCGCCCCCGCCTCACCTGATGTAGGGGACGAGGGGCTCGATGTGCCCTGCCAGCACGGCGATCGCATAGGAGATGATGAAGGCGGCCGAGGACCAGCTGACGAGCAAAGCGGGGACGAAAGCCACGCCGGGCATGCAGCACAGCATCGCCGGCAGCTGCCCCGCCCGGGGCATCGGCAGCTGGGCGGCAGCGCCCTGGAGTCACGGCCCGGGAGCGGGGACCCGCGTGGCGCATTCGCGCTGCCCCACGCGAGTCTGTCCCCGCCGGGCAGCGGCGCTGCGCCTCCCGCAGCCCCGGGGATGCCCCGCCGGGCGCTCGCTTCCCTTCACTTTCGGTTCTCCCCGGCGCTCCCCGCCCCCGACGGCGGCGCAGAGCCGGGGACAGCCGCGGCCCCTTCCCCTTTCACCGCTGCCGGCGCCTGAAGCGCTTCGGAGAGTTTCTGACCGCAGAAAGTCTCTCCACAAGCCGTGTCCCGGTCGCTGCCGGCTCTCCGGGCCGCACACGCCCCGTCGGGGCAGGGAGGCGGGCGGTGAGGTGCCGCCGGGCAGTGCTCGCCGGGGTCTGCGGGTCGTGCCGGAGGCTAGTGCCTTCACAGTTGTCTTTAAAAAGGCTAAAAATGGGCTCCAGCGTGAGAGTACAGCGGCTCTTTGCCGGTCGACGGCCGTGGGGCGGCGGTGGGGGCACGGAAACCGGGTCAGAAACTGTGGAGGTCCCATTACGGGGTGCTGCACACACCTCAGCCGCCTTGGACTTTCGTTTCAAACACATAATGTAGTCTTGATTTGCAAATCTTCTGTGAGATTCACTTTTGCGCATGATTAGCAGGAAACCATTGTTTAATTCAAAATCATGCTGTGTTCAGCATTTTCGCTTTGGTTTAGCCTGAAGCCATGGACAATCTGTTAAGGTTGTTTGTGTTTTCTTCGACTGTTTGTAGTTATCTGCCTTTCAAACCAACATCTGAACTCAAGGTCACCATTCTGCTGCCAAGACATGTATGTGAATGCTCTGCCTCTCTCCCTGAGTACTGAGAGTCTTGCCTTCGGTGCACATTCCCTGTGGTGGATGCACACAAGGTAAGTACTTGGCATGCCTTTTTAGGAAGGGAGATACAAATGAAATAAAAGGACTAGGGACAGTATATCTCAATGCAAGTACAGAAAAGTAATAAAAAAATTATTCTACCACTAAGACTGGAGGTACTCTACAACCTTCTTCTTGGCAGTAGCAAGTTGCTCATGTTCTTAACATTCACCACACCACAAATTCATGCTTCATATTTCCACAGCTAATCTGTCTTCTAGTAGTTTTGAGTGACAGAAATTTCTGATTGAAAGAACGGGTTTATTTCTCTTTGCGTTAAAGGTGCAAAAATAATGGAAGAGAACTAATATTTGAACTGTCTTAATATGCTGTTTTAAAAATGTCTGTTTAATAATGCCTCAATATCAGGTATCTTGGGTTTCTTTCCTCTTGAAACAGAAAATCAATGAAATAGTATACAGGAAATAAATCTAGTCTCTTTGGTAAATAAATGAACTGCAGAAACACCTTGATGTTCATTATATTTACAGAAGTAGAATTTTACTTTTTTATGTGTCAGTAATTCAGTATTCTGGTTTAGTCCCTTGCAGAAAGAGGATGGAATTCACTTTTTTTTACTGCATCAACATTTAAGTCACATTGTTAGAAAAATGTTCCATCCACAGTTCTGCAAGTTCTTTGTACTTCTTTAGTTTTGTAAGTAGTAAATAAATTACTCTTAAGTGTGAGTTGAGTATTTCTATTACTCACATGACTTTTAAGTGCCTGAACACTATTTGGAGTGAAAGAAAAAGACACATGTTTGGCTCAAGCAGGTGGCAACTTACTGTTTGGTGATCACTAGCAAAGGCTCTTTGTTGCTATGTAAACATTTATTGCAGCTCATGGGATGTTTCTTTTTCTTTGTGATTTTGTTGTAGAAGGTAGTCAGTAACAACATATAATTTGAGCAGTGATCTTTAATTGGTTTTTATCCGAAGCATTAGTATGTTCTTTAAAGATCATTAGAAGCTGCACAGACTAAAAAATACAGGTTACTCACAAACTTGGGAGGAGTAATTTTATTTACTGGACTTGAGAACGCTAGTGTGGTATTTCAAAGAAGGTCTAGGTATTTTAATTTGTTTTGTTTTCAGTAAGTTATATTAAAACCCTAGCAGTATAAAAATATAAAATAACTACGGATTTAATTTAGCTCTTAATTTAGATTTTTTAGATGAAAAATTAGATACAAGTTGACAGTGTTCACTTACAGTCCAGAAAACCAGGTGTATCCTGGGCTGTGTCAACAGAAGCATGACCAGAAAACTGAGGGAGGTGATCCTGCCCCCCTGCTCTGCTCTGGTGAGATCCCACCTATCTGCATCCAGCTCTGGGGTCCCTTGCACAAGAAAGGCCTTGGGTCAGAGGAGGACCACAGAAATGATCAGAGGGATGGAGCACCTTTTTTGTTGAAGAAAGGCAGAGAGAGAAAAAGTTTTTCATGGAAAGAATGGTGAAGTTCTGGAATTGTCTGCCCTGGGAGGTGGTGGAATCACCATCCCATGGTGATTTTAAAAAAAAGATTGGATGTGGCATTTGGTGCCACCTTTCAGTTGAGGTGTTAGGGCATGGGTTGGACTCGATGATCTTAGAGGTCTCTTCCAACCTGGTGATTCTGTGACTCTGTGATTCTGGGAGCTGAGGTTGTTCAGTCTGGAGGAGAGAAGGCTCCAGGGACAACACATTGTATCTTTTCATTATTTAAATGGGGTGAAGAAGAAAGACAGCTAGAGACTTTTTACCAAGATCTGTAGTGACAGCACAAGGGGAAATGGCTTTAAACAGAAAGAGGGTAAGTTTAGATTACATATTAGGAAGGAATTTTCTGTTCTGAGGGTGGTGAGGCACTGGCACAGGTTGGCCAGAGAAGTTGTGGATGCCCCATCCTGGGCAGTGTTCAAGACTAGGCTGGATGGGACTTTGAGCAATCTTGTCTAATGGAAGGTGTCCCTGCCCATGGGAATGGGGTTGAAACTAGGACATCTTTATGGTCCTTCCTGAACCAAACCCTTATGTGAATCTATGATTCTGTCATTTAACAAAATGGTCAGACTCCTTCAAATTAGAATTATTAGAAAAATAGATATGTCAATATGTGCAAATAATAATGTCCATGCCAGTGACTGGAAAAGATAATAATGGAAATAATAATGAAAGATCTAAAATAGCCTATGCTGCTGGTACTTCTATCCCCTCTTTTCTCCTGTTTCAATCAAAATCTGGTTTCCATGGATTTTATATTTATTTTATAAGAGTATTCTTTATCACATGGCTATTTTCCAAACTCATTCATCATGAAATTACCTATAACATGAAAGATGTAGTTAGAAGACTCCTCTTCCCCAAACATGTTGGTCTTTATATCTCTGCATGGTGTTTACATTGAAACTGCGCAGAACAGTTCCAGTAGCATTTACTTCCCTGATTTGGTAAAGAACTTGCTGGAAGAGGGAAGGATGGAAGAACAAGTGAGACAAGAAAATTGTAAGCAATAAAAGTTTTGAACAAGAGCAAGAGAGACGTAGTTCAGTTACTTCTTGAGATCTTTTGCTACACACAAGCACTAGGAAAAAAGCAGCCTTGATCTGTGAATGTAATGCCTAAATAATTTTTATTAACAACTGGTTATGAACTGGTTTATTAACACAGGTTGCACCAGAAATGCATTTACAGAAGGAATCAGTACACTACTTGTAATTTCTTCAGATTACTGTGTGAAGAGTTCAAGCTGGTTTGTGGTATCTCTTTACTTCCTCTTTGGTCACGTACCAATATCTGTAACCTTCTCTCAGTAACAAAAGCATGTGTAAACTATTCTCACTTCTGACACGAAGTTTGGAATAGCAGTAGTAACAACCCACAACATCTGTGAAATCTTACACTGTGAGGCATTCATGGCATGATGTTAATATTTCTAAAAGGTAAAGTGATTTAGTTATAAAGCAGTTTTCAGGTGTTACTCTTTAAAAGACAGTTTAATTTGTCCCATTTGTTTTGGGTCCCCTCTGTAGGTAGCTAGATTTTATCTATATGTCTAACCAAAATGCAGGTAAAAGATGTCTCAACTGTCAAAAAATCAGACTAGTCAAAAATTGGCGGGTCCCTTAAGAATGAAGAGAGGTAACTACTGGGTTGAAATTGTGTAATTTCATCTGTTAAAAAAAAAAAAAGAATAGAAGCTTCCTCTGGTGCAGGACAGATTAATATCTTGCAATAATGATGAGGTGTGAAAATGTGAAAAGGTTTATTCCAGAATTTCTAAAGACTGGTTCTCAATATGTTTTTTTTTTTACTACTCCACTATCACTATCACTGTCCTGCAGTGGTAGGGAGGAGAAGAGAAGATCCAGCAGGCAGGAATTGTGCAGCAAGATTGATCTATTTTAATTATTTTACAACTCTTTTATAGACTTTTTTCTTTACAGTCTAATTGGTCAAAGGATCAGCCACCCCTTGGGGTGATTGGCTAAAATCCTAAAACATCCATTGTCAAAATATTTTTCTACTGTACTATAAACAAAGCTTTACAAGGTCACAGGTGCTCATAGCTTATAGAATTCTACTGATATCTTCAGTGAGAGAGAAAAATATCTCATGGGACTGGAAAGAAGCAAGAGAAATTCTTGCTAGCTGCATATTTGTATCCCACTCCACTGTCTATTTTCAGTTACTTTTTGGGGGATATTTTTTCAAATAAAATGTTTATTGGGAGAAATCTTTGTTTCCAGAATGCATGAGCTGTAGGCTGACATGGGATATAAAGGGCAAGAAAGAGACTGTTAAGCTGCAAATGAACCATTCTTCAGTGGCTTTGTTATCCTTCATTCTAAATGAGGTAGTGAACATGCTGAAGCAGTTAGTGGGAGAATTTGGCTCTGGCATTTTGATAATTTTGGCAGTACATTTTTGTAGAAGCACATTTTTAGTGAAAAGGAAATCATTCAAAGTGAAATGGGAGCTTTTTATGTGGCCTTGCCATCTGAAAGAAATACCTTTGCAGTTTTCTTAGTGGTACACAGTAGCTGACAGTAAGTTGCTTGCTGAAGATTAAGAGAAAGTAATGAAATTCATGACCTGAGTTAAATTAGAATGCAAAGGGATTAAAGGATTCAGACTCTAAACAGAGAGAATTTGATCAATCCTAGGAAAAGCTTTCAAAATATCTTTTTTCTCAACATCAGAAGTGGCTAATGATGTGGCTACATCCAACACAAAACCTCTTGAAAATGGGGAGTACTCACTGCTGAAAAATCAGATTCTATTTCCATATGTTAATCTAGATTTACCAGCACAATTTATGGGTGTTGGTTTGTCTACTTTTATAACACCATACTGCTAAATACAAGGCACTCAGTTATTTCTTCCTGTATACCATGCTTTGCACATTGCTGGCTGAATTACTGTTTGCTTCTTTCATGAGGTTCCTTCTTGTGTGTCTGGCCCCAGCTGACACCAAGGTCTAACAGGGCAGAGAGAGCTGCTATACATATATATATACAGAGAGAGTGCTTCAGGGTAATATTGTGAAATCTCTTTATGTTGAAACTGCTTGATTCCAGCTGATACATATGGGTAGCAAACATACACACTTAGTGAAATGTAGTTTTACAAAACCTAAATATTGTGTCCAACTTTGTCTTTTCAGTTTTAACAAACTGTTCTTTCCATCATTTCTTGGCCTTTGTCCATGTCCTTCATAGTTCTTCTGCATCAAAGGTTCATGCTGCATAGCTAATTCTTTACGACCACAAATAATATGGAATAAAGACAGAAGGATTGTTCTTGTTCAGTAAAAATGCATTGAAATCAATATCATGAGGCATAAACAAATACTCAGCTTTATAGCTGGCAATGAGCACTGCAATAACCTGTGGGAGCATCACTGCTTCTTATTTGTTTGAGAAACTTTGGATTGAGGAAAAGTGGGTGCAACCCAGGAGTCCCAGAGAAAAGATCATGAACTATACCTGTGTCTTTGTCTGTACCAGCTCCTTCACACTCATGAACAGCAATTAACAGCAGGACTCGATGGTGTTAGAGGTATTTTCCAGCCTAAACGATTCTATGTCTCCGTGTTCTGAAATAAAATGGATGTGAAGAGCAACACTTAATATGGCTTTCCCAAAAAGATTTTAGCAATTATTTCCACTCTACTCTCTATGTAGTCTCTTAAGCATTTTTAAACATAAAAAGTATATTTTCAACCATCAAAGGAAATGGTTCATCCTAAAGAGGTCCTTTAACTATTTAATCCTTCTGTCTGATACTGTGATCCGTACCAAATGATGGAGAGCTAACTAACCAAAATTAGATGCTCTTCTAATGTTCTGAGCCTCCACCTCACTACTGTGATGTAAAAGGTACATGTTATTTCATACAGCCACAAAATCTTACTGACCACTGTTCTTCACTGAAAGCACCTTCATTATTTTCTTCTGTGTGCTGCTGAGTGGATTTAAAAGACAACCCTGCCCATTCCAACCATCAAATCTATACAGTCTGTCCTCTCTGCCATTGCAACCTGGCAGGATTAACGAAAGAAACGTAAATTCCATCACTATCATATGACAATGCCATCAGTGTACTAAAGGCCCTGTGTTTCTAATGTTAAAATAAAAAATGATACCTTTTTACTCTTCAGAATAATCCAACATTTCATAGAACTAGGCTACTGTGAGAAATTCTATTCTACTCTGTTGTATTCTACTCTAGTTAGAATGATAATTAAATATCAAAGATAATGAACTCTAACTGTATATTTTCAAAAAGAATTATGAAATCTAATATTTAGAAAATAAGGTTACATTCATATATTTCCTAATATACATTCAATATATTAAAACACGGCCTGGGGAGATTTTCCAGGGTCTTTCATCCACTTCATTAGGGACTTTGGAAACAGACATACAGATATGACTTGGTTTGAAGGCCACAGTCTATTTAAATTTTATTTTACCATTGCTAAGAGTATATCTCTTTAAAAAGCAAGGGCTTTCTATAAAGAAAACCAAGGGCAAAAAACCCAACACCCCAACAAAAACAAAAAAAGCCCCAAACCAACCAAAACCAAGAGCAAATGCCAGATTCTGCAGAGTTTCAAAAGGTTTCTTCTGGCTTTCTGCAAGCATTTATTATTTTAGTTTGAAGTGTGCAGGAAATAACAGATCTTTCAGAGTAAAATGTTGGCGAATATTATGCTTAGAAAATCTGATTTTGCTGCCAGGTGCACATGCTGCCTCAGCTGCATCTAGATGCTCACTTTCAGAGATTTTTGAAATGGCATTGTTCCAGTCCTTTGCTCTCTAGGCACTGCTTTTTCATCTGTTTCTAAGATAATACTATTTTCTCTTTAGTTATACATCATTTTTACCAGCCATGCTCTTCAGATTATTGTAAATGTCCTTTCTAGTATCTGCACAAATAAAAAGGAAGTGGAAAGGGAAGGAACTGATGTTTAAGAGATTTTTTTTTTCCTGTAAAGAAATGGGGACAGTGGAAAAATGGAGTCTGAAGAAAAAAAAAAAAAAAAAAAAGGATTCTATATTTTATCAACACAATTTTCAAGTAATGAGTCATAAATGTTCCTTGCATACCTGTCCAGAGGATTGGGAGCTGAACATCTGAGGGTTTTCAAAAGTACTGAAATACTGAGCATGACTTTAAAATCTCCACTTTTGCTGCAGTACTAAGTGAAAACTCTCACTAGCTGCATATAATTAGAATGCATTTGCTCATGAAGCTAAAATTACTGCAGACTAATTAAGAGATAATCCATTACAAGACACAGCAGCAAGGTCTAACAGTGTCTCTCAGAAACCGATCACTTATATTCAATATCTATTTTAGAGGTAGTATCAGTGGGATTGAGTCTCACCAAAGGCTGAGAGCTCTATAAATGGGAGCCAAAACGAGATTATATGTTGAAGGATAGAACATTGCTCAGTCACTGTCTTTTATTCTTTTATGTTCTGAGTGACTCGTGATTTAATTATTGTATTTGATGGATAGTGGTGCTACCAAATTCACAGTGCCATACCAAGCTATTAATTCCAGTATGCCTAAGGCTACTGCTTTAAATTTCAGAAGCATAGATATTACAGTTTTTGGCAGGGGTGGAGTGGCAGGGAGAGAAGTCCTAGGAGGCCCTATTATCACCCAGTTCCTTTCCATAGAAAGTGCTCATGCAGCTCTTCAAAGTACTGGCAAGCACACCAGCTTGTTTTGACTGCTCTATAGGGCCTAGCTCTCTACAAAATCCTCTGTTGGCTCCTAGGTGCACAGAAAATACTTAAATGCTTAGAGAAGCTGGTCCTTAAGAGCATGTTAATATAGTAAATGAACATGAAAGTGTAACAGAGAAACCTTTGGGGGGCTTTGGCAGGAAAGAAACGGGCCAGAGCTGTGGAGAGGGGCTGTAGGTTCTGGCTGCCAAAACGTCACATTAATTTTACCCCAGCTGCTGCAGATTGTGTGAGTTGAGAAAATCTGGCAACACAGTTTTCAGTGTGGGTTATCAACTCTGTGCTTCATCCCAGGAGCTCAGGTAACCTGCGCTGATGTCCGCACTAGCAAGGCCTCACTGGTACTCATCTTCTGCTGAACAGGACAAAGCTCCCCTGCATACTCACATGTGCCATTCATGCATGATGATGAGATGTAACTTCAATGGTAGTTATTGACAACCAAGCAAAAATTAGGATTTCTGGATTATTTTTATGTTAATAAAACAGCATTTATTACATTTTTCTTTCCTTAAATGTTACTAAATAAAGACTCTTCAGACCAAATGCACAAAGGTAATAATGGAACAGATGTTTAGGCAGTTTTCTAGATTGCCATTAAAATCAATAGGAATTTAGATGCTTTTATGTGAGCTTTTGAAAACTTTAATCCTTCTGAGCATGTGCATTACAAGAGTGAGTGGTGAAATAATTGACTTTTTTCCTTCTCTCCATTCTTGGGCAAGCCTGTTCACAGATGTGTAGAAGAACTTCTAGGATTTAGAAAAAGTTCTTAGTAGATCTATTGTAGATCTATCTAGTGAATAGGGCAGGAATACAAATGATGGCTGCATAAATACAATAAGCAAATATAAATTGGCCCCTGTCTCTGCTGCAAAACTGTTCTCTGATGATAGCCAAGTTACTTCAAACAAACTCTCGACAGACAAGTCACTACCCCTCTATTCTGAGCTTTTACTTGCCTGACTTGAGACACCTTAGAATGCTCAGAAGTTCAGAGCATTCACAAAGGAAACCAAAATCCCTAAGAGTGAAGTGCTGAGCTTTCAGAGTACTACGAGTTATCTCCTGTATTGTGAAAATTCAGACTTAAAGTGGAACAGGCATCAAACTTGCTGATTTTTGTCTTTACCTTTGCGGTCAGTAATTTTTTTCTCACAGAAGTGCTACAAGATTAATTCATGTTTATGAAAGAGACCGTACAGAGATGAATACAGGAAACCTCTGATGATGTTAATTCTCTTTTCTTTAGAACAAGATTCATGGAATGTGCAGTGAATAATATTCTTGGCTAACAGAGAAGCTTGCGATGCTTTGTTGATTATTTCTGGTCTTCTGCTTCAACCAAAGATAATGACACTGTTACCTCAGATATTTAGCTCTTACTGTTCTCCTTTCCCAGCAAATTAGAATGCAAAAGACCTGGAAAGAGCTACTACTGGACAAGTTTACCATGCCCAGTAACAAGTTCTGCCTTCCTCAAGATTTTGAGCATTACAGAATCTCCATTCCTGTTGAAAGAAAGTAGATATTACTTTCCTTTTCAAAGTAGCTTCTACCCCCTCTTAGAAAGGTCTAACTGTAGTAAGAAAAATATCAAAAATTCAGAGTTTTCTAAGAGAGAAAAAATGTTGGTGAAGGCAACTTGCAGAAAATCAGGATCAAGATAAAGCGTGTTTATAGCTATTTGACAGTTTATTTAGATTACATCATAATCCACAGGAGGCATGCCTTTGTGTTGAGTGCTGCTACGTGCACCTTTGAGTTAATACAAATACAAGAACAGTCAAGTAGATTATCCCAAGAGCCCAATGCTTTACATGGATAATGACTTGGCAAGGCCCTTAAGTATACATTGGATTATAATAGCAGTGCCTAATTTTTACATATCCTGACATCTAGTGGAATTTATTGCTCCTAGCAGAATGTCTGGGTTCATTTGCATCTACAGTGACTGGGAGAAATGGATAAAGTTAAATATCCTGCTCTTGGATGCAATGATAAAGTTCTCACCTGGAGAATTGCGTAAGCAGTGCGTTGGATAAAATGTGAAAACAGAACAATTTGGCCTAAGCCCTCCTCCTTTCAGACACATGCCTACAAAGACAGCTGCAACAAGGCCTCTGATCTGGTTCCTGGTTTTGATCTTGGAAATAATTTCTAGTGACAGACATAGAATAATCCCAGCACCTTGGACAGATTGTCTCAGAAGGTACTTGAGCTGCATCTGCTATGTGTACCTTAATAGCTTGCTGTTCATTAGCAAGCTGAGGGTGGCTTTGTTTTCATCCATTTTCCATGCCTTTCACAGAATCACAGAATCATCAAGGTTGGAAGAGACCTTAAAGATCATCCAGTCCAACCATCAAGCCACCATAATCACCCCTAAAATGCATCCCCAAGTGCGACATCCAGACGCCTCTCGAACACTTCCAGGGACGATAACTCTAATACCTCCCTGTGCAACTTATTCCAGTGCCTGACCAGTCATTCAGAGACAATTTTTTTCTAATACCTAATCTAAACCTCCCCTGGCACAACTTGAGGCCATTTCCTCTCATTCTTTCACTTGAGACATGGCAGAAGAGACCAACTCCCAGCTCACTACAACCTCTTCTCAGATGGTTGTAGAGAGCAATGAGATCCCTCCTGAGCCTCCTCTTCTCCTGACTAAACAACCTTGTTTCTCCGGAATAATTAAACCTTGGGTGGACTGAAGACGGGAAGAGTGTATGAGTCCATGGAAAAATGGAATATAGGGGAACATCTGGAGTATAGAGTCGTGTTTCCTGTCACAAATTGGTTAGGCTGTCTCTCAAAGCTATTCCTATTTGAAATATATTCCTCTATTCCTATTTGAAATATATTCCAGAACATGGTTTTGTCTCCCTTTTTTGTTTTGTTTTGTTTGCTTTGGGTTTTCCTTTGTTTTGTTTTAACCTGGTGACAGTATTGCATTTAATTTAAGTAAGTTTCTGATCTTCATTTCTGTGATGTGAACAAGTCAAAACATTTTAGTGTCTTTTTAGAAGGAAGGTTCTGGTTGTTCCTTTTCATGCACCTATTCCACTTTAAATATATATTCCTTGAATATAAGTACTCTACAAGAAAGGACAGATATAGTGCCGTCATGATTTGTTCAGCACCTTTTTATATCTCTGTGTCTACTGGTATACTTTGTCTGATACTTTTTAAAATAATTTAAAGATTTTGTGAATTTTAATGGTTTTACCATATTGGTGTCATATGGAAGTATTTATTGGTCTGTATAAATGTATCATCTCACACTTTGTTTTAATTATTAATCCAGGTCTTGAAGAAATTTGGCTTCCCCTGACTGGTTTCTGCTTTACATTGGTGATATATCTCTCAGTTTCATCTTTTCAGCACATTCACTTTCATTTCTGCATTTACGCTGGATTGTTTACCAGAAATAGATCTTTTTGACCAGAAATAGGGGTTCTTCTCATAATCTGCATGTGTGCTATACCTCAGTTCTCAATGAAAACCTCAGTCTGCTGACTCAGAATTCCAGGCCATCACCGGTACTGCCGGCACAGTGCTGTAGGCAGTGGTAAAGAGATGCTGCTAGGCAGTAATAATAGCTGAGTAATAATAGCTTAATAATAATAGCACAGTGCTTGAGCAGGAGGGGCAGGTGAGGGAATATGTAAAGATTATACTCCCCGAGGGTTGTACTTTGGCACATTGGTGAGAACATGTGAAGGAGAAAGTGCTGGCTGTGCACAACAGGAGAGAAATTTAGCTAGCTGAGAAATTTTCTGTGTACCAAGACTGGAAGGCTGGGTTATCATGAAGGGCCAAATAAGTATTATCAGACTGATAACACACCATAAGGAGGAGGAACACAGCACTATGAGGTGAGCTCTGAGGCTCTGCAGGTAAGCCCTGGTGAATTTGCCATCCTGTCCCATGGCCCATTGTCAGGAAAATCCACAAATGCCAGAGGTTTATGTCCAAAAAGGAGACAGAGGAGTCCTGCAACTTTATTCGAATAAAGGGAGAGAGCCCACCGGGGCACACACCCATGGAGTTTTCTCTCTCGAGGTTTTGGAGGGCACAGCCTCCTTCTATCCTGAGCTCCCGGCCACATGGTGCCCTGTTCCTTTCCCTTTGGCTGAGGTACAGGGAAGGTACAGCCTTCCCGAACCGCCTACCACATATCGATATCCCCCTTGAACCTACTGTTTTACCCCAAAGCTCAGAAAGTCAGTCTTGTGCAGGACCTTGTCTGTTTCAGGGGCCAAACTGGCTCTGCAACAAACCTGCTGCCCGAAGTTAGTAGAGACATTAAGAGCCATTCCAAAGACGTTAACACCCAAACCTTCACCCATCAAATTGTTTGTAAGGACATTAGCATTCCTCTCACCCTGGAGAAAGACAAAATGTGACACAAAAAAGTAAGTAGGAGAAGGGCTCAGTGGCTTGGGAGAGATGTGCCAAAGAGCTGTGCCTTCTTAAAGTATAGCCAGGTGTAGTTCTCTCACACAACTGTGTAAATATACTGGGACAAAGTTCTGGAAAGGGTCAGCCACTGTTACTTAACACAGGAAATAAAGGATCACAAGGATGATGTTTATTACTCAGAAAAGTCACTGCAGTGAGTTTTAAGAACTACTTAAAAGACCTTTTGATGCAGGGCTAGACTACAGAGATAGGCGCTACTATGCTTGGCCTCTTGCAGGCCTATGCCGCCCCATCATTCTGCTGCGGCCACCAGCGGTGCCTCCGCCTGATCAATGCTTGACAGCGGCGCTACCAAGAGCGTCCGTCCTATGTAGGTGGCTGAATCCAGAGTGTGCTATCAGCTAGTGATCGCTAACTAGTTCCTTGTCATGTTTTTTTCCTCAAGAGCTGTCCTTGAAGAATTCCATCAGTAATCCTCTCTAGCCTGCTGATTCCCATTCCACGAACACACCCCCGCACTTCATTTCTGCGCCAAAACACGCGTAGACTGCTTATGAAATCTCAGCACGCAGCTCGGCTGTGTGATGTCCTCAAGCCCTCCCGACGTCTCTCCGCAACGGGAACAGCCAATTCCCCGCCGCGCCGTGAGGCCCGGGAGCGCCGCTCCCTCAGCGCGGCCCCTCCGCCACCGCCAGGCGGCGCCAGGCGCTGCCGGAAGCGGGGCGGGCGCTGGGCCGGCGGCCCCGCCTGGCGCAGGCAGCGCGGGGAGCGGGGCCGGGCCGGGCCGTGCGGGGCGGCGGCCGCCGGCGGGCCATGCTGCTAAAGCTCCTGCAGCGCCAGACCTATACCTGCCTGTCGCACAGGTATGGGCCCTGCCTCTGCCTCGGGGGCCTCGTCCTCATGATCGTCTCCGCCCTGCAGTTCGGGGAGGTCAGTACGGTCCCGCGCCGGCGCGGCGTGGCTGCCCCCCTTCCCCTGCCTGCCTCCCTCCCTCCGTGCCGAGCGGAGCGGTGCCGGCGGGACCGGCGCAGCCCCGCGGCTGCACGGCCCCGGGGGGGTTTGGGGCTGTTTTTCCTCTGGGGAGCCGGGTAGTTGTGTTGTCCCGCGAGCAGCGAGGTTCCGCACCGGGCGCCTTGCGGGTGACAGGTCCCGCCCATCGCGGTGCCCCGTTCGCGCTGTGCCGAGGGCGCTGCCGCAGGCCCGCCGTGCCCGCGGGGACGGGCTGTGCCCGCATCCCGGAGCGCAGCCCTGCGGCCGCTCCCGCTCCCCAGGCCGCCCTGTCCCCACCTGTTGGGCTGCGGGGAGCGGTGGCAGCGCGCCGCGTGTCCCCTCGGGGGGTTAGCTGGGGTCTAACAGGTGACACAGACCGGCGTGCTCGGGCAGCTGGTGTTTGCTGCTCTTGTGCAATTCTTTTCCGCTTCCCTCATCAGGTGACTTACTGCTGCTGTGTTTTTGTTTGAGTCTTTTAAAGCCTGTGCTGGATGTCACCTTCACATGTCGACTGGGAGTGACAGAATCTTTCCCCTTTCCGGAGTTTAAGGAGTTAAATGCATCCTCCCTCCAAGCTGCGCAGCATAGTCTGCTTTGCTCTTTACTTGTTACTTAGTTCGCCCGCATTAGTTTGTAAATGATGCCTTGTAATTACACTTTTTCTAGATATGATTTTACACGGATGTGTTGTGCGTTTAAATCTTCATTTCACATTGTCCTATCGATTTGGTAAGTCAATGAAGGGATCTGGAGAGGAAAAAATGAATCCTACTTCAGTGCAGTGTTTGTGAATATAGTAAGGAATCAGGGAATTCAAGTATTTTTGTCTAAAAGGATGGCAGTGTTCAATGCAAACAGACTGGAATTTCCTGATTCCTAAGTTGTTCCCCCTTTTTTTTTTTTTCCCTTCTCTATTCTAATTTGATGGGTTCTTTCAGATACAGGGGGAAAGAAAGAAGATCCATAAAGAGTATTATCTGAAACTCTTGGATGTAGCACAATCAAAACTTTGTGTACCAACACATCTTCGTATAAAGTCCTTAATCTCTGCTGTCTTGTGGGGACCACAAGTTCCTGAAACACTTCCAAGCCATCAGCAAATTAAGTAATTGCAAAGTACTCATAGGCACCTGTTTGCACATGAGTATCAACGTGGATTGGTGCAGATTTTTTGGTGCTGTGAAACTGAGCACAGTTTTGCATTTCTTCAGAATGGGGACTTAAAACCCAGCTTTAGGATATCATAGAACTTTGGAGGTTTTAAAAAATATTTCAGTAGTTGTCTAAGTTACGGCTGATTTTGGTGAGAATCAGTCAAAATCACTGCTCAGAGTTTCCTCCTAAATCTTAGTTTGCTGCTTCCAGCCGTTTAAAAGCTACTTGGAAAGCTTAGATACAATTTAGAGAGTGAGCAAAAGACCTGGGAGAATCAGGTAGGAGTAGATTTTCCAAATTACATGTTAAGAAAAAAGAAAAGTGTTTTTAGAAAGAACAAGCTAAAACACACCAATGAAACTAAGCCTGGTAAGAGATGTTTGCATGCATTTTGCTTTTGCCTTTTTATATTGGTAAACAGTGGTAGTTCAGTGGTTTAGGAGAGACAAGGCTTGTGAGAATGAACACTGTTAGACCTCTTCCGACAACTATCGTGGGAATGGAAAATGCTTCTCCAGTACAGAGTCTGCAAGGCAGCAACTAATAAAAAAATGTAGAACTGTTGGGAAATTGAAACCAAGAAATCTTTCTAGAAATTAACAGCTAAACCATTTTTAGCCATCTGTGGGAAACTGAAGCAATAAAAAGGAGTGTGAGGCCATGCTTATCAGACCCTGGTGTCTGAACAGCATTTGCAGTTCTGCTTTTTCCCCACCCCTAGAACCAGCTTTTTTTTTGTTCTAGTAGGCAAAATTAGATCTGATTTCTTGGGTTCATGCTAATGTCAATATTACTGGTGAGTAAAAATGGATGGTTAGGGCAAATAATTTGAGACTGGTAATAATGTTCTCACAGCCAGAAGCTGAAAATGAGCTTCATTTGAAGGAAAATCGTGAGCTCAGTGAAATACTAGGACATTGAGCAGGATTCAGAAATATTTCTGCAAAAGCATACAGGGTAGCCAGGTCTAAGTCAATGCTGCTCCCTGTTTGTAAGATGAGCTTTAAGTATTAGGGCAGTTTGGTTATAAACCCTTCTTGGCCATGCTTCTGTAGGTAGCTCTGCTTTGGAAAATGCTTTATAGCCAGACCATGCCAGAGCCACTGTTATCATCTGTCTGATACAGTAGCTCCTAATAGGCAGTGCCTCTCACCTTTTTTAATGTTCCTCTGGTGGTTTTATAGTATCAGTATGAGAAGTTGAAGCAAAAGAGCCTCTAGGCATTATTGCACTATGCCCAATGTGTCAGGAGGAAACAGTTGCTGGGAAAAAATGTATCAGGTAGAAAGAGTTTTTAACTTTGTTCCTTGATGTGTTGTTAAGAGTTCTGTCCTCTGCTCTTTTTGGCTATAGTTACACGAAAGACAAAGAAAAAGGCTGGAATGGTTAGTGTTTTTCTTCTGGAGAGACATATTATTCATATAATATATTCTTACTCAAATACTTCTGTATTTCTTCTAGACACAGATCAGTCGCAGTGTGTCACTTCATCATTATCAGTAGGAGCAAATGTTTCCACATGGATACGCTCTTCCAGTGTGTACTGTATTAAACCTGGTATTTGGCAGAAGGACTTAATGATTTATGCATAGGAAAGTGCAATGCTGTGTGTTTTTAAGACAATTCCTGACCTTGGTATTTAAGGGAGGAGATTTTTATGCCTACCTGGGCAATCTGTGTCCTTTGTATGAGGGGAATGGAAGTGTGCTGATGTGGTCTTAGTTACAAAGAGACCATCTGCAGCTCTGGCAGGAATTGTGTGTGTGCTCTTGTCACCCAGGCACATGATGGAGCTTCCCTGCTCGATGGAAGGTTTTAATTTGCTTTAGTGGCAACGGGGGAAGAGAGATGTGTATCCTCTTAAGAGGGAGGAAACTTTTTGTGGTTTTGAGTGTGACCTTAGAGAAATGGTGTATTTCATAGTTCCCACAATACAAGAAATAAGTGATAATAATATTTAAATCTAGGAAGAGTGATGTAAAGTAACTGTCATAAAAACTGTCCATAAAAAACTATCTACTATCTATCAAAGTAACTACTATAGTAAAATACTATCCTTTCCTGATTTCCTTTCTTTTTGTTTTGTTGTTTTCATTTGTTTGTTTTGGGTTTTTTTCCCTCTCCAGTGCATACAAATATGTACTTATCCCAGTAAATTAAGCCACTGTGCCTTCAACTCTAAAATAGCACAAAATGCCACTGTAGTTTTCAAGGTTGGGCTTTCACTGGAAAGGATGTCATAGCAAGTTTATCTCAGAGGAGAACTTGTATGTTTTATATTGCTTTTATCTCAAAATACTTGGACTTCTTTGTTATGTCAAAGCATAGTTACCACTTTTAGTGTTGAAAAATTGTGGGTGCTTTTCCTGGCTGTTTGTTTGCAAAGCTCAGATTTTGGAGGCGTGTATACTTCAATATGTCCTGTATGAGAATAGAGAGAAAGATGAGCAAAACTGTGCAGGGGTGTGTGTGTGTGTGTTAGGGGTTTCCTGCTTGTATCAAATTATATTTGATTTATGTCTCAGTTTTGGGAAAACATTCCTGAACTTTTAAATACTGAGAGACAAGGGGGAGGTGACCTAAATAAAAAGTAGCTTAAAAAGAGTGTACATAAATAATGAAATCCTTTGTTGCAGAGAAAAGCAGAGTTTGTTCAAATTAAGCATGCTCTTCTGTTCTGGGTCTGATTGCTGGTTCAGTGTCATAATTTAGTTGGGATTTTGGTCTGCTCAGTTGTTTATTAGTGCATAGATCAATTTGAATGAAATCAGTTGTGGTTAAAGATTTCAAAGCATGAAATTTAAATACCTAACTTTAGAAGGTGGTGACATCAAGTGGTTTTGGTTTTTTTTCTTTGCAGGTTGTCTTGGAGTGGAGTAGAGACCAGTATCATGTTATGTTTGATTCATACAGAGACAACGTCGCTGGTAAATCATTTCAGAATCGGTAAGCTTTACCTGCACTTGACAGCATTGCACATTTTACTGTCTAATTAAATATTTAAATAAAATATATTAGTTGAAGTTACATACTGTTGAGTAGACCTTTTTGTATGGGCTCTAAATCTGCAGCAATTTTTAAACTTAGTGGCTTAAATATACTGCATAGTTAGTGCATAATCTCCCAGTTTGGAAGATTGGCATTTGAAAGCTCTAGTCATATAATAAATTTACATTTTTAATGTGTTTAATTCATCCAGTCTCTAATGAAACATCAATATGGTGACAATGTTAGCAATGAAGGGAGGGAATGACATATGTTCCATATTAAGATAGGAAAACATAAGTACTGTTCCTATGTGCTTAAAATTTCAGTTTTCAGTGTTTTGAGAAGTTATTTTTAAGTTACCTTGCATTTTCTGTGATGTCTCATGAGGGTCATTATTTAGCAGAGAAGTCACAAAGCTAGTAATAAGCTTTTAAAATCTGAGTGCATGGGAGAATCTCTCACAGCAAGTTGGAAACCAATTGGTCATTTATTTCAGTTGTGTTAACTGCTACGTGACTTCCTGTGACTCCATGTCTGAATAGCCATGGCGTCTGTTGCTCAGGGAGTAAGTGGACTGTGAATTGGTAGGTGGAAGAAAGCTACTAAGCAGGTGTCATCAGACTCTTAATATTGATACACTTGACTGGGAAAAAAACTAACCCTGAAAGCAGATGCTTAAATCTGCCTTGAGGTTTGTTGCATCATGGAACAGTAGAAATGATCAGATCAATTTGTCACGCTTTAGTTGGTGTGAGATAACTCTGTAAAAGTGCATTGCATGGTGTTGGTGAATACTATGAACTTTATTATAGTCTCCTCTTCTACTCCTCTCCCCCATTTTCCAAAGGATGACAGATAAAAGCAGAATGATACAGCTCATATGGATGAATAGCTTAATGTTTACATGTTTTAGCAGCGCTGAAGTAAAACATGCCAGTTTGGTCCTGTCAGTACTAAAATGCCTGACTTTGTGATAATTGACTGCAGTGTTTTTATAAAACCGTTGACTTTTTCCAAAACAAAATCACAAATCTTACTCTTGTGGTGTAGATACAGTCACTTCCCATTTCTGCAGTGTTTCCTTACTTCATTTTGGTTGTGTAAAGCACTCCTTCACTAGTGTTCATTTCTGGGGATTGGGAGCAAAACATCCAGTGCCTGGTGAGGAACTATTGGCTGCCTGATCAAAAGCTTAAGGTTTTTATGATGGGTGCTTAAATTATTCCAGTTCACCCATATGCCTTTAACAGTCTCGTGTCAGGAGTAACAGGGATGTTTGCTGTGACATTTGCATGCAGATACCAACTTCCTCTAAAAATCCATACCAACAAGAAGTCCTTGCAGAGATACAGTTTTAGGCATTTTTTTGACTTTTAGACATCCCTTGTCAGGGGTTCAGTTTATTTTTATTATCAAACTTCACAAATGCAGTAATGGACCCTGTCTTGCAGCATGCACTTGCATCAGTGGTGGTTTGGTGGAGTTTTTTAGTCTGGTGTCAATGCAACATACAGAGCTACACATAAACTGAGGACTGTGGACTTCCAGATTGAATGTCGCTCGTACAGTGATTTTAATCAGTTCCTGTTTTAGTGCTAGAGAAAAATACTCAGAATTGGAGAACAGGAGGCTTGTTGGTTAGGAAAATTAAGCAGGTGTACTGCTTTGTGGAAACTAAAAACTACATGGCCTTTGGGAAATATTAATGGGCCTTCAATTGAATTTGAGTTGTGTTGTTCTCTAAGAGCTTTGCAGGTAAAATTCTCTGTTCTTGTGTAACAGTTGACTTGTAAACTTCTATGGAAAAAACCTCACTGTGGAATGTAGACAAATTTGTGTATGGGGGCAAGCTCCTTATGATGATAAACTAAAAAGTTCGTCAGACAAAAACAATGACATCATTAGTTACACCTATTGAACACTGTACTCTGCCAGACCAAAGCAGACTTCTGGTTTTGCCTTGAAGTTTAGCAATTGCTTTGGCTTGTTTTACCTCCCTGTTAATTACCCTTGGCATCCCACCTGTGGTACTTTTCAGATAGCCACATCAGCTGCTAAACTTGGTACTTACATGATTGCTCAGCTACTTACATTACAACACCTTGAGAGAGTGGAGTAGACATTCCAGGGCTTTTTACCAAGTCACTTTATTATCCAAACCCATTTTTGAAGACTAAGCTTTGACATGAAAATAAAAAGGGAGAAAAGGAAACTAAATAATGGAGTTCCATGCATGAGTGTTTTGGATGAGGACTGCATTTTATTACTCTACTTGCAAGTGGTATAGTAAGTGTACTTTACTCAGTGTAACTTTGCTATTCCAGGATGTCATATTTAAAACTCAAAAATATATATGGAAAGATGTGAAGGAACAATCCTCAGCTTTTTAAATGTGCAGACTGATTTCAGTAGGGTGCAGCAAGTGAGAGCTATCAGTGGTCAGCCAGCCATTAACTGTCGAGCTGAGGGAGGCTGGAGAGAGGAAAAGACATACAAATGAGGGAGCAGGAAAATCCATGGAACAGCTGACTTACTGTTAGTGCATAATTACAGAGCTGGAACAGGCTGGAGGGCTGGGAGGTTTTCTATGAGCAGCTTAGACCTCTGTTGTCCATAAAGAGGCTCAGCAAGGTTGGAGATCACCATATGGTAGCTTGGGAGAGATCCAAAATCTGCTGTACCTCTTCAGCAACAGTGGATGTTGAGACAATAAAGTTTGTCTTCTACCTACAATCTCAGCTGTGACAATGGTTCTCTTATGTAAACATATCATGGGTATGGGAAATTCTTCCCAGCAAGAGTGACAGGTCTCCTGTCCTATCTGGGGGAGCTGGTGGCTCTGGTTTTGTCTTCAAGCAGGATCCTATTGATGTTTTTAGATTTGCAAGTAAAAAATGGTTTTTGAAGGAGAAAAGTGTGAAACCCCAATTAATTATCTGGGAGTCTCCAAGGAATTTTCTAAAGTGATGATTTTCTGTAGAAAGGTGTTAAGATAATTTCCACTTGGAATCAAAGTGCACCTTCGAGTCGCATCTGTTAGTCATGACAAAGAGGGGAAATAGCTGATTAGAAGGGTGGCTGTATTTAGTAAATTAGCTCAGCTCAGCTTGGGCTTAACCCGTTTGCCAGACTGGTGTTTCTGAGGAAGACCAAATGTATAAATCCATATGAAGGAAACACAGCTACAGTATTTGAGAGACATTTTTTGAGTGAAAAGACTTCTCTGAACTTCAACAATTTGCAAAAGACTCTGCATATTAAGAGAGTGTTTGGGAACAATACTACTGAAGTGTAGAATCTGTTCCTTTTAATTTTAAACCTTTTTACAGCAAAGTTCCACTACATACCTCTGAAAATATAAACTCGCAGGATATTTTAGGAAGCCGTGAAACCAGCCAGAAAGCTTTGGCCAAGTCCAGAAAGGTACAGTCTTAACAGTGCTACTTTGCTTAATTGGAAACAACAAATTGACTTGGGACATCTGATTTTTATTATTATGTTTGATAAATATTACTTTCTGAAACAATGTATGCTGTAAAGGCACATTAAGAAAATTTATTCAGTATTTGGATGAATTTTAAGCAATTAAACTAGTGGATCTGCAGACAGTTCCCTTTTTTTTTTTACTGGTCTGTCTCTATTGCCGCTGGTAGTGAAGAATGAGCTTGCCATGCCAGGGTTAATTGAGTTAACATGCCTGCATCTGACCAAAAATGCTTTTCCTCTGTGGAATTTACTAGCATTTGGCTGTATGTGGCATAGTGTATGTAGGTGTATGTGCTACTGCATAGAGACACACTTTTAGGAAATGGGAAAATGGAGAGAGGCTTCACAGATGTCAAAATTGCCTCACATCATAGAAAGAGTCAGAGTTCTTTCAGACATACTGTGTTCTTCAATGAAGCCTGGGTAAATAATTCTGCACTTTGCCCAGAAGGCTGAAGGTTGGGCATTTTTGAAATCCACTGACTTGAGTCAGGTGCTTCCACCTAAAACACTCCGAGCTGTAGCATTCCAGGTAGCGTCAAACCAGTAATTTAACCGATCACAACAAATGTGGAAAAGCTGGAGGAGCTCCTGCCATTGAATTTCTACTCCTCTGGAGGACATTTTAGTTCAAAACATGCCTTGCAAGTGAACCAGAAGCTAGTCATCTCTGGAGAAAAAAGTGAAATAATCAATTAGAAGGGTAATTGTATTCAGTAAATTGACTTTTTTTGGGTAGGAGAGACTTTCTGGGTGGTGCTGCTGGGGAAGGCAGCACTGCTGCTGGGACGTTCAAACTGTCTCAGAATGACCCACTCTTATCCTCTGAGTGTTGCAGCTCAGTTAGGAACAGTGGTAAATCGAGTACGAAATGTTTCTGCCCATTGTGCTGTGACGAGCTGCTGGCTGACCTTTTACCAAATTTTGTGCTTCAGTTATTGAGTCTGAGCCAGTAGAAAGTGAAGCTGGGTGCAAGCTCTCTGTGTGGCATGCTGTGCAAGGGAAGGTGGATGAAATACCTGCCTGTAAGCTCTGCCTCTCTTTGAATGCTTTTGGAAGGATGCCGTGCGTGGAGAGGGAACACCTTTGAACCTCTCTAATGCTGGGATCCATGGGGTCACACTATGATGTTTTCCAATGTTTGCTAGGCCATCTACAGTTTAGGAAGGTATTAAATGGCTTGACACTGGAACTTTAGAAAATAATAATTGGGGTATCCTCCTGCTGTACGGGACTCAGAGACTCACCTATGGCAGCAGCCTGGAGCACCTGCTGACACAAAGCTGTGGGCCTTGTAGAGGAGCTCATCATAAAAAAAATAGGAAAGATGTACCCAAACCCCTGCATGCTACGAAATCTGCATCTCTCCAGAAACAGCTCCAGGATATTCAATTGTGTCAAGAATTAATTTGTCTGCCGTGTCTGGAGTCTGAATTCATGTACCCAGATTAGATGGTTGGTTTATGAAATGCCCTGTTAATATAATCTAAGAGACATTCCTAGGATAGAGACCTGGTCCTGCTGACATCTACTGGCTCTGTGCAATTAAATAACAGTAAGTATGATTTAAGTTATGCTTCATGCTGTCCTGTCTAAAGTAGTTGGTGAATTAAGAATGTGCTCAGGTCCTGGTACTGACTTGAAAAAATTTTATGGGTTTGAAGGAGTTGGTGTCAGTGGAATTTAGAGCATAAAGTTAGAATTTCCTTTAGTTACTGAACAGTTAAAACCACTTTGTGTTCTTTTGGTTGATGTCTGTGCTGTTTTGTCAAAGGCTTGTCTATAATCGAGACATGATATATATAGCTAAAGAGAGTCTTTTTGCTTTGTCTTGTTTGCAGCCCAGACACCAACTATTTCTGTTGTTAGACAGAAATTGCTATTGTAGGATGCCATGAACACTTGTAATGTAATATTAAACAGCTCATGTAGCTTTCCTTTGAATTATGTAGGCTTTGTTTACCCATGCCAATTGATGTGGTGTACACCTGGGTGAATGGCACAGATGTTCAACTGATCAAAGAATTGCAACAGGTCAGGGAACAGATGGAGGAAGAACAGAAAATAATGAGGTAATAATCTTACATATTTTTTCTCTTTAGCTGACAGCAGCAATCTAATGCTGTACTAGTTTTCTTTGTTGTCATTTTTTCCCATGTTACTCAAGATGAAAATTCAAAGCACATTTTCTCACTTCTTCATTTGATTATTCCCAAAACTTTGTTTCAGTTCTACTTTTAGCTGTCAAGTACTGTCTAATTAGAAAATTGTTTAAGATAGGCATAAGAATTAAGGCTGTTCTGTCATGAATTTGTAAAATGCCGTGTGGAAAACTGTGCATTGTGTATGTCATTTTGTATTGATTTCTGTAACTCAGTTTGTAAATAATAATAATAAAACTATGCCTCAAATATATAACCTCTCTTCAACCCTTTTTTCTCTCCTGACCCCCCCCCCCTCGTATTTCTTTTATAATGGGCTTCATAAAATCTTAAACATGTTTCTTAAGTTCTTGTTTTTAGATTAGTTAGATTAATAGTCTCATGAACACTGAAACTGAGAAATGGGAAAATAATTTATGCATGTTATAAAGGTATGAGTTGGCCTTTAGCTAAGGAAGCAAAGACATGTATTTCTGCATCTGTTTTTGTAGATTACACTATACAGTTCTGCAAAATTACTGATCTAAGCCTTCAAACAGGGGCTGCTGTTTCCAAGATACCTTGGATTATGTCTTGTAACTGTTGATTTAGTTTCTGATAAGTAACTCTGCTCACATGATCTGTTTTGGCCAGTAAATATGATAAATGGAAGGGCAAGTCTGTATTTTTAAGGGTTATAATAATTTAGTTCAGAATAATGAGAAATCCACAAGTAAGTGGATTGGTCTGAGTTTTGGCTTGTTATGTCTTGCAATTTAGGTACAACTAACGGTATGATCTCAAGGGAAGTTCTGGATCTTTTCTTTGTTACCTAAACACTGAAAGTATTAGTAGAACTTTAAATTCATTGATCTTAAACATAGTCTCTGCTCTGAAAAGCTTTCAGATTTATGCTAATATTTTCCTACCAGTTCACATAGCTAATATTAGTGGGTTTAGCTTTGTCATCACTCGTGCTGTGATTCCTGTTTCAGCAGGGAAAAACACGTTGTCTTTTTCCATAACACTGATTTGGAAAGTTGAAATTAAGCTTATGAGTTAAGACTCGTGTCTATACTGTGTTTGCTATCTACAGGGACACCTGGTTCTCTCCCCGTTTTTCACGGGCTTTGAAGTCAATGACCGCTATTGCAAAAAGAACTGTTCCATAGACCTTATCAGAATATTTATGTTAGGCAAAACAATCAAGGCCTAGTTTCAGGTCACTTCATTCTGGTTTCTTACCAGTGTTTTTCACATCAATATCGCTTTTGTTAAGTAGCCTAATAATAACCCCATAAATTCCTGTAGCAGAAACAATCCTGCTGCCACAGCTCTCAGCACAGCCACACATTTCTGAGCTCTGCACTGCATGGGGGTGAGCAGTGAAGGGCACAAGTGTCAGCCTGTGCTCACCTTGGCAAGGCCAATGGCAAGGCCAATGGCAAGGCCTTGGCAGCTCTTTATCTGGGTTACTGGTGCTTTGACAACGTGTCCCTGACTCAATTAACAATCTGAAATTAGAGTCGGTTCTTTTAAAACTGTCAATTCAGTGTTATTTAATATGCTTGTTTTAACTTTGTAATAGGGAAATCCTTGGAAAGAATGCAACAGAACCAACAAAGAAGAGGTGAGTTTTTGTGATTTTGGGGCATAAATTGGGATAAATTATATTCCACTCATTGTTAGGTGAAAGCAGATGCTGGTTGGCGGGGTGGTTTGGTTTTCTACAGCCTATGCATGCTTTCCTATGCCACTTCAAGAGCTGACAGCATGATAATATGTGTATTGAATAAAAGTAATGTTATTGTGACATATATGAAGGAGCTTCTTAAAACAAAACAGTTTCTGGAGTTTGGAATGCATATCCCTGTCACTGTTTAGGAATAGCCCCATGAAAAAATTTTCATGCTTTTTGAATCATAAGACTCCAGGTAGATATACATTAAAAGTTCAGTGTTGCTTTCACCTGCCATTTGTATACATGGCACTGCAAGTAGTAATTGTCTGTGGAGGGTCCACGCCTCTTGTGGTTCTGCTGCCAGGAAGCAGCAGGATCTGGTCTGTCCCAGTCATTTGGCTTGGTTCTTCTGTTATTTAGGGATTTTTATAAGGTCTCTTCTGTGGGTGGACTTGGAAATCTTGGAACTTTGGAAAAAACAGTTGTGGGAATGAACTAAACACTACCAGTCAGGTATTTGCTTTCTGCAGGAAGATAAGCATGCTTTCAGTAATTTCCCCCTGTTACAGCAAATGTTTCAAATAACTGATCAGATTTTACAAAAACTTTTCTCATTGCATCCAAGATTGATTTCTGTCTTAAATTTTCTAGTGGTGTTAAATATGCCTTTGGTATTTTGCTGTAGTGAGAAGCAGCTGGAGTGTTTGCTGACACACTGCATCAAAGTGCCCATGCTTGTCCTGGATCCTGCGCTACCTGCCAACGTCACACTGAAAGACCTGCCGTCCATTCATCCTGCTTTACAAGCTGCTAACGATATGTTCTTTGTAGCAAAACCAAAAAATCCTTCTACCAATGTGACTGTAATTGTTTTTGATAGCCCTAAGGACGGTAAGAAGCTCTTTGTTTTTAGAGCAAGATCGTAGTAAGCTGCTGTGAATTAGTTTTAGGGTTGGGGTTTTTTTCCTCCAGTACTGACTTTGATGCTGATTTTCTGTTTGACTTTAGCAAGTCATTCAGTATCTCTCTTGCCCTCAAACTGCTTCTCTAAATGATTACATTAATGATACTGTTTGCTTACCTCCCAGACAACTGATTACAGATGATTAGAGTTCTGTGCTTTAAAAGGCTATTGCAAAACAGGTTTGATATCTAAATATCTGTGTTTCTCTGATAATCTCAAGAGGCTGGGGTTTAGATTGAGGAAGATTAGTTTTAGATCCTCTTTTAATTGCTGTGAAGTCTAGTTTGAATAATGTGCAGAAAGTTCTGCCCTTGTTCAAAGGATTGCCAACTGTAAAACAATCATTCAAGTGTTCAGCATATATAAGTAGGGTCTTAGAGCACATATGAGTTTCATATTTTGTTTAATATGTAGTGCCTGACTACTGGTCCAACCACTGTCTTTATTTTACCACCAAGAGTTATTTACCATTTATAAAGACAACTTTTCACACCATAAATATTCAAGTATCTTTAATTTGCAAAAATATTTTTTGGTTACTAGAATATAGAAAAGAAGTGACTTTCTACTGAAAGAAGTTTTTGATTTGCAATTTTATGTATTCTAGTTGAAGCTGCCCATTCTGGAATGTTAAAAGACAACAGCAAACAGATAGTATGGAGGGGTTACTTGGTATGTACTTTGACAATCTGTTGATTAGCTTTTGTTATGTATTAAACATTCTGTACATTTTTAGAAAGTTTCTGTGCTATTCTTTCCATAACTCACATGTAGTAAAAAGTGAAAGCTTTTAGATCAACCTTTATTGTTATGAGAATTATTCTATGTTTAAAAAGATCTTTATACCCTCTTTTCTTGTTTTTAGACTACAGACAAAGAAGTGCCAGGTCTGGTATTAATGCAAGACTTAGCCTTTCTTAGTGGATTTCCAGCTACATTCAAAGAAACAAACCAGCTACGAACAAAACTACCAGAGAGCCTGGCCTCTAAAGTAAAGCTGGTAAGGCTCTGGAGGAATGAGTGCCTTAGTTGTACTGGTTTTTTGGAATGGCTCAGGTATGGAATCTCACCCACCTAGGAGACTTAGGATATTTCTGAGAGTAGTGTGGGTTTTTTTTGAGTGATTCTTCCTGAAGTGGTGAAGCAGATAGTGACTCAAAGAGTTGCCTGCAAAAGACCAATTGTCCATTCTGTGGCTGCAAGTTATTAGGCATTCCATTTGCTAGCCTGCAGCTGATTAAAAGGCAGCCTTACCAGTTTCTCTCAGTCGTTTGCTGGAGGCTGTTTTCTGGCTGTAGGATTCTGGATCACTGGCTTGTTTAATGTTACAGAATTTTGTTTATGTAGCTTCTTAGCTTTTTTCTTCCCTCTTAGCTCTCTTAATAGTAACAGCACTGAGTGCTGTGTTTCTCTCTGCCACGTACTCTCTGGGGTCTTGAGCAAGCTGCCCTTCAGCTGACCCACCTGCAAGGCAACAGAACAGTCACTTGTGTGACTGCCATTTAGTGCCTTCTGTTCTCCCCTGCTATTTGGACACCTGTTAGAGTTACAGCCAGGTTTAATGGATAGGTGAAGGTTTAAAAAGTTTGTTGAAGGCATTGGCTTTTGTACTGGAGAGGATGTGATTCATGGTGTGAAAAGGACTGAGGCCAAGGAATTTGTGGAGGAGAAGGAGTTAGCAGGCGAAATGGGATGGCAATCCGTAGGTAATTTGTCTTCATTATTCTGATGTCCACCTGTAGCATCTGCTAATTCACTTTATGACTTGTTCTTGGCGCTCAAATGAACATGAGGTCCTGTTCCCATTTTTTTTTTTTTATTGGCAGGCTGAGCTAACAACTCGTACTCTGTTGCAGACATTATCTTGTGTAATTCCTTTCATAGGCTGGTCACACTCCAACATAATGCGAGCTGAAATTCTTCTTTCTTGTCTCAGCTTGTGTTAGCTGACTGGGAGTCTTGATAATGGCAGAAGCCTTGCAAAGTAAAAACATATGTGCCTGTCTTTCTACATGCTCTAAAACAGATTAATAGAGAGAGCTTTTAAAGCTTAAGCTTAAATAGGTATTTTCTTTTGCCTTTGCATCTCTAGTGTCACAGCAGTTAAATAACAATGGATGTTCATATGGTTCATTGCTATCCAGATGAACATAAAGGCTTCATCTCAGGGGTGTCTTAGATGTTTTTCCCATCTCCTTGTCTGTTTTCATGGAAGTGACATCCTGTGCCTATTATCATTCTGTATGATTTTTCCTTACCCTGTCTTGGTTGTGTTTTTTAATTTGTCATCAGTCATGTGTCATCTATTTGTGCTGGTTCCCTTTTCCTTGGGGTGTTCTTATCTTTGTGTCAACATTGCCATTGTGATCAACTCACCTGTTCCTAAGAACTCCTCTTCCACTATTTGGTTGGGCATATCTCTGTGTAAACACAGTTTTTTCTCAGGCATCCACAACATTCTGCAGTTTTCTTTCAAGTCATCTTTCCTGTCTGTGTTTCTTTTCTTCCTGGTGGATGCTTTAGAGCAATTAAATTTGGATTATTATACCCTGTGTGATCATAGCAGTGAATTCTTCCCCAACCACTCCTCTTACTTTTGATAGCAGCAAGTCATGTATGTTACAAAGAAACTTATGTATGTGAATGTAAGAAATGTTTTATTTTTATGCATAAACATTTTTACATATCAAGTGTGGATGAGGTTGTTTCTATAGAAGCCTTTGGTAGGTTCTGAGCTCAGTCAGTTCTTCTTTCAGTGGATATTGTAGGTAGGCAGTAACAGTAAACACAGCCAAGTGTGGTTTTCCTCTTACCAAAGGGAGATGCGAGGTTAATGCTACAGTTAAGTAGAAAAAAGGTTGATTATTTACAGTCTCCACTGACATTTGCAGCAATTCCTCTCTTGCTGTCATTTCTGGAATCTCTTAAGTGGTGTGAGATGTCTTGTGAAGAGGAAGAAAGTTGCACCGAGCTTGAACTAGACTTGTGTCTGTTCATAGATGCCTCCTGATGCTTAATGGGTTTCTGTGTGCTTTACGTGGCTGTTTTAGTTCAACACTACAAGTAAAGAAATAATAATAAAAATTTTGGACAATGCTGCTCTTAGAAGGGAAGAAAGGTGAGAAAGAGAGGAGTGTAGTTATTGGTGCATTTGTGTTGAATGTTAATAATGCTGTTTTAGTTGGATTGCTTCAGTTTGGTTGAAATAACTTCTAAATCCAAGGAGGACCAAAAATTGTTCATCTAGACCAGATTTTTTTTCTAAAAGTCTGAATATCTGAACAAAGCAGCTGAACTCAACTAGAGATGATTAAAATGTAAAGATTCGTGATATAATGGATCTTTTTGCGACATGAATTATATCTGTTAGAGTCTACTGAATTTTTGTCCTTAGGGCCTCCACTGTACTGTAATGATACAGAAGTTTATTTCTAGATGAAAGTTGAGCAGCAGTGTGTCTGCTGGTCCCATTTGAAGTTGTAGGTTGTGTGTTATGACAGATGAAGTTGAAAGTTATGTCTGACAGCTTTTATTGTCCATGTATTCTTAACCAAGTATTAGAAAGCCACTAGATGGAGGTGTTACTCTGGTTGTGCAGCTGATGGCTGCTGAGCTGTTTCTTTAAGGGTTCCAAAGATCTTACCTTGGACCTATACATGAAGAACAACTGAATATTTCATTTTTACTTCCCTCCCCACCTTCCCCCCCTTAACTACATTTCTAAAGGAGGCTGTTGTTCAGCCTAAAAAGACTCTTGTAACTTAAAAACTGTGTTGTGATGTAAAGACTGACAAGGAAAGGATTGCCAAGGCCAGGGGATTTGATTTGTTTGATTTTGGGTCTTTTGAGACTGTCACGCTAACAGTTTTTCACTGAAATTATGCACAGTAGTGAAAATTTTTAGAGAAAGTTGATTTTTCCTTCAAGATTTAACATCCTGATTGCTTCAAGGACAACTAAGAGCTTGTAGATCTCCCTCTTTGTAAAATACCGTGTCCTTTAATCCACATGCACACACAGATACATAAATACGGACAAGTTATGTTAGAAACTTAGGGCTGTCTTAATGACCTTGTCTTACTAGTGGAAGTAAATCCACATGGGAAACTGCAGGCACAGTGATGTTGGGTGTTTGCTGTCCTCACTGGAGATGGGGAGTCTGGGATTCTTACTGCTGCTCATCAGTGTTTCTGGAGCAGAGAGGTGGCTTCAGGAGTTGGTGTGTGAGCACACAGATGTAGTAAGTAAGCTTTGTAGAAAAAAAACTGAAGGCATTGCATTAGTTTTGACTCAGATGACCCTCCTATGTAATCTTATGAGGGGAACTTGAGGCATTTGTAAAGACAGCAGTGTTTTATATTTGTGAAGCTCTTTGTAACTCTTTAATGCAACAAACACTTCCTTTCCCTTGCTATGTAGGGATCTATATTGAGTTTTCCCAATATCTACACTGGAGTGGGAAAAGAGGAGCTTCTTATTTCCTTAGTAATCAGCTTTGGTCATTGAGAAGATAAGGTGTAATAATTTAAGGACTGGTTGGGAATCTAAGTCCCACCTCAGAAAAAAAAAAATGCTCTTGAGGCTTCTTACGTTGAGAAAATGGAAATGAAGATATTTACTTCTGTATGGGGTGTCTGAGCTCATCTGGCTCCTGGTCTAGTAAGACAGAAGTGAAATATGCTGGCTGCATGCTGGAGAACCTGCATTTCAAGTTACCTGGTGGAGATACTGCAGTTTTTAAGTGCGTGATAAAAATGTGTCACAGTGGTGGTCTGGGTGTGTGCCTGCAAGGTGTGTTCTCAGCCCACTTGTGTTAGCAGAGGACCACCTGGTCACACTGACTCTCTGCATGTACCTGCCTGTTCTTCTGTTCTGTTTTGACAATACCTTTGGATCTGCTGACCTGTTTTGGCAAGATGAAGATGTTCTCTGGAAGGTAATATTTTAAGGGAATGGGTGATTGCATCCGTCCCTACTGAGAGGAGGCTAAATACCTGTGAGACATTAAAAAATCTGCCAGGAGACAAATCTATTTTGAATGTACCAGCAACAAAATGCTTGGAGCAGAGCTTGCAATTTATTAGAATCTTGTTAAGTTATTTCACCAGGTAACATCACTGAAGTCTAACTTTATTGATAGCTCTGCTTAGGAAAAGACTGGTTTCTTAAAAAGGTGCTACTGGGAAAAAACCCACATTGATATATGATCTATTCAGTGCAGGGATTAGATTAACTCTGATGCTGAGAAATGGTGCATGTTTTTCCATTGCTTCTTGTATGTGTTTGGAATATTACAAATTAAAAAAAAATACAGCATATATGCAGTGTTAGTGGGGGGGAAGTGTTTGTAATAAATCTAGTTTGGAGTCTGTAGTACAGGTACTTATTTTGCCGAGTTTGGGAGTGAGTTAAAGAGAAATTAAATGTTCTTATATGCTTTCAAAGCTCTAAAATGGTAGTATTTTGGTTTGTTGTATGTATGATTTACGAGACAGATTCTAAGGGACAGTGTGACGCTGTTGTATTGCTAAATAAAGAACATAGCCAGTGCTGGCAGCTTTGCAATCTGCAGCATTTCGATACTGATATTTTTGGAGGTTGCTGCCTGCAGTCCGTAACTATACCTCAGCCATTTAGCTGCTGAAGCCATCCTTTCCACCCATAGGTTCAGATGATTCCCTGGAAGGTCTGAGATTTATCAGATTTTTCTAATGACAGGCCTCATAAGTCAGATTGAAAGATCTCAAATAGCATGTGAGTCAAAGCATCAACAGCTTTAAAATGTCACAAGTGGAACAGCTGGTCTTGCTAAGGGAAGGGCTGCTAACTCTGGGACAAGTGTTGTTTTAAAATAAGCAGAAAGGGTCAGATTTAATAAAAAAATAAAGAAATAAAACCACTTAGAGTTATTGCAAAGGGAACTGTGACGTTTTTGCCTTTTTTGAACATGATTATTCAAATTTGATAGCTTATGAATTGCGTTTATACTGAAAATTTGGTAGATGTGGTTGTCTTATGTTGCCTGAAGGCACAAAAATTAAGCATAGCATCAAATAAATATTAATGATTAACTGCATTTTTTTCTTAATAAGACTGTTGAATTCATGCACTTGGAAAATCAAAGGGCAGTCCTGCTTTTAGCTTGATTGGGTCTGCTCGTGGTACTTCATATGGTAAACACAGCATTTACTGGGTTATGCCGTATTCCTAGGGAGATGCTTTGATGCCCTGAAATCTGTAAACTATACTCGCTGTTAGGGTGTGTGTAGTGCAAGCCCCTGATCCTGTGCATTATGAAATCTGATATACAGACTTATGGTGGCAAGAGATAAAAACAGCAAACAGATCAAACAGTCCACAACTAAGAAATTACCGTAGCAGCCTATTGGCAACCAGCACCAAGGACTTGGAGACCCACATGGATTAGCTCTGGAGCCCTTTGTATCTCAGATTTCGGAGCTGTAGGTTGAACTAACTGTAAACCATTCTGAACATTTCACGCTTCTGACAGTGATGATACCTCCGTGCCCTTAATTTTCTGGCAAAATCATTCCTTGTTTAAGATGGGGAAAAGGCCAATTCTTTCAGTCATATAATAAAGTGTTAATAAAACATGAGTTCTGTTATTTGAGTGACAGAGAATGGATGGGGACTTACTATTCATTTATTCCCGGAGTATTTAAAACATGAATAGGTTTACTGTTGCTGGATCATTGTGTAGAGAGACATTGACTTTGCAAAGTGAAAATTAAGCATGATGTTCTGTATCTTCAAATGTTTTTCAGTTCCCATTTTACTACTTCTTTTTGTGTTTTTACAAAATTGTAGCTCTTTAAAAACAGTGCTTCCCAGTCATTCTTATTAGTAACTCTTGGAAAAATAATACAAGAAAAAGATGGAAAAGGAAGAGTGCTGCTGGAGTTGTTTTCTCTGCTTGTGTAGTTGCAGCTCTATTCAGAAGCCAGCGTGGCTCTCTTGCAACTGAATAACCCCAAGGGTTTCCAAGAACTGAGCAAGCAAGCAAAGAAGAACATGACTATAGATGGGAAAGAATTGATGCTTAATCCTGCTTATTTACTGTGGGACCTCAGCTCTGTCAGTCAGGTGGGTGAATTCTCTTACAGCTGGTAAATGTTACAGCATTTAAAAACTGCAAGTAGAGGCTAACTAGTCAATGATGAGGGTCAGTGATAAGGAACGTGGGATTTTCTCGAAGCTTGGAACTAATTAAGAATCAAATATTTATTAGCTTGTAAGAAAACATCACAAGAACACTGCCCAGTTCTCAAATCAATGGGAAAGAAGGATCAAACAGTGTGATATTTAATTTAAATTTTCATGTTCTCTACTAAGTGAAAAATATTGTCCTCTGCACATGTTCTGATAAAGCTGTGTGCAGTCAAGTCCTGAAAGGCTTAACTGATCCTCACTGGCAGATAAGCAGGCTTCTTGTGTGGGGAGATAGAGGGTTCTTTTAACAAACATGATTATCTCGTTCCCAATATATTTCTTAGGCATTTTTTTGCTTTGCAGCATCATTTATGCTGAGCAAGTGCTAATTGCTTCTCTTTCAAAAATGTTGAAGCCCTGAAATACAGATGTCTGTAAAGAAAGGAGGTTTACTTTAAATGCTTTTGATACAATGAAGGATGTTTGGTTTAAGAACAGGAAATTAAATAGCAAGGTGTCTCTTTCAAGATAAGATATTCTAAAATCCTGGGGTTTTTCCTTGTGCTGGAATTTAATTTTACAATAAATCTCAAGTGGCATGATTAATGTACCCACTCCTGAAAAGCTTGCAGTCTGTCTTCGTATCCTGTGACCTGGACTTTTGGGGAATTCTTCCTAGTTAATACCAACCCTGAACTTAAAGTTTATATTTCCCCATGTTGAAATTATGCTTTATTTTGTGAATGGGCACCTAGCCAATGGCTGCTGGTCTTGCTAAAATGTTTTCTGTTGTTACTCTTTTGTGAATGTGAAAGCTGTATTTCTGTACATATTAGAAAACTTATGTACAGTGTGTAGGATCTGCAGTGAAAATGGTAATTATTAAACATTCATCTATTTTCTTTAGTCTTCTGTTTTGTTTGGGCTGTAGAAAAGTTCCTTTTAGGCAGCCTTACTTGCTGGTTTTAGGACAGGTCACCAAGTTCTCATAAATGTGAAAAGAAACATACGTTTCGGTGTCCTATAACCTAATTTTGTTACTTGACTGATGAGTTTCTAACTGAAACATTTTCTATCTAATAAATATATATGGAAACATAGCGATTTGATAGTGAATATTAGGCTACGTTTTGTTCATTTTCTCCTGCTTAAATTCTTTAAAATAATAGAGCAGGGGATAATTGAAGAGCAACTACATCATGACACTTCCAGTATGTCTATATTAGGTGACATTTATATACAGCTCATGATGCAATGTACTTGAAAGGCCCTAGCCTCTTGAAACTGGATTTCTGAAAGGTGATGTTGCTGGTTTGAAATGAAGGAGGGGGGTGTTTTTTCTGCTTCATTCTTCAAGAACTTCTTTCAGCATGGTCAGTAGACATCCTAATGATACCAGGTGATCAGCCAGTGACATCAGAACATTGTATTGTTCACCTTGGTAATTTGGAAAAATATGATTCTTATTATCAATGTACTTTTTATTTTGAATGTCTAAGTCCTGAAGTGCTTAAGCACTCATATGCCAAAGCACACTGTCCTTACCTAGCTGGGTCAGAAATTTAGTGTTCTATTTAAAATCTAAGAAAGGGGTTTTTCCTTTCTGTAGTCTAAGCAGGATGAAGATGTTTCTGCCAGCCGCTTTGAGGACAACGAAGAGCTGCGGTACTCACTGCGATCAATAGAGAGACACGCCCCTTGGGTACGGCACATTTTCATCGTCACCAACGGGCAGATTCCTTCCTGGCTTAACCTGGATAATCCTCGGATAACTATAGTCACACATCAGGTAAAATTCAACAAAACTACCACTATGAAAGGGCCAGCAAAGATACCCTGTTTGATTTGAAATGCAGTTATCCTCTTGCAGCCAAAGGCTGCATTTATTTGGGAGAAATGACAACTTCTTCTCTGTCTCACCCAGGGTTTTATTGTGTATGTCCTTATATTTTGGCTAAATAGATCACTGAATATATATCAAGCCTGTATTTATTTCACTTTTCCAAATATTGAAGCTTCAGCTAACATATACCCATGTCTAATTTCCTTATAGAGTCTATTTATAAAAACCTGGGGAGAGGAAATTGTAATCTGAATCTATAAACAGTCTCTCAGAACTAGTAATAACTTAATAAGCTTGTGCTGAGACAGGGTGGATTACAATTACTGGGGCAAAGAAAATGGCTACAAAATAAAGTAGCTATGCATTCTGAAAGTGTTACTTAAAAAGAGAAAGGGAATCCTTCAAGCTTCCTGAATACGTGAAACCAAAATTCTCTAGTAGCTTATTACAAATTCAGAAGTAATTTTGGTCTTTGGACATGCCATAGGAGCTCTGCACAACTGAAGTGCTAAAGAGATACTTACTCAACTACTTCTGCTGTCTGCTGGTGAAGTTACTTGAAAGGGATGCAACAATCCTGACTTTTTGAATGCTGTAAGAGGTTCAGTTTGCTGGAAATTTTGTGCAGCCTGCAATTCATGAGAATTATAAGTGTACACTGAGCCTGGTCCAGTACTCGGTGAAAGAGGAGTATGTGAAAGTTTGCGTCTTTGTGATCAACCAGGTGCAGTTTCTTAGTTAAGCAGCAGAATTGAAAACAGGTTTGTGTGGGAAAAATGAGATATTGAAGTTGTTTGGGTTGGTTTGTTGGGTTTTTTTTTTTTTGCTTAAATATCTTTACATTTTTCTTTTGTATCTATCCTTGTTCTTGATATGTTTTGGTTTTTTTAGTAGATACGTATCAAATATCTGGTGTGCCTGACCTTATATGGTTTGGTTTTTGTGGGGTTTTTTATTTATTGGTTTTCTGCCTTCTGAAACTGTTTTTGGTTGTCGGGGTTTTTCTTGTTTTAGGAAATATTTCAGAATGCGAGTCACTTGCCTACCTTCAGTTCACCAGCTATTGAAAGTCATATTCATCGTATCAGTGGCCTTTCTCAGAAGTTTATTTATCTCAATGATGATGTTATGTTTGGGAAGGATGTTTGGCCTGATGATTTTTACAGTCACTCGAAAGGTCAAAAGGTAAGCCATTATGAAAAGATATTTTAGCAGAAGTAGAACTTTTCTGCTCTAATATGATAAAAATCAAAGGAATGCTACTTGGAAAGGGAGAGCACTCCCGCTTTTATCTCTAAAGGTTCATTGTTCTTAAGTAGAGAACTGTTAGCAAAGGTTCAGGGTATTGAAGGCTCTTCTCTGTATTTGTAGGTGTGCTGTGTTGATGTTTTTAGAATTACTCTTTCTCATATTCACTCCTAGGTTTGAGGGGTTATAATGGCTCCTCTGTCAGGATTCATTTTAGCTTCAGTGTTATTCTTTAATTCTCCTACTTTCTGTTGGAACACTGGTAAGACTGATGTGTGGCAGCTACCAGACTTTCTTCCTTGTAAATTCTTTCTGTTTTGTGGGAAGTGCTCAAACAAAAATCAACTTTTCTGTGGGAACACTGAGTTCAGATGACATTTAAACTGGTCTAATATTTAAGTTTACCATTAATTGCCTCTGTTGCAGACACCCATATCTTTGCCCAATCTATATATAATTATATAATATATATAATTATTTGCTAAAATAATAGATATTGTTCCATGTTATGAATGTAAAGTAATTTAGTCTTTCAACAAAGCCATTATCAACAACTGGGGTTAAGCAAGGAAAGCAAGCTGAGGAAATACTAGCAATAGTTATGCATCGACACTGGTTGCCAGCAGGGTTTTCATCCATTAGCTTGATCTATAAGAGTCACATGGAGAAAAAAATTGAAGATTTATGTATGTTATTTCTATTAAAGCAGTGAGTACACAAGGCACCAGAGACCATTGAATTAAACATTTTATACAGGCAGATGTGCACACTTGCACACAAATACAGAAGGGTTGGACAAAATTAGTTTAAGCTACAATTAAAATAACTGCTTCAGTACTTGGGGATGTTAGGAGGCTTTTTAGTTGTTTTAAATCTCTAAAGATACAGGCATATAACTGCAAAATTATATTGTTACAGCATTTGTATTGTTCTTTAGTTATTCATCCCAGTTATGATGATGAAGTCAGTTTAGGTGCAGTGTTGTTTGTGATAACCTGATCAGCAAGTGTTACTGTAGGAAATGTGCTGCTAAAATCTTGAAACAATAAGGTCTGAAAGAAAATGGGTGGGGTTTTTAATGCCTCCTCAGCTGAAAATACACACACACTTTTTTTTTTTTTTTTTTTTTCTTATCCTGCCAATTCTTAGGATTATTTAAGTCACAGAGGATCAGATGCTTCAGGGATTATGTTCAACATATGCTGCTTATCTCATGACTGGTTAGTAATGAAGAAACATTTTGAGTCAGGAGAATGAGTGAACTGCAGAGCTATTTCACAGTTTAAGTTCACCCTTCCTATCTGAAAAAGGAGAGGATGCTAGTCGTCACTGGAATATGGTTTGCAGAAGTAGATTTGGAAAGTCCTACTTTCCATTTCTGGCTGTTGCTGCTTTGCTGTATGGCTTTGGGAATTCTTCAGTTCTTCCTTCTGTTTGAAAGGAATAACATTTACTTCACAGGCAACAGGGTTTAAATGCTGTTTGTAAAGCTCTGTGGAATCTTAAGGCACTGTACACAGGGAGAAATTATTGTAAGTCTCCATATTTGAAGAAACAAGCTCAGTTGACTTCTATTTGCCAGTCCTTGTCTCAGGCTGTAATGTTGTTCCAGGTTTACTTGACTTGGCCTGTGCCAAACTGTGCCGAGGGATGTCCTGGCTCATGGATTAAAGATGGTTACTGTGATAAAGCCTGTAATAACTCAGCATGTGATTGGGATGGAGGTGATTGCATTGGTAAGACTGCAATGTTGAATTTAGAAAAAGTGAACTGTTTGTTTTTCCTTACAAGAATGATTATATAATTTGTCTTTTTCATGGAACTACAGAATTTGCCTCCCTTAGTAATAAACAAACAAGTTGACTTAAAAATTTCTATGAAAAATGACATAGAAAATAGTAGGGCATAGGATAATATTTCTTTAGGTATCAAATTTGACTACCTGAAAGGAGGGGTTTTGAAATTTAAATTATTATATGTTAATAATAATATACAGTATTATATATTATTTGGATTCAGAATCCAAACAATAGTTGACTGTGAAGCTGCACTATTAGTTTTTAGATAAAATTTTCAGGACTGCAGTGTAATAAAATGAAGTGGTACTTCTGGACTGAGGAAGTGATACCTTTCTAGGAGGCTGTAAAGTCAAGACTGCAAGCACAAGGAATAGTAAATCTGTTTTCTGCCTTCCTTTTTGAAGTTAAGACAAAATATGTTGGCACTTTGGATACCCTTTTCATTTGATTCCTAAACTTCTACACTGGGTGTAAAATCTATAGTTTACATAAACTCACAGAGGTCTAGTTAGGATTTGCCCCTTTTTAATTTCACTGATGATTGTTGAGTCTTCAGTCTAGCTTTAAAATTGTGGCTTAAATGTGCCTTTCTTTGGTTATTTGAAATTCTTATTTCTGGTGGGCTTGTTTTTTCTTTTTTCTCTAGGTAACAGTGGGGGTAATCGCTATGTTGCTGGTGGAGGTGCCGTTGGAGGCATTGGGAATGGCCCACCGTGGCAATTTGGAGCAGGAATAAGTGGTGTTTCATACTGTAACCAAGGCTGTGCTAATTCCTGGCTAGCAGACAAATTCTGTGATCAGGCCTGCAATGTCCTCTCATGTGGATTTGATGCTGGTGACTGTGGCCAGGGTATGTAAAAAGCATTGCTGATAAACTTTCTGTGGGGATTCTCTTGAATTGCCTGACCTTTTTTGGTTCCTCATTACTCTCGAATTGGGCTAAAGTGTCCAGTACTGTTCTGTGGGAGAGAGCTTCTAGCAGCTGGAGAAAGTCAGGTGTTTAGTGTACTCACTAATCCAAGCCTGGATCAATATTATTTGCTGCTTTATTTACTAAAGCTATTAGTGATCAAGCATGGGTAGGAGCTTGATACCTTATGGAGCAGCAAGCATCAAACTCGTTGCCCCAAGAAGCCGACATTCTAAGTGGGGAAATCCCATTTCAGTTGTGCAAAGCATCTTTACCTGACTAAGGACAGTTGAATTGATGATGCCTGTAGCAGTTAAAAGTTTAAAGAACCTCTCTGATGCTGACAGTGTGAGTTCAAATCTGGCTCTGGGCTCTTGCCAAAGGCTACTTTCAGTCACAAGTGAACTTGTGTGAAGTTCATTTGGATATGAAAGATTAGCAGGAGAGAATGAAGTGATTAAAAGTGCTGTCTGGTATATGCAGGAGAAGAACTTGTCCTGTTTGGAAGAGCAGAGGCTCCCCTGCGTTTCAGCTGGGACAAATGTGTTACTGCTGATTTTGTTGCTGGCAGTGAGGTTTTGCTCATATGGGAGATGACAGATAATCTGTGTTCTGCTGTGGGAGGTAGAAGTTCCTTTCAGCCTATCTGATTTTGAAAATTTCAAATCAAGATGCAGCACTGTAGCAGTGAAATCCAGCTGTTGTTACATTACTCTCCTAAAATGTGGCAAAAGTGTAATATGGGCAAGCTACTTATGACTGATTCATGATTTTAAGTGACATGTGATAATGAGGCATGTAGGTTCTTCAGGTAGAGACTGAAAGAGTGATAAATTATACTGGCTTTTAGAATTAACATGGGAGTGTCTGGTAGCTTTATATATCTGAGTGTGTTCTAGTCATCCATTATTGAAGATAAGTGAGCCAGAAGCTGGAAACTAGAGTAAGTGTTCTTTCACAAAGCTGTGTCCCTGCTAATATAGTGACTGTAGCTGGGCATATTACTATTAAAAAAAGAGTGAAATATAAATGTCATGCTGAAAATTGACAAAAGTTTGTTTTGTTTCTTGTTTGGCTTTTTTTTTTTCCAGATCACTTTGAAGAGATGTACAGGGTGATGCTTCACCTTAATCAGACCTACTATGTTATTCCCAAAGGTGAATGTCTGCCCTACTTCAGCTTCGGTGAAATAGCCAAGAAAGGAATTGAGGGTTCATACAGTGATAATCCAATTATCCGACATGCTTCAGTTGCTAACAAATGGAAAACTATCCACCTCATCATGCACAGTGGCATGAACACAACTGTGATCTATTTTAACCTTACATTCCTAAATAAAAATGATGAAGAGTTTAAAATGCAAATAGCTGTTGAAGTTGATACTAGAGAGGAACCAAAACTGAACACAACTTCTGTGCAAAAACCTAACTCTGATTTTAAAAGTGTTACTTCGGTACCAGAAGCTGAAATGCTATTTGAGGATATTCCAGAAGAAAAACGCTTTCCAAGAGTCAGGAGACATCGAAATGGCACAAAAGAGAGTGTACCTGAAGAGGTGATAATCCCATCAGTAAATGTGTCTCTTCTTCCTGAAGATGTCCAACTAGCACTGCAGAAACTGGACTTAAAACTACTAAATGGTGATATAACTCAGAAAGGATATAACCTATCCAAGGCTGCTCTCCTGAGACCTTTCCAGTTTTTAACCACAGTAAAGAGTATTGTAGGCCTGGAAAAGAAGGACATGCATAATCATTCAGAACATCAGAAGAACCATAGCAGCTGGGAGAAGCCTTATAAAGATGTAAATGATGGCAAAATAAAAACAGTAAAAGCAAACGAAGAAGTTCCTTCGAGGCTTATGGGAACAAAGGGGACCGTTGTGACAATGAGCACAAATAAACATATTTATAAAGTGCAGCCTAAAGCCACACTTCCCTCCCAGAGCATGGGGAAAAAAAATGAAACTCGAGAAAAAGTATTGAATGCACTCATATTAAGGGAAACACAGAAATCAAAACATACTGGGAATTTTGATACTGGAGAAGGCGCACAGGGAATGGAAGGAGGAAAAGGGCATGAGCAGGTGGATGCAAATGTAAAGGAGGGGCTAGTGGGAAGAAAATTACAGTCTTATGCTGGCAGTTACCAAGGCTTTTTGCCGTGGGAGAAAAAGAAGTATTTCCAGGACCTTCTTGATGTGAGTATCATAATGTCATTCCTTACTGGAATAGTTGCATCTTTCTGCATTCATTGGAATACTGTTAATATGATCTATACATTTGGAATGTGCTTTGCTTTTGAGGCAAGTGCTGAGACTTCTTTTGAAAGCTGCTTTTCACATAAAGTCTGACTTGTTTATGATCTGGGCTTCTCTTAGCTAGGTGGTAAAAGCCAAATAACTGTTTCTGTTCCCTTTATACTACCTTTTCTTGGTCAAATTCATTTTTTATTTGTTGTATGTTGTCACAATGCTATTGTTCAGACATATATAGCACTATAACAGAAAGCTTAAATTTTGTTTTTGTTGCATTTATGCAAGTATGGATTCAGTTTGTGTTTAAAGAATGCAGAAAATAGGTATAATGATAAATACTTAAATTCTAAAAGTTACACTGAAAGTCTGCAAAGAAACTGCTTATCTAGACTGTATCAAGAAAATGTCTAGGAAATTTCCTCTGCTTCCAGCCAAAGCATTTTGGCAGTTTTAAAAACCTCTAGAAGAGAAGAGACTGTGCTTCAGTTGGTAGCAGCTGCTTTGCCCTATACTATACTAAACTATACCTATACTATACCTATGCCCTGTACTATACCTATACTTTCCTCATACTATGTTTTTAAGACTATCCCTCTCTGTTCATCTGAGATGGAATTTTGCAGAAGGAATCTTTATTTTCATAGGATTTCAGTTTATCAAATATGGATGAATAACCTGCAAAAAAGGGGCAATATTACAAATAAATCTGATGACAAATAAAGACATTAGTGTGTTGGAGGTGTCAGAGCACAAGTGTTAAGGAAGTCTTTTATAGAGTAGTTTTCCTCAAAGCATGAAAGCTTTAAGGAAAATCTTACCTTTTATCTTTTTTTTTTTTTTTTTCCTAAGAAAGAACTAAGGAATAGGAAGAAAAATATTTAAAAATTCTCTTCCCATTTTCAGATATGGAAAGAGTTGGCATCTGGCTAAAATGTCATTTTACCTGTGTGTCTAGTGTTTTCTGACTTTTTCAGTAATATAAACTTGATTTATGCCTGTCCTGCTCTTTAGGAAGAAGAGTCATTACTCAAACAAATGTCATATTTTACTGAAGGTAAACATTTTGGAAGGCAGCTGAAAGATACATTTGCTGATTCCCTTCGATATGTAAATAAGCTTTTAAACAGCAAGTTTGGATTTACATCTCGTAAAGTCCCCGCTCATATGCCTCACATGATTGACCGTACTGTTATGCAAGAGCTCCAGGATATGTGAGTGTTTTTGTTTGGAATAAGGTTAATCTGTGGGAAATTCTACCTTTCTGTTGCTTTGCTGTAGCCATTTCCAGTGTGTTAATGGCTACTCATTAAAATTATGTTTTGGAAAAGGAAATAAGAAATTTATTACAACATGGTAGTTGTGATACAATGAGACTTTTGAGGCCCTTTCAAAATTTTAGATAAGAATTTATTTTTAGGTAAGGAATGTTTTCTTCAAGAAATTAGAGTGCTGACTTTGTTTTCATTCTTATCTAGGTTTCCTGAGGAGTTTGACAAGACATCATTTCACAAAGTGCGTCACTCTGAAGATATGCAGTTCGCTTTTTCATATTTCTACTATCTTATGAGTGCAGTTCAGCCACTGAACATTTCTCAGATTTTTGATGAGGTTGATACAGACCAGTCAGGCATCTTGTCTGACCGAGAGATTCGCACGTTGGCCACGAGGATCCACGAGCTACCATTAAGTTTGCAGGTACTGTTTCATTACCGACTTAACTTTCATAACAACTTCAGTTTTAAAGTCCAAGATGGTTAAAATAAAGTGAGTCAAATTTTTATCCTTGCTTGTAGTGTCAGTAACATTTGGCAATTTTTAAATATTACCTGAAGAATATAGCATTGTGTTCTGTGGAGTCCGCAATTAAATGGAGTTCTAGCAGCATCAGAAAAATGGCTCACTGGTGTCTGAGTTCAAATAAGCAGTGTGAGTTGGTCAAAAAAAATGGTCACTGTCAAGAGTTGGATCCTGCTGTGCTTACTGTATTTTCTGCATGCAGTAAAAGACAGTTCTTGCCCTGAGGAACTTGTGGCCTAAAGAAAGAATTGAGAAAAAGGATAGCAAGGAAGTCATACTAATAAATAGTATGATCATATACAAAGACTCATGCTTCTGTTCTTCTAGGAACCTGATAAACAGAGATATGGTCTTTGTAGGACTTGCAGTCTTAAACATACAGGTAGAGAACAAAGTGTACTGGTTTTGCTGTACAAGAGCAGAAATGGCACAAACCAATGAAACAATTTGTTCGTGACACAGGGCACAAAATCGTTGGTGTAGTCAGAGCACAGCCCTACTTTAGTGTGTTCCTGGCCTGTACCTTAATCAGAAAATCTTCCTGTCCTTGCAGTTCACTCTTTTGGGTTTTTTTGCTTAATTTGGAGTTTAATATGCCAGTGTTGATTTGGGAACTCTGTACTGTCCTGGCATTAGTAAAGGTGTGTTTTTAATTTTAAATGAAAATGTCATTAAGTCATAATTTATCTGGTCTCAATTCAACTCTGTACTGAGCATTCCCTTTACTTCATGTGTATAGGGAGTCCCACTGACTTAGTTACTGAAATGGGGTCTGCTGAATATTAATTCTTCTTTTGTGGACAGTAGCATGGAAATTTGTTATGTAGGTAACACTAAACATGATTGTGCACCCTGGGTTTTTAGAACTACGTCAGTGAGAAAACAGGATTTAAAATGTTTTTTCTTCTCCTTTCTTCCTGTTAGGATTTGACAGGTCTAGAACAAATGCTAATAAATTGCTCCAAAGCTCTTCCTGCCAACATCACTCAGATCTATGTTATTCCTCCAACTCAGGAAGCGTATTATGATCCAAATCTGGTAAGAAACATTAATCTTAAAAGATGCTTATTTTCTTTCCTGAGTATGTATTTACTTTAAAAGCTGGTTTGATTTCTAGAAGGAAAGTATTTACAAAAATTACTACTTGTGTGTACACGAAGTAAGTGTTATAAAATGAAAATTTTACAGGCGGCTTCCTAACTTACAAACCCTTAGTTTTCCTTAAAAGCAGAGAAAAGCTGAGATTTAGAATGTTAGTATAATTGGGATTTAAAAAGTCATCCTTGTTAAGAAAATTTACTGTTGTAAACCAAAAAGACAGTAAGCCCAGTACCTCTCTGACTAGAACCTCCTGATAAGTCTTTATCTGAATTATAACCCACGTATTCTAAAAAAAACCCCAAAATCCAAAAACCCACCAAACTACCAGATGGACGCCTCTAGAATTCGAAGGCTTCAGCCTGTTATTTTGATATCCAAAGCTGGGCTGACAGGAATCTCATGAAGTTCACCCAGGAGAAGTGCAAAATCCTGCACCTAGGAAGGAAAGCCCATGCAGCAGTGTTATGCTGGGGGCTGCCCGGCAGCGAAGCAGCTTGGCAGGAAGGGACCTGGGGATCCTGGAGGGCACCAAATGGGACATGAGCCAGCAGTGTGCCCTTTCCATATAGAAGGATGATGGTATCCTGGGTTGCATTACACAAAGTGTTGCCAGCAGATCAAGAAAAATGGACCCTTCCTTTCTGCTCAGCACTGGTAAGGCCACACCTGGAGTGGTGCTTCCAGTTCCAGGCTCCTTGGTATTGAGGGACATGTGGACATAGCCCTGAGCAACTGTGACCAGGTAGCCCTGCATGAGCAGGGAAGTTGGACTACTTGAGCTCCTAAGATTCCTTCCAATCTTACCCAGTCTGTGATTCTGTCAACATTGAGGTCTTAGGACTAAATGTTCTTTAGTGATTTAAGTTCTAAATTTCTATTTTAGGGGTTAAATCCTCATCAAAACCTGCTGGACTTTAGATCTGATACTAATACCTAAATTGCTTTTGCAATGATAATATAATTCCTGCATCAACCAATGCATTTGAATAAAACGTGTGGAAGTACTTTGCAAAATGATTTTTTGCAACTCATTTTTTTACAGTTTCAAATCAATACATTATTAAGGCAAAAATAATTTTGATGAGTATAGATCATGAACTTTTGTGTAGTAGAAGACGCTATGAATCCCCAACATATGCAAATCACAGTACAGAGATCTGCAAAATGTGTGTAGATAAATGTATATGAACACTGACTTTTTTTCCTTTTTTTCTTCCCTCTAGATATTTATCCTACCTTATATTCTTACCAGGTTATGTTATAAAGTTTTAAGTACTAAATATATATAATTATTTGTAATAATTAGATAATTAAATATTTCCCCCTAATTCTGAATTACAGAAAAATTTTATATAAAGCCGTTCGGTCAGCATAATTTGAAGGACTGGAAGTGTGGATTTGAGAGTCCTGTACGGTCTGAGGACCTTTCATGCAGTTCAGCCTTATGTTATTTCTCCTCTTTTTTTTTGCTTTCAAGTAATTCTGAAAAACTTTGTGAAGTAAAAAACTTTCAAGAATAGTAGTAATTAAAGGATGGCTGCCATTAATGTATTTTAAGATGGGTTAAAAATAAGTCTCAGTGGCTGGGAACAATTTAAATTACTTTAAACTTTTTGGAGAGTTAGTAAAATATTACTAATCTAAGCAGTAATGCCTAATGTACTAATCATTAGTACATTAGTCATTGCAAATAGCAGCAAAATAGCGTTTGTGGTGAGCACAGAGTTAAGTTTTACATCTGTTGTCTGCAACAGCTATATTTCTTGGAATTAACCTACCTACCATGGAAATACTCCTTGAAAACAGGGCTTTTGTTTGCCGGAATTATTTCAACATTTGTATCAGCTGTTGTGCAGAGTTTGCCTGGCCAGTTTTACTGGTGGCCTTTATCAGAGGAATATCAGACAGCTGTCAAGTGAGTTAGAATTTTTGAATATTGTACTGAGAATGAAGTTGCAATGTTTTTGCCAGAAGATAATCTGTATTATTCATATATTGTTTGTAGAATAGGAAATTGTGATGTTATGTACCAGTGTTGTTTTGGTTTTTCCCTCAACAATTGAAAACTATTGCTTTTGATTCCAGGAGAGTAAAGTATATGCAGGCCTTCCTAGCTATAATACAAGTTCTCTTACAAAGTACACCTTCATAACAAACTGTAATTTTCAGTAACCTATAATCTAAACAGTGTTTTCTTCCAGCCTCCAGTAACCAAAAGCCTAGTGACTAATTGCAAACCTGTGACCGACAGGATTCGTAAAGCTTACAAGGACAAAAACAAGTACAGGTATGTTGTGGCAGTCCTGTGAAAAGAGATGCTTAGTGTTGTAAAGCCATAAGAGGAAGGATAAATACACACATAACCCAAGATTGCATGTGTGTGCTAACAAATCTTAGCTCAACCAACTTTAACAGAGGAACTAAAGAAATGTACTGTTTTTAATTTATGTACATCTCATTGTGCAGAGTGATGTGGGTTTTTTCATAGTTTATTTAGTAGACTAAATATTTCTGTGTTACTTGTGTCATCTTGGGCCATTTCCTAATTTGTGTTGTACAACAGTAAGCCAGAGTATGTTTGGATGGCTAGAGAGTGAGTGCAGTTCAAGCAGCATATAAAGGAGGGAAGAGCTAGTCCTAGAAGTTGTAAATCTTTCTGTAAATGCATTCTTTCTTCTACTGAAGCTTAAAAAAAGAAAAGAACAGAAAAAGCATTTTAGTCTTAACCACCTTGTACCTTTCCTGCAAGATGGAGAAGTGACAGTGGCGTGAGTTTTATAAATGGAGGAGGTTTTCAGGTGAGATTTGAAGAAGCCTTCAGGGTGCTTTCTTACATTTGTCACCTTACTTATCCTAACATAAGTGTGGTACTTACCACTACTAAGGCTGTTAACCTGGGGTCAAATGCACATATTTTATATGCTTTCTCTTAGAATTCAGATCTATGATTTATAGGTGGTTACTAATAAATCTGCAGAAAAGTGGTTCTGTGCAAGAGCATTAGCTGAAAAATTTAAATGTCTTGATAAACAGCAAATGGCAAATTCTAATGAAGGTTTGGCCAGTCAGATTAGAAATGTTGCTGAATAATGTTGAATACAAGATTGATATTTATTGAACCAGACTTCAGGCTGTTTTATTAATGTATAAATACTATTTTAACAACAAGGTTTGAAATCATGGGAGAAGAGGAAATCGCCTTCAAAATGATTCGCACAAATGTTTCTCATGTAGTTGGTCAGCTGGATGACATACGAAAAAATCCCAGGTATCCTGTTTTGTGATTTGTGTGAAGTTGTGAGATGGTTTCAATTTTCTGGTTTGATTCTTTAAACTTTTTTTGTATTTAAAAGATAATTTATTGTCATGTGTTTCTAAACTGTATATTATAGGGTAAGACCAATTTGAACCAAAAGTACTTCTGATATTTTCTGTTTGACTGAAGCTGACTCCTCTTTCTGTTATGCCAGGGGCTATCTCAATAATTTGTTACATTTTTATTTATCTAAAATCTTTGAAAACTTAGAAACTTAAGCTATTTTTGAAGCTTTCATTTTTGCCGTTCTAGAGGGCATACAGTTTATATTGCAGGCAATTTTACTTTAAAGGAAGAACTTTTTGACCTGCTTTGTGCAGGTATTTTATACTAGGAGTTAGGTGTGGATTATTTTGTTACGAAATCAGTTTTATGTATTCATTGTGCTTTCATGCTCTTTCACAACATGGAAAGAATCTTGCTTCTGTCTTCAGAAAACCAGTTTTCAGCCAGTTTACTGAGTTTGGCTGCAAGAAGAGGTCTGACAAGTGTCAAAAGGTAGAGCAAGGAGGAAAGTAGAACCAGGTACCTTGGGCCAGGGAAAGTGAAACCTCCTCTTTTGGTCACAAAAAGCTGTTGGGTAATCTCAGCTGCCTGTAAAGCTGTAGCATAATTTATATTTGTAGTTAAAGAGTAGATATCCACTTTCCTCTCAACACTGTACTACTTTTGCTAGGTTATTTATTCAGAAAGGGAAATGCTAGTCTTGAGACATTTTACAGCTGCTGAAGGTGGTTTGTATCTGTTGCTGTTCCTTTCAAAGAGTGCCTTCTGGCCACGTAACTCCTGCATTCCAGTTGCCACAATGATCCATTTTAAAAGAAAAGTAGGCAGTACTTTAGCCTATCCTGCTGCTTCCTTTTCCTTCTCTGTTTCTTTGTCTGCTGGCTATGAGTTGGTTCTTTTTAAAGGTAGGGGTGATTTCAAGTCTTGTGAGGCTCAGAGGCCTGAGTAACAGAAGTTTCTCACCTTCATGAAGTTCATGAAGTGAGACTGAGTTGATTGCCCGGGCTGTATTCCTGCAAAGTGCAGTACTGTAGTCATATCTTGTTAACAAAGGAGAGCTGGCGCAGTTATGTAGGCATGCCATTTCCTTCTCTTTGCCATGTTTTCCTTGCATGCAAACCAGTAATTATGACCAGTCCCTAAAAGCAGGTTTTTAGTGCCTGTCTTGGAATGAACTAAAAGTGTCATTCAGTTACTATCTCCCAAAAATGTTTGGTTTGCACCCTTAAGGCAAAGTGAGCATTAATCATCTAGGCATTAACTGTGGAGTGTCCAGAGGAATGTCATGTTTAGTTTCTTTTGGATGAATTTAAAGTCTTTCCATTACAAATGTGCTAATATCCTCATCAATCCCATACTTTGTTTTGGTTTGCTGTGTGCAACAACCTCTCAGTCTGTAAGCTGGATCTCTTTTTGATGAAACTAAAACACAGATATACACTCTAGGAGTACAGCTGCATTCCCAGGGCTAATGAGCTGCCAGTCCAGGGAACAAGATCAGAGACAGTCCAGAGTGAGCTCCTGAAATGCTTATAGTGTAGCCATGATTGCCATAACCAACTGCTTTGCCTAGTATTACTTGATACAGGAGATACAGCCTGCTCGTTTTTGGAGAGGCATATTTTTCTTCTCAGATGTAGCAATTTGAATGACTGTTTATCCTCTGCACATAGGTATCTTGAGCAAGCTTATCGATTAGGCCAGATACAGTATGTTGCCATTCAGTGGTAATTCCCTGTCTGGGCTGATATACAAGCTCCAGAGTTCTGCTTATTTCCAGATTCCTGTAGGAAGTCTGAACTTTGCTCTTTGAAATAACACACCATACTACAGAGAATACAGCTGACCAGAACTGCTTATTTACAAAGGTTAGCAGTGACAAGGCATATGTCACCAGATATGATTTCTGCCGCTAGGGAAAATATAGGGTTCTTGTATCCCACAATATAAATAAAGCACATAGCACATGCCCAAATGTGGGAAGGGGAATTTTTGTTGTCAAGCACCAGGTCAGAGTGTCCAGGGGTACATAGCAGTCTAGCACACTAGCTGCTGCTTTAGTTACAATTATTTGCAGTACCCTAGTTGCATGTTTCTCATGTGAGGAATAGCACTCTGCAAGAGGCATTATTGTGAGCATGCTTATTTGGTCACAGTGACTTCCATGTAAATTCTATTCAAATTGTTGTTGTTTGCATTTTGGTTGATTATGTAAGTCCAGCTTTGGGTCTGTGATTTGAGGTATGTCTTGTCCAATTTATATAATGTTCTCAGTAATCCAAAGCCTAGGGACCAAGCTTTGCCCTCTCTTATACAATCTTCAATTTGATTGATTTGATTGATTTTTCTCTAAAGAATGCAGCATGCACACTATAATATTAATAATTTAGTATGTTTCCCTCCTACAGTGGAGCTCACTTTGTTATTTAAGATACTTTACTCATGATAATTCAAAACTGTAAGAATCCTTACGCAGATTGCAATTCTCTGTTCAGTGGGCTCTGGGATGGTGCACACTCTAGTGCCCATTAGATGGCAGCATTATATAACTAAAGATGTGGCCTGTCACTGGATTCCTCTGAGGTTTTGACTTGCTCTCAACCCTAGTGCTCTTAGAATTAAAATAAAATTAATTTAAAATAATGCAACAATAAAAAAAATCTGCTTTTAAAAGGATATGGTTTCACTTTTGTTCTAAAGGATTATGTTTGTGTGATTGGTTTGGCAATACCTTTGCCACATTATCAAGGAAATATTCTAACAATGTCATCTTGTTTTCTAGAAAATTTGTTTGCCTAAATGACAATATTGATCACAATCATAAGGATGCACAAACAGTGAAAGCGGTGCTTAGGGATTTCTATGAGTCGATGTTTCCCATACCTTCCCAATTTGAACTGCCAAGAGAATATCGGAATCGTTTCCTTCACATGCATGAACTCCAAGAATGGTATGTTCCACACGTTCTTCTCAGTTACTTTACTGCAATAATATTTAATTACCTAAGATATTGGTAACAAGCTGGTTTTCCCCCAGTATTGTCATGAAAGAGTTAACAGTGAAAATAGTGTGGTAAGATTTGAATTGAATTTAAAATCTGAGGTCTGCAGGATTGAGGTTTTTCAAGTGCTTAAATAGTCATTAACATTTTATCAATTGGTCCTAACCTACTGCAAACAAAAGTTGTTGGTTTGTTCCTTTGTTTGGGTTTTTAAAAAATAAATCAGGAATTCTGGCTTTCTTTAAATGTAAAAAAAAACCCAAACCATTGTTACATTTCTCACTAAGTGATTTTTTTAAAATCTGTCATATAGCAATAACCATCTGGATAATAATCAGAAAAGATTAATTTTCTTAATTTTGTGTGTCTCACTTTTTAATAATATGTGAATTTTTTGTGTGTGTTTATCTCTTGCCATTTTGTAAATAACAACTTAAGAAATTGGAGTAGTTGACTTGAGAAGACAAGCAAAACGTTGACAAATACAGTAACAAAAATTACACAAGACTAATATAAGCAAACCTCAGCAAATCATGAGAAATAGCTGTTAATAAGAAAATAGAAAATATTAGAGGAACTGTAGAAGGAATCAGCAGGATCATAGGGGTGACTGTAGTGCTACAAGCCCTGCTGTAGTAGTGGCAGAGGGAGCATGGGGCAAACCCATTTCAGCAGTTAGCTTTAGAAATTTGTGCTGGAGGAGTAGACACAGTGTTGGCTCTTTTTGAGACCCTCCATCAAGACTTTTTGTAGCTTCAAAAACATGCTTTATTTGGACTTGTTTGTAGCCAAAGATGATTCTACCCCAGGGTGGGTTAAGGCATGCCAAATTGCTGGTGGAAATCAAAGTATTTTCAGAATCACAGGACAGCCCAGGATGGCAGGGACCTCACAAAGATCATTTGGTCCAACGTTTCATGGAAAAAGGTGCCTAGATGAGACTGTCTCCTGCCAGCTCTCAAGTGTCCTGGCTACAGGACTGTAGCACATAAGAGAATTGCAGTTTGGTCAAAAAGGACATACGCAGTGTGACTCTCTCCTTCCCCACTTGTGACTGCAAAACCATAGTTGCCACAAACAGATGTGGCACTTGGGGACGTAGTTTAGGTGTGGACTTGGCAGTGTTAGCTTAACAGTTTTAGACTCAATCTTCAAGGTCTTTTCTAATCTAAACAATTCTGTGATCTAGCACCCTGAGCAGTCATATCTTGGAAACTTCCAGTGGTGCAGACTCTACCATGTTTCTGGGGAGACTGCTCCAGTAAATGATGGTTTTGACTGTAAAAAAATTTTCTTATATCAAGATGAAACCTCTCCCAGTCCAACTTGTAGCTGTTGCCCCATGTCCTCTCTATGTGGCTCTTTGTGAAGAGAGAGCCTACGTCCTCTTTTTAGTCAACCTTTAAGAACCTGAAAAAACTTTCTTTGCATGTTCCATGGAAACTCTTAAAGTTTAAATATTTGCATTTGTGAATATGAAGCTGTTTTTCTGTTTCCTTCTTTCTTTGTCCAGGAGGGCATATAGAGACAAGCTCAAATTCTGGACCCACTGTGTTCTAGTAACACTTATTGTGTTTACAGTCATCTCATTTTTTGCTGAACAGGTAAAGTTAATGTCTTCTTATCAAATCTGTATAACACTTAACAGATTGTGGAATCTTCAGGGTAACATTGGATGGATTTTTTAAATAGGTTTTGAAGAGTAGCTAGGATTCTTCCTTCATAAAAGTAGTAAAGATGTTACATGACTGATTATTAGGTTGCTTTAATTTTTAAGTCACCATGTTGAGATTCCTTGAAAAGAGAGTCATATGGGGAGAAGGAGAGTGGCACCTTCTCAGATGCCTTGTGACAGTAAGGTCCATCACCAGTGTGCTGAATTTGGATGCTGAAATTCAGTAATGGTTTTCGAAATTCTTGGTCTGTTAACATACATGCTGGTAGAAGTGTATAGTAAGTTAAGAGGAAGGAAACGTAGTCCAGAAAGGAATCTTAAGTTACTTAAAGGCCTTATCAAAATCTCTTCTCTTAAGTAATTGCAAAGACTCCTACTGAATTCAAAAGATTTTGAATCTGACTCAAGGGGAAAAAAACCTTCCACTTCTGCAAGCTTAAAATCGCTTTCTTGAACGTGATTAGTCCTGCTAAACTCAGAGGGAGTCAATGGAACAAATCATATGGGTAATTCTTTGCAGGTTGGGGCCTTAAGTAACACTTTCCGTGGTCTGATGAAGAGGGTGTAATTCTTGAAAGGTTGGCTTTTGATTATTTTTTTTTTCTCACCTGTAACTTTTGCATGACTCTTTCCCTTGATTTTCAGCCTTTTGTATATATTAGAAAACTCCATTAGTAACTTGGTTTTGGAAGGGGATACCCAGCTTAGTGGTACAGTTAGGAATATAAATACCATTTTATGATGCCAGCTTTGTGCTGGTCTTTTAAAAATAGAATGTAGCTCGGTGCTAATTTAAATGCACAAATAACCTTTAAAATAATCAGAATGAAGGCATGGTGTATTTTTCACTTTCTGCTTGTATTCTGATTATTGAGATGTCTAGTGGAAATGTGCATATCTAATAGATGAATTGGAGTAGAAAATGCCTTTCTTGTGCAATGACAAAAAAAAAGTACAGTATTGAGTATTTACCATGGGTGGTACAGATTTGATAGTTTCTAGGATGAAAACCTGACCAGCTGTGGACCTTTAGCCCAGCAGAGGACTACATATTGTATTTTTTTTCTCTCCTCAGCTAATTGCACTTAAACGAAAGATTTTTCCAAGGAGAAGGATCCAAAAAGAAGTTGGTCATGAACGAATCAAAGTGTAGAAGAGCTTTATTTTGGAGATCAGTCTACCTCAAGCTGTGATTAAGCATTTTAAATGTCTCTTTCATAAGTGTCTTTTCTGGTTTGCTATTTAACTACACTGATATGAAGAAAAAAAAAATCATGCACCTACATTAGAATCTCTGCAGTACTCTTGATGATATAAAAGCTGCTGGAACTGTGGCAATGCAAAATAACAACAACAACAAATTGCAGGACACCTGTACATAGGCAGTTTTCAACAGAGCTTACTTCACAACTCTTAGTTCACGGCCATGTTATCCTTTTTTATAAAAAGGGTTACCTAAACAAATGTAACTGCATTTCTTGCAGTGGATGTTGCCAACTAGATAAAATGTTGGAAGGAAAAGTTGTTTGGGATCAGCTTAAGAAGTCCTTAATCTTGCATTCCAAAGCATTTTGCAAATTTCTGTCGTTGCTGCTTTTTTTAGCCCTCCGGGGAAAATTGAGAATTATGTAACTTGTCATTTAAATTTAGTATACATTTATAGATGTTGACATTCTTTAAAGCACAGTGACAATTCATTTCCCTATTTGTAGTGTATAATTGGGATTTGAAAGAAAGGTATGCTACAAAAAAATTACACAGTAACAACATCTAATGGTTTATTTGAAAGATGTTTTCTATCTGGTGTTATTATAGTCCAAAGAATACTCAAAGAAATGGTGTTATTTCCTGGCTTGATTACAAAGACGGTTGTAATAAATGAAAATGATCAAGGTAAAATATTTTATAAGCATTGTAAATAAAAAAGCAAAAGTGCCTATATATGAATGGGTAACAAATTGTTTCAAAGTAGAAAAGTATGGGGAGCAGTGTTTCAGTTCATAAAACAATATTTTTACTGACAGACAAAGCTGTGGTGTTTCTCAATTTAACAGGGTTTGGCCCTGTATTTTGCTGAGATATCAGAGTAGCGTGGTTTTATGTGGGAAAGGGTACTGAATCTTTTCAAGCAGAAATTTTTTGTGGTGTATCTTCACTTAATTGTATTAGCAGTATTCAGAAAGCATTAATTTTTGTAACCGGATGATGTACAAAATGTATGTGGATATGTATTGTAAGATACTTGGCTTGCTTTGAAATTAACTAAAATGTGATGAAAGTTTTGTGTGTCGTTTCTGCTTCAAAGTCAAACAAAGCTCACACATTTTGGTAACTCAGCCAGGAATCTGTATGAATCTTTACGTCAAAAGTTTGTATTTTTTCCTTTAAAAACCTTCCAGCTGTAATGATTTAATACGAATGTGAAGCCTGGATCGGTTCTCAAAGTGGAATGAAGCTTTTGAGCACCGCGAGGCTCTGCAGGCGCTGCCCGGCCCGGCCCCGCTCCTGAGGGCGGCAGCGCCGCGGTCCCGCCCTTTCCCGGCGGCGGGAGGCGCTGAGGCGGCACCGCGCCCTGTCCCGCCCGGGGAGCCGCGGGAGGAGCGTGAGGGCTGCCAGGGGCCCCGGGGGTCTGGGCCAGCGGCGTTCCCTCTGCTGCAACAGGAGGGCGTGAGGTGCCCTGCCCCTGCCGCCCGTGCGTCCCCTCAGGGTGAGGCGGCTGAGGGCACAAGTCTCCCTTGCTGCTCTGAGGTGGGTCCCCACGGTGAAAAGCCCCACACAGGACCCAGGAAATCCACACAACTATGGGCTTGTTTCGTATCTTTTTGGGGCAGGGTAAAAAAAAAAAAAAAAAAAAAAGAAGGTGAGTTTCTCTAAAAATCACTTAAAATACACAGCTGTGGATTGAAGACACTCAGATTGGCTAAACAGGTACCTACACGGGATGGGTGAGGGCTGCGTGGGCTTGTGAGGTGGCAGGATTGTTTTACACCTGGGTGAGGAGGACTGAGCAGTTCTACTTTGTAAACTGATTTTTAGTACAAAGAAAAGTGTCTGTATGTCAAATAAAATACATGCTTACAGTTCAAAGTTGAAGTGCTTTGGCAGCACAGGGACAGGCACTCTCCCTCCTTTACATCACGTTCTCAACAGTCAGAGTAGTCAAAAAGCAGATTAAATCTTGACAATTTTCTCTCATTTGAGGATAATTCTAATGCAAGGGCTTTTGATTTTCCAGTCAATAAAGACACCTGTTTTTCAAGACACTTGCAAAGTCTAAAAATCTTCATGCTACATAGAGAAGCATCAACCTCAGAAAAAGCTGGGTATTAAAAAGCACTGTTCCTTCCTTAGTGTAGTGTGGCCATGTTTACAGATCCATGGAATCTGGGATTAAAAATAAAATTTCACAACTATTGAAAAATAAAATTAAAAAAAACCCAGAAACAGGAAACCTGAGGTGTGTGAGAGAGTTGTTAATGTTGGGGGGACTTTGTAGCCTTTGAAATTCAAAAGATCTTTAATGGAGTTCTCAATTTCTGTGTGTGAACTTAATTTTCAGGTCTGTCTGTGCCCTGGCTAGTGGAAAACATACTGATATTTCTAGCTGTGTTGAATTGTGTCCAGAATGAGAGCTTTACTAAAATAGTAAATAAATGAGTATTTTTTTAAGAGGGTAGTGTATGTGTGAAATGTTTACCAATGTAGAAATGGCATTACTTACATTACAGAATGCAGAGGTGTAATAGCTATAAAGAAAGATAAATCAGAACCTGGAAGTTGCCCAAGACTTTTAAAAATGGCATAAGCATATGTATATTTGTCTCTACACTGTGGGATGGCTTGTAGAATCACATTGTTCTCTATGGTTTATCGTTTCTCTATTTTGGACAGTAGAATATTGGCATAGTATAGCTTTTGGGGAATGCAGTACTGGATATGACAAAATGTATAATAAACCTTATAGATGCTAAGCTGGCAGACATCTTAAGACAATGGATAACTTATATTTTTTTTCCAGCAGAATCAAGTATGTTCCTAATAGCCCTGGCATTTTTTTAGCATGTTCTTAAAAGCATTGCTGATGGGTAATGCTGTGGAGTACCTCAAAATTAAACTAGTTTGACTGCTTGCAGGTGCAGACTTTTAAAGAGATACCCATAACAGGTCCATGTAAGCGTGAAAACATTTTTATTTTCAATTTATTGTGGGGGAAGTTACGTGACAAATACAATATACTGTTTCAGTAGGGAAAGATCTCACCATGGCACCATCGGGAAGAAAGCATGGAGGAAAAGCTGGTAAACCAGCACAGGAAGATCAGACCATACCTGCTTATGATTTTGAGGAGGAAAGAAAGGAACTGAGTGGATCAGAGGAAGATCTTAGAGAAGGTGCTTATATGACTCTTTTAGCACATTTGTAAAATGTGAAGTTTATCACATTTGTGAATATGAATAGAAAGGAAGAGAATTCTGAGTCCGCCAGGGACTGGGCAAATCATGGTTCGTAATTCCTGAGACCACCAGGCTCCTCCTGTGTAATTCTGATTGGTAAGAGGAGAGAGCCCAATTGAACAGCTCTGTGTAGTGCACTATTATGTCCTGACATTCCAGGTGGAGTCTTCAACAGAGTAGAATTTTATCACATGATTATGTTCCCTTATTTTAATGCCATATCCTTCTGTCACCTGGCAGCACAGAACATTGTGAGACCAGGGCGGGGCACAAGAGCTCTGCCCACTTGTCTGAAGCACTGAGTTGGGTAAGGTTGTTGGAGTTCTAGCAGGGTTAAGAGTACTTCAGAAAGGATCTGAACCAAAGAAAAGAAGTAGAGAAAGCTGAGGCAAAAAAGAAGATAAATCAGCTGAGGGATTCTTGTTAATTTTGAGGGAATATCATCAAAAAAGCAGACTTGGCTTCAAAATACAGTTCTCAATCATCACATGATAGTTTTTTGTAAAGTCTGGTGTAAGTCCACTTCTGAATTTTTCCATTTCAGCAGTTATCTCTGGGCTTATTTCTCATTAATTTCTCCCCTCCATTCATTTAGACTAAATTCCTCATTAATGAAATCTGACAACCAAGGATTTTTGTTTTCAAAATAATGTTAGTATCTATCTGTGATTTTGATTTTTAAAGGTATGGAATTACAGTACCTATTTTATGGTAAAATTGAGATTGAACTTTACAATTTTTTATCTTATTTTTACTTTCTGATGATTTTTATATTGTGAGCTGGGAGTAATGGTGAAGTAGTGGACAGAGAAAGTAAAACTGTTTGGGACCAGTGTAGAGAATTCAAAGCAATGCCAGCTCAAATCTGGCCTTGCAGAGTAATTCACCACCATCTGTCAACTCCAGACTCAAAGTTACAGGAGCTGCCTGTGTTGCTGACAGGAACTGAGCCCCATGAGATATGGTTGGGGAAATGGCATTACAGAAAAGTAATTACACTTTTAATAACTCAACCAACACAAAATGTATTTTTGTAAATATTTCTATAATCCTTCTTAAGGTGACACACCAGTCATGGACAAGCATGGAAAGAAAAGACCTTTGGTGGCTACGCATGTGGGTCCAGATGATGTGGGGTAAGGTTAGATGTTTGGGGGCTTTTTCCAAAATAAGCAGGTCTTAAATAAATACCAACTTCAGTTATTCACTACACTCATTTTTGCTTTGTTTGGGTTTGGTTTTTTTAGTATTTGATTCAAAAATTAAGTGACAGATAATACAGTAGTTGTACGTAAATAAAGTAAACGTAGCATTTTAAAATGGTAATTCTTCAGTTTCTTTGTAGGTACTTTTTAACATGCAGGAAAATTTGATATATTTGTGTGAATCAAAAATTTTGTATCTTTTAAAATATTATTTCTTTTATCCTAAGTTGTTGATAATTTCAATAAATTCAATTTTTTTCCCTCTGATTTTATTGCTTGAAGATATTAGCAATACTTTAAATGATCCAAATATTGCATTAAAAATAAATTCTTTTCACAGATAAATGCTTAAAAAAAAGTATTCATGGTCAGTGTAAATGTAATAAAAAAGTATATGCTGAAATAGTTTTCAAGCAGATTATAACTGTTGAGTTGAAGATACTGTTTTTACTGTATTACACACTGCCTTACACACTGGTGTTACCATCTTAAAGATGCTGTAAAAACAACCCTGATATTATTTGCCCTGGATTTTTTTACTGTGTCAGTCATGCTAACTGAGATGAACTTGCTTTCATTTGGTGTTACAAACACCCTTTTTGTTTTCTTTGTTATAGGGAATGATCAATTTTATTTACTGACTGCCCTTACTCAAGACCCTTTAAATGCCTAAGTACCTCTTTACTAGGGAGTAAGCTAATAGATTCTAGCATTATTAAAAAAAAAAAAAAAAGCAAATTAGTCTGAAAAAGAAACCTCTCACAGGAGGAGAAAAGGAGTGTAATTATTTTATCTTATGGCAGTCGCAGTTCTGTCCCTGCTCAAAAGTAATAGGCATGTGAAGAAAATTAGTTTTAAGCATATACAACAAGTCTTACTTTCAAGTCAGAAAATGGGCAAATAAAAATTTGAAACACTATTTTGTAGGGGTGAAGTACAGAATATGTTGGAGAGATTTGGAGGTAAGTACACTTACATTCTAATTAATTAAAAAAGAGTTGCAGAGTTTAAAGTAGTTACTTACCACAAAATAACTTTCAAGACTTACACAAAATGACCAGTTTTTGTAGCATTTTTCAGAATTTCTGAATAAAGCCAGCTTTCAGAAAAGAAAAAAAAAGTTATATCTAAGGAGAGCAAAGGGAAAGAAGAGGAGGGAATAACTATATAAATGAGTCACAGCTTGTAAGTGTAGATAATTACAAACGAAAAGGGAAAGATGCATGAGCGCTTTGGATAATCAATTCCAATCTTAAGATGAAGTTTAGGAGGTAGTAAATATATTGTAGAGAAAAGGGACAATAGCAGTTTGCTGTTGTTCTCACTCAATTTTTTGTCACACTGACATAGAGGATACTGGGGCCAGCAAGACTTGAGTGAGAAATAAGGGGTGTGTCAATGTTAACATAAGCAGCAAAAGAGAACGAATAGTTGTAATTCTAGACAGGCAATTTTGGAGGTAGAGTTTAATTGTGATACAGAATGAGAGAGCAGTCTGTACTTAGTACTTCCAGCAATCTAAAGAGCAGGGAATCAGCAGATAAGAGAATTTCAGCAGTCAGAAGTACTATGAGTTTCTAGAGTAGCCAGATAACGAGGCTAAGTAATGCCAGTCATCCAGTGATGAGAGATTTGTGTGTGTCACTTAGCAGGATTTAGTACAGTCATCATCAGATCCTCAGGTGGCTTTACCTAGTTAAATTACCAGCTGAATTCTAGATAGTGACAGGTTAGAGAAAAAACATTTTTAACTTATAAAGAATGTACAATACCCATCACAGAGTAAGCAAACATCAAAAAGAAAGAAGGAAGGGAAACCATTTTAATGCTTCCATGGAAGGAAGGGAAACCATTTTAATGCCAGCATTATGCACTCAGTAGCTGATTAATACTTTCATTGTATGCAATAAAAGAAACCTGTACAGCGTCATTACTTGCATATCAAACTTCAGGTGAAAGAGGAGCTAAAGTAACTCCTTAATCCACAAATTAGGAGTTTTGGCTGTCACAAAATTACATATTTTGTATCACAGAGTGGTATTAGGAATCTGCAATTAGGATAAGAGGAGGATTTCAATGTTAAAGAGTTATGGTTGCTTGTAATTTAAGACACAAAAAAGGAAAGAAAGGAAGGATGGAAGGAGGGAAAATGAATGGATCAGAGAGAGGATGCTGTCTGTACAAAATAGTGGGTTTGGCATTAGCAGGGGTGGATGCCTCAGCAAATCAGAGAGGTTTGACAGATGTTTCCTGAAATCTACAGTGAGAAGGAAGAGAAATTACTGTATTAACCTTAAGCTGTGACTTGATAAATCTCCAAATGTAAATTGAAGTGAAACGAACACAGTAACTTATATTAACACTTAAAAAGTACTGTCTGAAGTATAAAAAATAGTTTTCCATTCATTATGTTCAAGTAATTTGCATAATACTCTGAAACAGATGTTGGTTAGGGTGTATGAGGGGCATAAGCAAGTAGCATTCCCACCAGTGCCACCAGCAGACTGAGGGACACTCACCACAGCAGTCCAGATCACACGAGTGTCATTAGAACACACCTCATTTGCTTCTCCAAAATGTAACTCATCAGCATTTTTAATACATGGCACAATGTATCCAGTATGCTTAATTTCTAAATATTCTTTGACTTTCAGCTGACATCAACAAGGCTCTCTTAGCTAAGAGGAAACGATTAGAAATGTATACAAAAGCCTCACTCAAAACCAGTAACCAGAAGATTGAACATGTTTGGAAAACGCAGCAGGAGCAAAGGTGACATTTACTCTTGGTTTTCAAGCCTGTGAACTAGATTCCCTTCTGTCACAGAATGGATAGTTGCTCTGTCCTCTTGCAGTTAAATAGCAAGTACTGCATCTAATGTTAAATATCTGCTCAAGGCCTTTGCTGCCTCCAGTTGTGTTCACTTTGTTAATCTGACAGGAATAATTTAGAACATTCTCTTTTGAACAGAGAAATTTAAGATTTGGAACTCTGACACCAACGTATGTTAAAGAGCTGGCCTTTTATCTTTACAGAAAGTGACCTTTGATGTTATTTTTGTCTTTTAAAACAATGTGGGGGGGGGTTTCCACTTTGGACTTTTCTGTTTCTAGGTGAAAACTAAAAAATGTTCAGTAAAACTTTAATACCATTCTGGTTAAGAAAGAAAATAATTTCCACCTTGCTTAACATTCCTCTCGCCTCTTAAGGCATATTTAACTACTACATCTGATACTAGAAGTAGAGCAAACTGAAAAATGAGACAGCTGAAAACTAGAAGTCAGCAATACTTGTAACTGCCTTGGAATTGTTCTACATTTATATGTATTTGAAACTTGTATGGACAAAATTTTAAGAAATGAGCTAATCAGTTTTGCAATATAAACAGCTTGTGTTAAAGCAAACATCTGTAATTGGGTTAGAAAACCACAGTAAATCTCAGAAAACCTGACACTGTTAGGAAGTGTCTTTTTAACCAGCATTTCTTTTTAACCAGTATTTTATGGGAGTGCTGTCTCTTTATAGATATATTCCACATCCACTCAGTGTGTGTTCAGTTTTTCAAAACATACAGTATTCAAATAGGGTCAGATGTCAAAATAGCCTATTTCTTTATGCCAGCTTTTATTCTATTCCATGCATGTGTTGAACCTTAGCTTTCCTTGTAGCTAAAGATTTATTTATTAAATGCTTTCCCTGTAGCATTTGTCGTACTTACAGATGGTATCTGTTTATAGGCAGAAGCTCAATCATGAGTTCTCCCAGCAGTTCCTGACTTTATTTCAGCAATGGGATGTAGATGTGCAAAAAGCAGAAGAGCAGGAAGAAAAACTAGCAGTGAGTTTCCAGCATGGCACAAGTTTCACTGTATTTTCACAAGGAGGGAATATTGTTAAGACATTCAAGAAATATGAAAACACTTTATGTAGTTTAAACATAAATATATGATTGTTGAAGTTTTGGGAAGAGGGGTGCATTTATAAGTTTTATTGCAAGTTTATAAACACTGTTAAGTAATGCCCTAGGCCAGCATATGCCTTGAGAAAAGCCTAGACCATTCAAGGAGAAGAAAGATGTGTGCTGTTTCTGTCCATCCATAGTCTTTGGGTCTGGGAACAAAGGAATAAAAGAAAGTAGTTTTCTTTTAGCACACATTGCTTAAAAGTATGCCTGTATATAATAAATGTAGGAGAATTTGATCACTGAAAGGGGATAGGAGCTACCCAATGGAATGTAATCATGTGATGTTGCTGTGTTTGTACTTCCAACATATTTGCAAGTTTTGCTTTTCCCTAAGTAGCACATTCCTCTGGGATACCCTAAGAAACTGTGGGGGATAGGAATCCTCATGGGATTTTACAGGGATAATTCAGGTTGCAAGAGACCTCAGGAGGTGACTTGGGGCTTAATCCAGTCTTCAGTCTTATTTTCATTAATAAAAGCAAGGGTAACTCTCCAGGCAGAGATCGACATTACAAGGCACAGATTTCCAGTGAAGGCAGAATTTCTGATTCTGAAAAATGACACTGGTGTGCTGTCCAAGCACTCTGGTTAACAACTGATGCAATTATGTTTTTCTTTCGCTTCTGCTTCAGAATATGCTTCGCCAGCAACAAAAAGTTTTTCAACAGGCACGAATAGTTCAAAGTCAGAGACTGAAAACCATTAAGCAACTCTACGAGCAATTCCTAAAGGTAAATCTTTTTCTTGGAAGGCAGCTGATCCTTATCATACCACTTAAGAAAGCTGCATTAATTCAGTGTTTTGTTTGGTATTTCTTTAACAAAGTAACTAACACACTAGACAGCAAGCAAAAAACTTGGTTTGAGTACAACCAAACAAAAATTTTACTTTTTAGTTAAAAGCCTTCCTCACAAGAGAAAATCTTCTGTGCCTTAATCATCTTCAGGACCCTTTTTTGGGCTCTATCCTCTGTATCCGTGTCGCTCTTGTACTGGGGAGTCTGAACTGGACCCAGCACTCCAGGTGTGGCCTCACCAGCTACATGGCCCCCAGCATACAGGGCAGATTCAAGTCCATCAGTTTCTGACAAACCTTAATTTCTGTTCAAGTAATTTCCTAGCTGATTTTGAAATTTCAGTTAGTTATGATAAGCTTGGTGTTTGGTTTGGTTTTTTTCCAAGTCTGGTAGTTGAGAAAAATAAATCTGAAATCGTGAAACTCTTAGTTTAAAATAGTCAGAATATACAGAATCTATTACAGAAGCATTAATAAATAATAGCAGTTCCAAAATGTCAAAAATGTCTTAATCAAAGAGGAAAAACTGAACAGAAGGTCAAGTATTACTTTGATTTTTCTCCTCAAAGAAGATCAAACAGTAGAAGTCAAGCCTTAAATAAGCTTAATACAAATAAAGGAAAATGCTAACTAGACACATGCACAGAGGTAGGTGTAATTTTATGTACAAAAAGGGAAGATAACCAGGGAGTTTTATTTGGCTTATTTGGGGAGAAGTGTGCAAAGAAATGTACTGGGGTTTATACTCCTCACTTCAAGTCCTGCAAGGTTGTCATAATACTGAACCCCTGCCATTCCTGACAGATGTCTGTTCAATCTCCTCTTGTACTACTCTTAATTGAAATGCAGAATAAGTAGCTGAGACCTCACAGAGGCTGACAGGAGAGTTCTATTTTTTTCTCAGGGTACATATTGTTTAAATAGGAATATAGACTGGAGCATGAAGTCCTGTATGATTCCTCTGCCAAGTTTGTGACAAACTCATCAATTATCAGTGATCACTGTAAAAATTAAATTGTAGTATGAATAATGATTGGGTTGTCTGCTTGTTTTAAATTAACCCCTTGACACTGAGGAGTTCTGAATTAAAGTTATCCTTAACTTCAGAGCATGGAAGAGCTGGAGAAGAGCAATGAAAATCTTCTGGCTGGTGCCCAAAATGAACTTCGCAAGGAAATGGCTATGTTGCAGAAGAAGATTATGATGGACACTGTAAGTATCAGATCTATGAAGTTAGTTAAATGCAAAAATAGAACATTCTATTAAAAGTCATTTGACATTCATTTAATTCAAAGGAATCATATTGATACAGCATTTGTTCAGCATTATCTCCTTTTCTTGTGACAGCAACAGCAGGAGATGGCAACTGTTCGCAAGTCTCTTCAGTCCATGTTATTCTGATGGCTCAGTGGAGGAGCAACTTGTACCTAAGTAACATGATACAAGTACAGGCATTAGAAGGATGTTGAGATTTGGATGTTAAGATTTAAATGTTTCAAGGTTCTTATTAAACGCTTTCCTGGATTGTTCTAATCTTGTCTGTTAATGTTGTAAGAACATATCTTAGTAAACTTTTATTACTGGGGGGCAGTATGGACCCCAAACCATTCACTGTCTGTCCAATTAATTTTTAACTATTTCATATCCACTTTCAATAGCATTGGACTGTTTAAATTGTTTCACTTTTTCTAATGCTTAATTCTTCCCCTTGTTACAATTTATGAAATATGCATTACCCAGATTTTACATCATAACTTGAGGCCTTTAGGTACATTATGCAAATAGAAGCATTTCTAACAAGCTGCAGATTTTCACAGTTTCAACACTTAGTCTGCTGATATATTAGCAGTTATAAAAATTCACAGGGTATGACACAGCTCAGATAGAATTGTTTAATGATGTGTATGATGGTAAATTAAAGTAAGTTTGTTAACTCTTTTGTTAGTCTAGGCATTGTACTATCTTTCTATTAGTAAGGGATTTATAAACTGCTGTAATTTTTCCAGAAAACAGGGTCTTTTTAGTTAAATGATGAGCTTAAGGTATCAGCTCAAGTAACAATAAACAAACATTATGCATTTTGGGGTATATACTTTTTGTAGAACCACTGCTAGAAGAAATCTACCTCATTTATTTAGTACAGGCTATTACAAGCCTTTGAGATGGAATATTACTTTTTGCAATCCCAAATGACTAGCAATTTAGGGAGGCCAGAGTTTTAAGGATAAAGCATTTATCTTTTATGTATCTCGTTACAGTAAGTAAGTATAAATGAAACAATTGGCTTAGTGTGCATGCAGTTTGTTTTTACAGAAAACCATTACACTGGAATGTCCACTTTTACAAATTAAGTAGTTGCCAACATATTTAATGCTTTCATTTAATACGACAGTAGATAAAACAAAATCCATCCACACGCCCACACACACAAATGTGATGTTTTCATAACAATGTGTTTCAAAACCATATTCTTCTTCTCAGCTTACTAGCATTTTTTAGTTCAGAGTCAAGTCATTTGATGGTGGTTCTCCAGGTTTGGAAGCCAGATTAGTGATGGCTAACTTGCAGAAACTTCAGCTGTTAGCTTGTAACTGATGTTGAACAAGTAACCAGCATGGATTAAACTTGTTCTGCCTCTGCTAAGATTCAGAACAGGAGCAAACATGGAAGTTACACTGCTACAGTGATGCATGAGGTAATACGGGCCTCTTATGGGTAACCAATAACAATGCTGATTTGTAACTACTGAGTCTCAGCCCTCTAAGGACAATTACATGAGGCTATGAAAGAGTTGCTTTCTTATGAAAGACAGGCTCTGCTTCGGATCTTCAATAGGAGCTTATTTGTTAGCATTGCCTCCTGGTTCTGGTTTTATTTGTTAGTACTGAGTCATGGTTCTGGTTTTCCAAGTGATTTCTGCATTAGTTTCCTATCATCCATATACCTCAATCATATCCTTAAAATTACTTCTACCGACTATGCCATGACACAGTTTTGACCATTGTGGAGAGCCCACTCATCTAACTCTAAAGACATTGCCTGTGTCTTTTCATCAGGTGGTTAATTTGCTTACAGTAATTCAGCCAAACTAAAATGGCCATTACCATCTTCTTTTCTATTTGACCGTGGCCTGGGTTCAGGCTAAATTCATGTGCAGATGCTGTGTCATTTCCAGCCTCAAGCAGGAGTAGTAGAATTCACTCTGAACTGATATTAGTTACTTTGAGTTGTAGTCCTCTGGCAGTAACTGCTACAGTTATCCCTCAAAAAAGTTATTTTATTCTTCTTAGGTAGGAGGGTAGTGGATGCTACTTTATTCCCTCCAGAATAGCAGACAATACACCACTTTAAAAGTCCCTTGAATGCCTCAGAAAGTATTTTTGAATTAATAAGCAGGTACGAAGCTGCAGTGGTAGTATTTTTAACACAAACCATGGCATTCTTTATTGGACAGTTCAGGAAGGACCATGAACTTGGAGCTCAGGTACATATCAGCAACTGGAAGTAGTAATGCACACTTACATTCAACAGCTTTTTACATAAATCATATTCAAGTAGTACCTCTTTGAAGGAGCTTAAGCTTATAGGGTTTGTGTGCAAGTAATAATTTTTTCATGCAGATAACAAACTACTTTGATTCAGCTTTTCTCTAATGGCAACAGCCCTGTTGTTAGACATGCTACCCAGTGGGTCTGTTCTTAAAGGAAGAGAGAAGCTGATATTGGGCCTGCATTCCTGGAGAGTTTTACTTTAAGGTTCAGTTTTGTGCTCTTTTGCTTGGATAAAGTACAGTGGGACCAATTGTAAGGTAAATGAACACAGCGATAGCAAAAACACCACACACGGAAATACAGAAGGGCGGGCTGCAGTGCTGGAGCTACAGACATTGAAGTTTATCAGTGAACTTTGTCATTTGCTTCCATAGTCTTACAGATACAAGTTAGGGTGCCTAAGTGAGTCCTCTCCTTACATAGCTACCTGTAGTCTAGAGGATGAAGTGCAATGAGACTAACCTTATTATGACTACAAAACCAGAAACTGGCCTTGAAAGAAAGTACAACCTAAAGTTTTATGTAGTAGCAGTAGGTTATGTACTTAGATACTAGAGAATGCAAGAAGTCTAAAGGCACTCATAGCAGTACTTTGAAGTAGAAGAAAATTTTCCTGAGCTGTACCTCCTTTATCGACTGATCCAACAGCTTGTGCCTTAGAAGTACCAGGAGATTGAGTGATTTTTATCTCATGGCTGCCCTCATTTTACCAGTCTTAACAATGCAGAACTGAATTCATTGGTATGTCTGACAACCACTTCAGAGCAATTCCAACAAAACTTTAGAAATTAATGCTACAAGATTAGACACTTGGGTTAGGGAAATGTGAAATTCCTCTTCAAATTCTAGTTGGTAGCACCTTGGATTGCATTCTACATTCACCAGAAGTACAGAATTAAAGTTACCTAACAGGAAATGGCAACATTTTCAAATGTAGTATTTGTGGTCTGAAACACAGAGAAATACATACTGGTTCAAAAGTATTGATACAACAGCATCTGCAGAACTTTGTATCTACTAATTCTAACATCTGGTAATGTCTCAAATACAGTGAACTTTCTCATAATACTGTTTTCTTCAAAAGCTGTATCTGTCTTCCCAAAAACAGAGAGGCTGCTTCATTCAACATTCCCCTAACTGCTTCTTCTCTTGTCCTTGACCTATTTTAATCAGTCATTATGGTTTTGAACCTGCTCAGGAGCTCGATGAGATGAAATTCTGAAGACATGTATATGAAGATGAGAAGCAATCTGTAGGCACACGCCACTGGCATATCTCAGCATATCAAACAAGGATATGAACTTCAAAAGAACAAAACAGAACAGGTTAAAAAAAATCCTTTTTTTTTTTCAATTGTCCCTACTACAAATATGCTATACTTTAATGAGAATTTATCCAAGTCACAAGTGTAGCAATCATTTTAACACACAGCTACAAAGTGGTCTAGTTTAGAATTACAAACAAAACCGTCACAACACCTCAACATCCTAACAGCACTAAACACTTAAAAGATCTGATAAAAAAAGGTTCATCTGCAGTTCACAGAACAACTTTAAAAAACCCACATGGACTAAAGCATAAATTTACAAATCTCTCCTGAAATTGCTTTCACATCTCTGTTCCAAGGAAAGCAAGCCCATCAGCTCCCAAAAACATGTTTACATGGTACCCTGGCACTCCCTCCACAATGACAGCTGACATGTGAGCAAGTTAGAAATGGCAGAGCAGAATGACAGGGACAATTCTCAATCTGTTCCTTTAAGTATGGTCAAAACAAAAAGTATAAAACACTTACCAATGCTATCCACAGAACAATATATTCATCAATGAAACTGTTGAAGTATTGGTCCAAAAACAGAAGTCCTGGTCCAATAAATGCAGAGTCCTGAAGACAAATTTCACTTTTTGTCATGTGAGCCACCTATGTTTAAAAAAAAAAAAAAAAATTAAAAAGTGCATCCCTGCAAGATTGGTGTAACTACCAGCAAACAGGCATCACATCCTTGCCCAGCAATGTTCTCTTGGAAATTGCATTTATACCTGTGCATTTCAGCTATCTGCAGGGGTTCCCCACTCTAGTTTTCCAGCACTGTATTCAAAGGGTAAGACTACGCAAGTATATTACTGAAAACAAATACTATCCACTTGAAATACTGTTTTCAAGTCTAACTTGAAAATTTTGGCTTTCTCTAGCCAAAAGCTAACTAGGAAGCAGACTTTTGCTTAAGTGGCAACACTTGTTCTCACTGTTTAGTAAGAAAGTCTGTAGAATACCTATTTTCTAGTGTTCTAGTGTTTGAAAAATGTCATCCTTGGAGAAAAAAATATCATCTGGCTAGATTACTGATGGTAGCAAGTATGTAGTAAGGCAGTTTGGTTTTTTTAATCCATTGAGTATTTATAAAAAAGATAAAGGCAAAAAAGACACGTTTATCTCTTCATTTTAATGATCAAAGCAAATTCTTATTTCAGATAATTAAATCAGAATTTACAGCACTGTTAGTACGGCTTAAGAGACCACAGCTAGGACGTTAAAGACAGACAGTAAGTGCATTTCTAGGAGTAAGCTAAACAAAACTGGAAGTTCTAACCAGTACATTCAACAGCAATTATGTGTTTGCATCAGTGTTACATATAATCTCTCTGTAGGACCCCGAGTCTAGTTCAGTATCTTGATCCCAATAAATATGGTAATACAGTGGCAAAGAAAAATAGGAAAATGGTGCCCCCTGATCCAGTAGGAGTTAAGCCAAGAACCAGTTTAGTTTTAGGAAGTTTAGGATTGACTTACTACCAGCTTCTGTGAAATTTTGGCATTCACAAACCCAAATGTCAAGACATACAGGCAAGAATGTTTTTCAAACAGCTGAGTTGTAGACTTTTTATAAATCATAATGGCCAATGTGATAAGCAGTCCAATGTGCAGGCCTGGTGAAAGAACACTTGTTCCCTAAAATAAAAAGGGACAGAAAATTTGTCTTAAGTTTCAGTTACACAGTAAAGTCCAGATTTTATATATATTGCAAATCCCATTAAACAAAACCGGAGTTGTCAAAACTTGGCAAAGTCCAGTAGCATTATCCCACTGCTCTTAGTACCCTTTGCAGTGACCACTAAGCAATTTTGTAAGAAAATTCATTGCCGTTCCTGTGACAGAAGAAATCCAGTAACAGGCAGAGGGAAGGTAGATAATGAAGTCTTTGCTCTAGCCATCTAACACTTTCATGCCTGTCTGCTTAAATGCTTAAACAAATAAAACCCTTATGGACTATCTGAAATGCAATAAATAATGGGCATAAATTATTCAAACCTCATTTTGATTTTTAGAGCAACTTACTGCTATTGTAGATCCATTCTTTCCAACCCCTCCACCAAAGATGACACGGAAGTAATTGAGAAAAGAAAGTGCTGTTCCACACAGGATGCCAATAACTGCAAAGAACTTCAGTTCTAAGCCCAGCAAAGGGACCTTAGCAGAACACAAAAGAAACCAAACCAAAACAAAAAAAAGAAAAAACAAACAATAACAAAACAAGAGAAGAATATTAAAAGTTAAGCACACAACACCTTTTTCAAGAAGTGATTAAAGAAGCCACTCTTACCTACTAAACAAACGTCTTATTTGAATTGTCACTTTCCTGGGAACAAGCTCAGGACAACAGTGTTTAAAATTTGTTTCCTTACTAAGAACACAGTAAGTATCTTTTGTTATGTTTAAACTCCACTTCGGAGTACTTAAATTCTGTTCTTGAAATTCAGCTACATCTTACTCTGTTCCTCCTTAATATGTTCTTCAAATATTTTCACTACGTAAGCAAAAACTTGACACAGACTACTGCCATCACCATGGTACGGGAGCAGGAAGAGGGATACTTCCTTCTATTTCTCTGGATGAAACAACGCTGAACCACAGGAAACACAAACACCATCGGCCAGCTGTGTGTTTTGGTACGTTATTTGTGTGCTGTATCTTTGCGTATCACGAGACTATCATGAATAGTCTCCAGATACAAATTTTAATTGAACAGTTACCTTTTGGAATCAATTGCAGTTTCAAGGAAACTTCCAAAGGCAGCAGAGGATTAGGAAAAAGAAGTAGTAATAAATTGAAACTGTTGACTATATTTTTGAATATACAATGTTTTGAGATACAGCATAACTACAATAGATTTTAATAGTGAGGGAAAAATCAATCATAATTTAAGTTTAATGCACCTGCTTTATTTTCCAAAATGAAAACAAGCTTTTTGAAAATAGAAAAAAAAAAGCATCTTACAGGCTGGGAAAAGGAAGCAAAGTTTAGCTAAACATTCCTTAATTGTTTAGTAAACTTTTGAATTAGTTTTCATTTCTTGGTGATTTATATTTGGGTTAATTTCTATTGGTTATCAATAGTATGGAAAAGTCTCAGTTCTTTGCACTATGACCAGTCAGAACTATAAATTTCTGCATAAAGACCGTAGAAAGGTTGATGATGTTAGTCTAATATACTTTTGATGCTGTCCACTAGAGTGCATCTTTAAAGATCAGAAGTCAGATATCAAAAAGTTTTGTGAAAGAAAAAAATTCTTTAAATATAAGTATTTACATTTATGTGGCTGTGGCATAATTCTTAAAAATCAGTACATCTGCATCGACACAAATACGGATAACTTAACCAAAACCCCCTGGTTTCATCCCATGATTTCATTAGATTGAAGCACTTCATCCTTAAATTTTAAGATAAATAGTTTAACTGAACAGTAATGTATGTCTTGCAATAAAATATACAAAATTTAGAAAACCAGAACAAAAATTATTTGCTAAAGCTTAAGTATGTGTGGAGTATTGGTGCCAGATCAAAAGTTTGTATGTGGCAGATGGGGTCTTTTTTCCTCTAGGTAGGTACAAATTTGTGCATAGGGAGTAATCTAAGTAAACTACAACATCAAGATAACCAGCACTCATACAATAGGCTAAAACAACGTTACACAACTAGTAGGTGTTGATGGTACTTGTACAGGGCAGCTTCAAATACCACAGAACTGTGGACACTTACAAAAATACTCAACAGGAACTCTGAGCACTTAACACACTCACCTTATAGTCCCATATCGCTGCTCCTCCATAGGCAGATATCAAGAGCAACATTGTTATGGCGATCTGAACTTCAGTTACATCAATTCTATGAAGGGGAAAAAGAAAGAGATTTAGTTAAAAGCCTTCTTGCTGTAAGTATAAAGTGTGTGTGGAGAGAGCGGGGAATAAAACCCCAGTAACTGTACTTCAAATGATATAAATATATATAGAATATTACTTTCCTTGGCTGAGAAAGCTACTCTATATGGAGGCACACATCTCCAGCTAAAATTAAAGCTATACTCCTTTTCTGGAGCAAGCTACATATAATTTTAATAAGGGGAATATTTAATTAATACATTGTTAACTATTTGAAAATTCTGTATGAATTTACAGACTTGTTGATGTGTAAGAATCAAATCAAAGCTTAAGGCAAGCTCACAGTAAATGCAATCAAGCGTTTCCATTAAAAGCACAGCATATAAAAGCAGAGACTATAAAGAGCAGGCTGGGAAAGAAGGGATTTCTTTAAGCCTTGCATCATGAAAACTTGACAGATACAGCCTGCAAAACAAGGGAGGACTGAGTCAGTGGATAGCTGAGCATTTGCCTTATTTCTGAAGACATAACTGCTATCTTGCTTTCCTCCATAAAAGGTGCTTTGGAAAAGGTGGCCTTGTATGCCTTATGAAGTCCAGACTCTGTATTTCACCTTTTTTTGTTCTCAGACAAGACAGACAACTCTTTATTGTTGTATTTAATTGATGAAACCTCTCATGAAACCAAGGCTCAAGAAAAAAAAAAAAATCAATACTTTTTAAGCTTTAAAATCAATAATTAAAAATAATAACCAAAGAAAGTGCATATCAAAGGTACCTTTTATGGTAACAAAAGTTTTGAGACAGGTACCTTATGTTCATACTAAAGTTACCAGCAAACAGTGAAAATGAAGGTTCCAGATTTCTTTTAGCAGTTGGAATAAATTTGCTGTTTTAAGGTATTATGACCAAAGTCAATGTGTATTGCTACTTGCTTAGCACATGACCTGTCTGTACAGGAAACAGTGGATTTTTAAAAGGAGATAGCAATCAACTCCTGGGTAATGGAAAACATTTATCTGAACTTGATAATCTCAGTAACATTACACTCTCTTCTTTCATCAGAAAGATGGCGATAAAATATGCCAAATTTCATCATAGTCTGACTCTTAGAGGATCCAGACTTTAAACTCCAGTTAGATGATAAGCTGACATGCTCATTGCCTCTTAAAACCATGAGAATGGGGAGTCCTTCCTAAGGTGTTGTATTCCCTCAGCTTTATCTGCTCATCAGTCTGTCAGGTGAACCAGTCCAGCTTGTCAGTCTAGTGCAGGCTTTTCATCTTCTGCCCATTTGATGAAGTGGCTTGAGTCAAATGACAGTGGAGCTGGGAGTGAGCTCTTCCCTCTCTGCCAGGGATGAAGTGTTACATCCACCCAGCCGTTGCTGAACTTGCCGGTTACCTCATGCAAAAGCACCCAAGTGCAAGTGTTCAGAGGTTGCACTCTGCACTATTAACACTTGGATTTCTAATCTGCATTGCCATTGTTGCTGCTGGGGGTGGGAGGAGGCTCAAACTTGACGCTGAATCATGTGCCAAAGTTTAATACTTAATTTTACAGAGGCTCAGACTGTTGGTGGCAACAGAGCCCAAATCAGAGTCCAAAGACTTTACTCAGACACTGCAGTATTCTACAATCTGACAGTGTCACATTATTCAGCTCTCTGATCCTTCCTGCCCATCAGCACTAGGAATCTCTCATTTGTGATTTATTTCTAAAATCTAGTGCTGCTAACTGAGGAACAGCATCAGTAAAAACCTCCATCCATCTTCTTATCTACCATGATATTTAGAGCACTATACTAATGCCTTCTTCAAACCTCTATGCTTAAGAAAAACAAAATTGGGAGCCTTGAAAAAAACTGTGACCTGTTTTCACTGGACAGAAATAAGTTACCTTGGAGAAAAGTTGTGTCTATTTAACTTAAAACAGTAACCATGGAACATTAGGCCACTCTGAACTGTTTGTACTATGCACTATCATTATGTTTAAGTAGAAGTCACCAAGTTTTTAACAAAATCTTTATGTAGTAAAGGAGTCCCAGTGACTTCCTGATGTGGGGAAATCATTCTCATGCTTTACGCAAGAATAAAAGGCACAGAAAAGCAGCCATGTCTGCAAAATGCCAGAGCTCATGGTCTAGTCCAGCTCCCTTCAGAGCAGCCTACTGTCATGGACAGAAAGTATCCAATTTCAGCCATCACTGTAAAGCACCTATTTTTGTTTATAGTTTATTAAAAAGATTAGGATGTTCAGGCAGGCAGAAGAATTATAGTTTGTGTGGTAAAATGCATTACCAGCAAATCAAAAAGAGCTCAGAGACAGCCTGCATTTGATGCCGTGTGCAGGGACAGCTGGTCACCAGCCTGTGTGCCTGGGGATGCGCAGATTTGCTAAGGTGCTTCTAACAGGACAGAGCTAAGTAGGACTATGAACAGGTGACTTAGCAAGGGACTGGGATTAGTAGAAAGACAGCCAAAACTTATTTCCAGTTTTGCTGTCACAGAAGTCTCTGACCTTTTCCTCTTCTCAGAAGTAATTATACTAAAGTGAAGCTCATTGCTTAAAAACAGCAAAAGGCTGTGGCCAGGCACCACCACAGCTACAGGAGAGTGCAGCAATCCCCACCCTATTAGCAGTTAAATTGAAATTATTATTTTCTACATGAATTTCATGACTTCTCCTCCTATGCTGCAGTGAAACAGATAAAATTTCTATCAAGTCATGAGCAGCACCACAGCAGTCTCTAGAACTGTGACCTAACACAAAACACAAAACCTCAAGGACATCGAAGCCAGTATGAGCCAGATTAAACGAAAGGCCCTCATATATATGTGGGGTAATTTTTCAAGCATTGCCAGACGATATGTGGAACTCCTTGAGGATGCAATGGGTGCAGAGAGTTCATTCCAAGGAAGACTGAAGATATCAATGACAGGGAAACCCATTAGCAGGGGAATTTCTCTAAAATGCATGTGGTTTAGAGTTCCCTGAGGCTGAAACTGTTCTGTGGCTGGAAGATTAAAAGGGAGGTACCCAGCTTGCTCTGTCCCTACTCCTACACAGGGCACTTGTCTGCAATGTAAACAAGACCTCTCTGGCCTGAGCCTGCATGGTGCCTGTATGGGCTCTGACAACAAATCTGCAGACTAAAGTGCCAAATGCATGCAAACAAAGCATATAGAGCTAAAATCAGCTGCTAAAAGAAAAAGTTCTCATTATTACTCAGGGTTTCAAGTGCTTGTCAGGTAAAACACAAGATTGCTAGATTGGTAGGGAGATGAGAAAGAAGGTGAGAGAAAGAGAAAGCAGGGAGTAAACCAAGAAGAAACTGAAATCAAGGAGCTAGCAGTCTCAGACATTAAGGCATATGTACTTCTAAAGATACCTACTTACTTTCCAAACCTTAGTATGCCTGATACATATGTCTGCCAGTGAGCAGAATAGAACATGAAAAGTCCCACAAAACAACAGAAAAACAACCAGTCAGGATTTGTTCCTAGTCGGATTGCTATGCAGGATCCAAGGACAACAAATACTGAAAAGCAGAAATGAACATGTTAGTCATATAGCCTCTTGGCTTGAAGTTAAGAGAAATTTAAAAAAATAAACTAAAACACAGGACATTTTACATCACTCTAACAACGTAATGCTATGACTGATACTTCATGGAGTAGCTGACCCTCAAGGACAGTCCTGGCAGGAGAGACCAAAACACAGCATTCCTTCCCTGCCAAGACAGGGCCCCACCCTCTAGCCTACAGTGGTTGTTCTCCCTCTTACCAGCCTTGTCATCTCGTGTTCTTCGCGACACTGACAACTTCAGCTGAAGAGCCAAGCTCAGGGAGACTGGCATCTGCACTTCTCTGGGAACCGAGGCATAAAGAAGCTACCAATTCCCAGGGCAACTGTTTCAGCCATTGAGCTTTACAAAACTACAGGCGCATTGGCACCAACAGCAGCAAAATACAGAAAGTGAAACTGAGCAAGGCTTACTTTTTAAGGACTTACAACTTTTTAAAAACTAGTTCTTCTCAGGAATATAAATTACCCTTCTCCTACGTGCCAGGCTACCCTATTACCAAACCGATACTTTGGCACCTTACTCCTAAAGTGGAGTATGTGAAGATGCACAGTTAAGTAGGAGCAGAATACATCTTACCCAACATTTGACAAAGGAACTTCTGAAATATCCCCCCTGTTACTGGCCAGGGATGCAAAGGTCAGGAGATAGTAAAGTTACTCTAAAAGACCCTGTTCCAAGCAGGAGTTTGGACTAGATGATCTCCAGAGGTCCTTTACAACTTCAACAAATCTGTGACTAATCAGCTCGTCTTGAAAAGAGGTAACTTTTATAAACTAGGATGGGTGACAGTAGGTTAAGGCTACCTGTGGAAATAGAGTCGCAACCATGATCAAAGAGTTCTCCTAGAGGAGAACTACTGTTTGTTCTTCTGGCTTGCTTCCCATCAATGGCATCCAGAGACTGGTAGATAAAAAGTCCTATTGCACCCAGGATGTATGCCCAAAAAGGTGCCTGAAAGAGATTCGTAGAAAAGATCACCAAGTAGTTCCCAATTTCTCAGCTAATAATCTGTTTCATAAAGGATAAAATAATGTTCACCACAAAACTGTACTATACTGTGCTTTTTTTTACTTAATTAATGGACAAACCAAACACTTTGCACTAATTTCTACACGAATTGTAGTAACTACTGTAATGAACTCCTCCAGATACACCAGTGGAACACAGGTCCTTCTAATTATTTAAACAAAAGCAATCCCAAAACTTTAGCCCCTCTTCTGCATCAACTGATTTACTTTTCTACCTTAAACCCACAGTATTGCTATAATTATTTGCATTCTTTGTGCTGAAAAATGTTATAAAAATAAAAATCATCTTTAAAAAAGAAAGTAGTAGCAAGGCACTTATTAAGCTCTCAGCAGTTTGAGAGGTGCTTGAATGATTTGCTCAGATTTACAACATAAAAACCCATTAAGTATTTTACTAAAGGCTTCAGCCTTTAGGGAAAAATATTTTTTCCAACACACAAAATTGACTACCGAGGCACTTGGGACAGGACTTAAAAAATTAAGAAATTCACTAAATATGAAGAAGAAACCATCTACTTAATACACACCATCAGTTTCAAACCAAGCTGTTACACTAACACCACTCTTAGCTTCAAGGGAACTGTTCTGCAGACATTCCTTTCAAAAGCACTGTTTTCATATGCACAGTCCTTATGGCTTTGTCTAGGAAGTAGGTTTTGTTAAAAATTATTTAAAACACCTTTGGAACAAAGCACAGGCAACATTTTTGCCTCATGTACTTTCCAGAGGTACCTTTAGTATTTAGAAGCACTGTTCACGAAAACAGAGTCAAAATCAGGTAAAAATGCTGGAAATACAACTTGCAGGTTAAACAAGGGAACAGCCAGACAGCCACAGAGCTGAATCCTTTCCCACTCCCCGCTCAGGGACAGCTGCTCTGGCGCTGCTACATTTCTGCAACTCCCCTCCTGCGACACGAATTGATCAACATGTGTACATGTATTTCCTAAGCCCAGTAAAGGCTATTAAGCAGATTTAGCCACCAGATCAGATCTCAGTGTGCTGAGATTTGTCCACACTCAACTAAACGCAGTGTCGCTGCTGGGGAAGAAGGGAAAATGGCAGTCATCTGTCCATTCAAAGGCAGCAGTAAGAATGCAGCCGAGGCAAGCTGCTCCTCCAGACATTCTGATGTCTTGTCATCATTGTTCTGAGCTAGAAAGTTACATGTCCAGTTAGACTGGTCACAAAACACACAAAGAAGCAACATGCTTAAGGAAGGTCCAGTTCTGAATAGCATTTTTGCTGTTATTTAAGAATTCCTCACATATTCCAGTCTAGCTGATACACTGCTATCAAAGTCAAATAGTTGGCTGCTTCACCCAGCTTTGAAGGAAAAGACAGTCAAAGAATCAGGAACTCCAGCTTTAGGTGCAAGGTCTGGATTTGTATGCACATGAAAATCTAGAAAACTTAAAACATTCTTCAAAACTGGCAAAGCTGTCTTCTGCCTTAATCCAAGGAAACCAAGAAAAATTGTTATCACAGATCATGTAGGAAGTCTTAAACAGGGAAAAGAGGATGAAGAGATACTCCAATGGACATTTAATATACTGGTATTTGATAATTCCTGCAAAGATCACACTATAGAAATTTAGGTCAAGTGAAGACAGCAATACATGTTTGATGTTTACTGATGGAATTAGTTGAGTTACTTAGCCGCCTTCTCCCATTTAGTGTCTAGTTACACAAAGGAATCTTGTCTTGGGGCATGGGGTTAAAGCAGGGAGGGAATTTTTAGCCATCTTTTGAAAAAGTTTCACTCCTCTAATGAAGGGGAAAGGATAAAGCTTGTGGAGAACAGGAGATGACTGTGGCTAGCCCAGGACTGTGGATCACCAAAAGCTCCATGGAGGCACAGAGAACTCAAGGGTCTCTCCTGGCATAAGGTCTCACTTGGTCCCACATAGTGCAGAGGGGCTGCAGCTACCTCCTCTTTCTCTCCACCCTTCAAAAACAGAGGGCTGTCAGTCATTGCTTGGGTACTTCAGAATGTAAAAGCACAGTTAGGACATTGTTGAAGCTAAGATAATTTTAGTTGTGATACAATCCACACACTAAAGTCACCATAGAGTATACACTGGCTTTCAGAATAACTTTGTTATGTGGAGAATAACACAGAATCTCAAACACAGCAGCTCCAGACCTATAAGCAGAAATGCCATGAGAAATCACTAGTTTCACTGTCAGGAAAAGACATTGCCAATTTATTTGAAAGACATTGCAAATTTTACCATTAATATTTCTGTGAAGTGCCACAAAGATCACCTGCAGAGTTTTATGAGGTGTCCTTACTGCGACATACTTCTATTCATTATGAAAAGATAGCTTGAGATCTACATTTAGCTTCTCGCAAAGCAAGTGTAACACAATATATGCAAAAATAAACAAATACATCAGCTTTAACTCAAACTTTTCCTATTAGGTCTTTTTGACAAAGCAGTAGCTTTTGTCCAGTTGCAAGTTATAGTACAGGTATGATCATTCAGGCTGATCCAAGTCTGTTAGCATTAGCTCCTACTGGGACAAATCAAAGCAACAGTCCCTCTAGTTCCAAAACTAAAGCACTCGGCCCCTTGCTGATCTGGAGGAAGGGTGAGCATTTTCATCTGCCTCCCAGTAAGTGTATCTGTATCCATTAGCAGCTGTAGCAGATGTATTAGCATCCCCACAGTTAAAGAGAAAGGAGAAAGATCCTAGTAAGAGCAACATATGTCAGAGAGCTTAGAAACACTATCTGGAGCATTTCATCCCTAGGCCGTCAGTCCAAATCTAACCCAAAGTGGTAAGAACTAAAATTCACTTGTGATCAACTATCATTTAGCAGATTAAATGAATGTTCTAATGTTTTAATTGGTAAAAACAGAGTTTTCCAAATCACCAAAGGTTCCTAATAATCAGGAATTTTCTCTGCTATCTTCCCTCTCAATACAGCTCCTGTTGCTGTCTCCTTTGCCTTCTCACATGCCTGGCTGTCCATTCAGGGATGTCCCCTGATGGCTTCCCACGCTGGACCCAAGTAGTTTTCAAATTAGAGAAGTGGGAGCATCTGAGAATGCTGACATGGCTGAGCAGAAAGGTCAGGAGGCTCCCAATAATCATCAGCTTTTCACTGATGAGGTGTTTATTATCTCTGCCCAAAGTTATATCCTGCCTAAGCAAGTGCATTATTTGGCCAGAGCTAGATGCTGCTCCCATGGAACTACAAGAGAATAGAAACCTGGGGGGAAGGAGGCAGGGAGGGAGAGGGGGATGCTTCTCTGCTTCAATTCAAAACGATGTCTGAAGATAATACAGTCCCACAATCCTGTCACACACAGATTTGATACAGTAGAACTGGTCATCTACTGACCCAGAGCATGTCAAAACAAAGCCATATACATGTAGTGTTTGACAGGTATGTGTGACATGCCTCTCCTTCAGGAAAAAATGGGGGTTGAACAGCAGGCATTCTTCTCCTCCCATGATTCCGCCCCACAAAAGAGCATGGACAGTTACAAAAGACTACATGTGTCAGGGAAATCCTTTAGAACTTGTTTCAAGCAAAGCTCTCAAGTCTGGAAAGTTCAACAGGCCAAGCTTTTGCAGTATTTAAAGATTCAGTTTCCCTTAATTACTCATCACGTTTAGCCATAATCTCACTTCCTCAATCCATGGCTAATAGTTTTGCCCTAGTTTACATGGCCCCTCTCTGGATCAGATCCAGAATAGAGGGAGACATTTAGACTGGACTTCCCCCTCTTCTTCCCCCTGAACATGGATCATTTCCCACACTTCAGCACAAAGCACTGTGTGCAATTATACTAATAGCAGGATAAGGGAAGGGGCTGTTCAAACCTGAACTAGAGCAGGGAAGACAGCATGGATGAAAAAATAAAAATAATAATCAAATAATTGTACCATAGTCCAAGTGCATTTCATGCATACCAAAGACTCTCTGCATTCCTTTAGCGCCCTTGTCTCTCCAACAAGCCCTGTCGAAAAGAGTTCCCATCCTTCTGTGTCAGGATTCCTGGACCTTCTTACTTCATGCCAAATAACCTCCTTCTCCCATTCACAACTGATCGCTCTGTTCCTCACTCGTGGGTTTTGGCTGAATTTCCCACTCCACTCAGTGCTCCACACTTCTCTCCCAAGTCAGGTGATGCTTTTTCCTTCACACTCTCCCCTCCCACACACATCCCTGTTCATACCACCTGCTCCAGTTCAACGTCTTTTCTACTTCTCTACTCTCTCTCCCACACAGCTCAGCTGTGCCCCTGCTGTTTACATAATATGATACCTGTCAGTATCTTCCCCTCATTATTGCCCTCTGACAGGCCTCTTTCCTTTTAAAGGCAATTCAGCTGTTTGCTTGGGTTTGCTGTTGTTTTTTAAGTTTTTTAAAAAGAGAGAGAGAGGCAGAGACAGCATCTCACCAATGTTCCTCTCCCTCCAAACTACTGATAGTAGAGCCAGGTGAAGTCACTGAGACCCTCCCCTGCTTTTTGCTCTCTGTTATAAATGTACTGTGGTATTGGCTTTTCGCATGTTACATAATTGTTATGAATGTATTGTGGTGTTGGTTTTTTTCATGTTCCTTAATATTAGAAAAGCTTTGCCCAGGTTCTGTAATGTAATGCTGTAGAATGTCTGTAGTTTGGGTGGTCAGTTTGGGAAGCATGGGGGGGGTCTTCACATTCCTGGAAAATCTTATCAGAAGAAAAGAACCTGAAACCAGACAGAATGGAACCAAGGAAAAAGAAAAGACTGATAAGATGATACTCAGCAACTCCAAAGAATTCATGAATTATGCATGATGATGATGAAGACGAAGTAAGCGATGTACTTTTAAAGCCGATCTTTTGGATATAAAGGTGTGCCTTTGGATCTCTGCCGAAGCACCCGGCCGTAAGACCCTTTTTGCTGTTGTCTCCTAATTGTCCCTTTTATTAAACTTTCCTTAAAATTTTACAAAGAGTGAACCTCGTTTTTCACAGCCTCAGTAGATGCATGGTTTTCTGAACAGCACATTTCAGCAAGGTATGACACCCTTTTATAAACTCACTACACCATTTCTTGAACAATTCCACAGAGCTAGCCATCACAAGCCTCCCTTCCTTCCCTTGGCTTACTGCAGGAGAACCCTTGGGCCCCTGCCCCCTTTTCCTATCACTGCCCAAACAGCAAATCTGTGATCCACACTTTTCTCTTCCTGTCTTCCTCTGCTCCCAGATATTTGCTTAGATCATGCTGTAAATGGTACAAGACTATTTTTCAAATAGTTACAATTCAGTACAATGTAATAATTACGGTTAATGTGCGCTTCTGTCTAAAATTCTAGCTTCTCAAACCATTCTACAAGTCTATGACTTTATAGAAGAGAGCAGATTTAGACTAAATAGAAGGAAGATTTCTTTTTTGACGATGAGAGTCATGAAACACCGGCACAGGTTGCCCAGAGAGGTAATAGATGCCCCACCTCTGGAAACATTCAAGGTGAGACTGGACAGGACTCTGAGCAACCCAATTTAGTTGATGATAGCAAGGAGGCTGGACAGGATGGCCTTTAAAGTCTCTTCCACCCAGCTATTCTACGATTTTAGAGATCTTGAAGGATTACCAAAGCTAGACCCCTCCACAAGCCACCACCAATGCAGAGCATCAAAGTTTCCTTCTCCCTTTAAAAAATATGTTCAGTCACTTTTCTTCCTGCTCGTCCCCAAACTGCAGAGGGGTATGCAAGATTCCCCTGCAAAGCCTAAGGAATTGACTGGAGCTGCTTCAGAGAAGCCTGCTGGCAGTAGAGCAAAACAATTCACTGTCCTATAGTGGGGATAAAATAGAAATCTTCACCCAGAAAGTGCTTCTTTTGCTCTTTAATGCAGCAAATACACACTACTCTTAGTTAATGTCAGCAAGAGTTTTAATTCCTAAAAAATTCCTAAGAAGTGTCAAAAAAAAAAAAAAAAAAGGAAAAAGAAAAAAACACAACCCAGGCTGCAACCACGGTGAAAATGCCATTTCAGCACTCCATAAACATGAAACGTGCAGGTGGTGCTCTCTCCACCACCATACCTGTATATTATTTTTACAGACTGCTGTCCTAAGTTACAGAGAGTAGGAAACTGGACAAACCTCAACAAAAATGTACCCACATGGATTGTAGTCACAACAATGCCTGAGGGGTGCAACCTGCTAAGGGCTTACCTCTAAAAAAGAAGGCTTCTGTTGAAACATGCATTTGCAGCAGACAGTGATATCAACCATGTTCCTACTAGGCCAGGAGACATTACTGAAATAGACAATATTTTATCATTCCAAAACATCCGGTGCTAGTCAGGAACAAACTGGCTTTTAGCGGCTACTGATACTGATGAAGATAAAAAGAACAGCGTATAGGGAAACAATGGCTCCATGTTAGGAGAACAAGAGAGCATTTTGTGGGTTGAAACATGAATTGCACTGGGGTTGGCAATGAGCAGTATGAAATTGTGGAAATCACTGCAATAGGACATAATGGAAGCTGAAAATACGAATTGGTTCGAAACAACTCATTCAAATGGCAAAATCATCAGGTGGAAAGTGTCTGTGGGGAACAGGCAGATCCAACAGTTACTTTCTAGCAAGTAACCCAAGTAGAATCCCTTGCAAAGAAACTGCTAAACCACAGTCTTTGGCAGCTGGAAGGGATACTGGAGAAAGATCTCTTTTCTAAGCATCTGTTAGCAGCTACTCTCCAAGGGATTTCAGTGACCAGTCTTACTTGTTTTGTGTTTTCAATAAAGGCTTAACCAAAATGGCCCACTTAAGACTGGTTAAGGAATAAAAAACAACCACATAAACCAACTCAAAAAAAAACCAAACCAAAAAACCCACCAAAACCCAAACCTGCTTGTTATTTTATCCAAGTCTCCAGGTGCTCCTACCCTATCCAAGAGAATATGACAAGTTCTTCTTTGTCCATCAGCTAATCAAGACATGTTCATGGTGGAAAGAGGTGCTGTTGAAGTGCACTATGGTATTAGCTCAGTCTGTGATTTCAGTCATCTTGAACATAATTTTCAGCTCCACCTACCCTTTCCAGCCTATAAATCCAAGTCAAAACTATGAAATAGGTATTTCAAAACTATGAAATCGGTATTACAACAGCGCATGCAGCACCTATTAAGTGTTGCAACAGCTTTAGCTTTTTCAAAAAGCTGTCCAGAAACATGACCTTACCTCAGGCAGAAGACAAGCTGAGTCATTAAGCAAGTAGGAGAGAGAATGATGCTTCTAAGTGATGCAGCAAGAGAAAATCAGGACTATTCTCACAGAGCAGAGGCAACAAACAAAACAACAAGATGAGGCTGGCTTCACACTGCATATTTATAAAGGATAGACTGGTATCTGAACAAGAAAGTATAGTCCAAACTATAGGTTCTTATAAAACCCAGCTTCCACAATTTAAAAAAAAAAAAATTTAAAAAGTCCAAACAGAAAAGTTCCTAAAACCCAACCTAAGTTTTCCTGGAAGGAATAATTCCCTGGATCTCTGCAAAACAACTTTTTTCTTTTTGTACAAGAGTCCTCAAGGGAAAAATAACTTACTTTCTGCTTTTAGTTTTGCATAGCAAAGAGAAAAAGCTAAAATGAGCAGTCAGACACATAGCTAGTACATGACTGATCTTTTTATCACAAAACTAAGCTAAAGGTAGCAGTCTACAGGCATTTTAATTCTGAAAGTGCTAATAGATTACCATCTGTAGTTTCCAGCCATTCACTATCATCTCTGTCCTCTCTCCTCCTACTGCCTGCAACACCGGAGTGCCTCTACCTGGTGATGTATATCAGGGGGATGATTAGGGTGAGACCAAACCCCAAAGTTAATTTCGATTTGGATAAGTTTCCTGATATGCCTGCCACAAACATCTCTGTGAACACGAAGTGCAAAGCAACTAGAGAAAAAGATAATGTTCTTCTGACAGGAACACTCACCAGGGTAAATCTATGGTATTAAAAAAGTCCCAACCAACTGCCAACCTCTGCTGTTAGGATTTAAGCCCACCAGAACACAAGAAAAACAACTGCCACCTTTTAAGGGATTTTACCCACATAAAGCAATTTTTCCCTGGTATTTCCTACCCTGACTACCATAAAGACTCTGCAGCGGGAAACGTGCAACAGGCTGGCAAGCTCGCATAGAGGTCCTGAAATTGTGTGAGAAACTGTAGGCACTGCAGTTCAAGTGAGAGCAGCCCGAGAGCAGCCCCAGCCCACGTTAACAAGCCTGTTTTCCCTCCAGAAGTTAAAGCACTTCACTGCTTCCCACCCAAGGACATTGGAAACATTGGAGCTACTGCCAGCTAACACATCTGCTACACAACCCAGCCGCAGCTCTGACCTAAGCGATGCCCAAGTGGATCAGGCACGTTTCGTGGCCAGCCCTGCCCTGCTCCTGGGCACATCCCGCACCCTCCATCATGAGCAGCTGCTGTTTCTACCTCCACGGCCCCTGGGTGACAGCCGCGCTCCTGAGGAGGGCTCCATTCCCTTCCCAGCCAGCTGCCCGCGCAGAGGCACGCACATGGAATGCAGGCTGCTCCGTGGGGTAGGCGGGAGTGCCACGCACCAGGTGAGCCCGGCTGTGCCCTCTGCACCACAGCGTGCAGTGCAGGCCAGGTGCCCACCACACCAAAGCCCCGGCCCCACGGGGCTCTTTGGGCAGTGAAGGGCCAGAGCTCGTCCGCTGAACCTCGTCCTTCCACGTGATCCCTACAGCATTTGGGCATTCAGACCCTAACACCCATCTCCAGCTCTACCCCTGCTGCCCCAAAGGGTGAGCCGCGCGTCACCGCTCCTCTGATTTCTCAGGACAATCCCGCAGCGCTGCCTTAGCCCTCCCTGCCAAGGGACGGGCCACGCGCGTCGCTGCGGTGGAGCCCAAAGTGACAAGGCACGGCCCCGCGCCGGGCACGGCCCCCCAGCCCCCGGCACTGCCAGCACGCACCAGCGGGGCCGAGCGGCGGCCCCCGCGCCCGGCTCAGTGCGGCTCCAGCGGGGGGCGGCGGCCGTGTCGGGCGGTACCTGCTCGGTGGCGCTGGGGCAGCAGGCGATGAGCGGCAGCGCCGTCAGGCAGTTCAGCAGGAGGCCGCCCATGGTGATGGCGTTGGGCGCCAGCCCCCGCGGGACCTGCTCCACCAGCCAGCCCCAGTAGGGCTGCAGCCATGGCTCCAGCAGCGAGCGCCCGGCCGCGCTGTAGCGGTGTTGCTCCAGGCGCTTCAGCTGCGCCGGGCTGAGGGGCGCGGGCAGCACCCAGGGCGCGACCATGCCCGCACCACCACGACGGACGACACCGGGGTCAAGGGGCCGCCGCCGCTCGGGGCGGGGCTGAGCCGAGCCGGGGGCAGCGGCGGAAGAAGCCGACGCCCAACAGCGGCTTGGCCGGAGGGGAACGGCTGCCCCCGCCTCGGCCAACGCGGGGCGAACGCCCTCGCCCCCGGCCGAGCTTTGGCTCCTTCGCCCCGAATGCCCGGCGCCCTGACGGTGCCGGCCCCGCCTCGCTGCGTGGGGTTGGGGATGCCCCGGCGGCGGGGAAGCCCTCGGGCGCGGCGGGGGTGCGCCCCGGCAGGGCCCGTCCCGCCGCCTCCGCAGGCCGCGGGCGGTCAGGGCCGGTGCTGTAGCGGGGAGATGCGCCTGTGCGCACACCTCTCATCTCCCGGGGTGCGGGCAGCGCGGGGTGAGCCCCGCTGTCCCCTGTGATTTGCCTTGTTCAGCTTATTTCCCTTTCACACGTTTTATCATGCAGATAGTGGCCACGGCGGGGGTGCACGCAGCAGGTGGCCAGAAGGATTTTTACTGGAGCAAAGCATAAAGGCAGGGTGAGCAGCAGGTGACCTCCCTGCAGCCAGCAGGACGGGGCAGCCGTGCCTGCACGGAGGTGACCGCCCTGTATCACCCAAGGATCCCTCCACCACCCGGAGGAGACCCGTTGCCTGGGGAGTTCGGTCTTAACATGTTACGGAGCAGCTGGACTCGGTGTTCCACAGGACTTACTGTACCTCCTTGACTTGCTTAGAGAGGGCGCTTCAAAACAAATGCGCCTTTTCGGAAATTGTGTCACATCAAATTACTTGAATTGGTCACGTGAAGGATTTTAGCTGTATCCTTGAATCTCCAGGAAGATGCGTGGTTTCTGAGTGAGGCCAAGGAAAAGATGGGCTTTGTGGAGCTGAAGTAGAAGTGTAAAATACAACCTGCAATGGCATCTTCTCTTAGTATTGGAAATTTTTTTTTAAGTTACTCTACTGTGAGCCAGAGGGTGCAGCTTTCTGTCCAGACACTACACTTTCCTGGACGGGAGCCACGTCCTGTTATTCAAAGTGAGGTGATTCACTTCAACTGATAAAGTTAGCGTGTGCTTGAGTAGGTTTCTCTACTGCAAGTGTCAGGAATGCTTGACACATGTTCCATGGTGGTTTCCAAATCCCACTGCGTGCTGTGTACATTCCCACTGCTACGTCATTCATCAGCCGATGCCATTTACAGATCACTAAAAACAGTATGATGCAGCAATTGTCATTAGAGGCCAAAACAAAGAAGAAAGGAACTGCTAGCAAAAGAGAAGGTAACACATAGTAAAGAAAGGTTCAGTAACAGCCAGCTGGAGAATGGCAAAAGGGAAATGTGACAAAGTCAGCCGGATCCCCAGTCCACTGGAATCATTCTATTTGGAAGAACGTAAAACTTTGTTTTGTTTAATATCCTGTGCACCACTGTGGTCAATGAACATAATAGAACTGGTATTTATGGAGAGATTGCTCAAGTTCTTTGGATACCTGGAGGAAAAAAAGAGAAACCAGGGAAAGAAGTGGAGGGGGAAGTAAGTGGCATAAAAAGCAAGGGCCACATTAGAGGAAGAAACAGATTCTCTGCTGAGTTTATCACGGGGCTTGGGGAGTGGTTTGTTTGGTTTGTTTTAATTTAAAAAGTATTCAGCAACAAAGCATAGAACAAGAGAACACAGAATTTTAAGTCCAGTGTGTTTAGCCTTCCAGTGCTTCCTCGGTATTCAGGATACAGTTTTGCTTCCTAAGCAGCAGCTTTACTTGTCAGTCAGGAAAGCAGGACATGAAAGTCAAGTGTGCTTAAAATAGAATGCCTTTTGCTCCAGAATCTCAAAATGCAACAAAAGACTTTCATAAAGTAAGGGATCCCTTCACAATGCTCTGTAAAAGGTACCAATATCACACTTTTTTTTTCCCCTATAAGGCTGTTCAGGGAGCTTGAAACATCTCTTAAAAAAGAATATTTTTAAAATTTTCTGACTCTCCATAAAGACCTCCTTATAAACAGTATATCTCAACTTAAATTGTCTTGAGAAGATTACACGTGTCTTTTTTCTTCCTCTCCTTTATATTTGTGAGGTTGTTTTCAGTAAGGGAAAGGTGTGCTGGCAGTAGCTGTGATCTTTCAATGCAAATGGGTTACTGCAGTGCCTGTACCAAGCTCCACATACACCAATTTGGGAATGGATCTGTGATTCCACAACTGTTGCATTTATATGCCAAATACCCTTCCATGGGCAAAGAGGGCAAGCCAAGAGAAGACCAAATATCTTCCTCTGGCTTCATTAAAAATAAAGGAAAATTTTTAAAATTAACTTTGGTTCATCTTTGTGTGTCTATCTATGTGTGTTTACATGTTTGGGTCTGCTTTCTTAGTCCAAGCAATAATGTTCTTTGGCTAATGTAAGCCAAACTAAACACCAAGGCAGGGCTTTCAAGAGTACTGAATTCCTACTGGATACAGGAAGGTGTTCAGGAAAGAAAAATGTTATTAAAGGTACTACTGAACTATAACCTCAGCACGTACTAGTAGATGGAGGCTGTACATAGCAAACGTAATATGAATAATGCACCTATCTGAAAACTTCAACTGGTTTCACATATTATGAGCCATCAGGCAGCACAACCATGAGGTACTAGTAGTTTCACTGTTTCACGAGCTTTTGTGTTTTGTTATTACTTTATTTCATATGACCAGGTTGTATTTGCTGTCCTCTGTTACTCCTAGGTCTCTTAGGTTCACTAATTACCTGGATCCCTGTGACTTTGGAGAAATTTCCTTTGGAGAATTGTGCCACATCTTCTACAGCATGATATTCTCCTGCTTCTATTCCCTCTAAGTTGCTTTTCCTGTAGTTGCTACCTTTGGTACCTTTTTATTTTCCTAAGCTGGTATTAGCTGCAGATTTCACTAGCATTTTCTTAACTTTGTGGGTTTGGTCACTATTACATCTATCAAACATCATCCCTGGAGAATCCCATTAGACAGATTGTTGTAAATCAAAACTTTACCTTCTATTACTCTCTAGATAAGGTTCTGCAGCTTGTTTTAGTTCTACTAGAAATCCCTTTCCTGTCCCACCCCTCCAATTATTTCTCGTGGCCGCTCGGCGTAGTCAGTGCAGTATGAATTTAGAGCACATTAATGCCCACTCCTCTCAGCCCCACCCACGGCCTGATGCCCAGCGCTTCCTGCTGGCCTGGTGCATCCCCAGCCCGAGGGACAGCCAATGGCAAGTGCTGGGCAGCGCAAGTGGGGAGGAATTGAGGGCAGCTGAGTACAACGCTTACTGTTCGCGCAGGGACGAGGAGCTTAGTTCAGCTTGTTGGTTAACACCGCTGCCATCTGGTGGAAATTAGAGTAGCTAATTCCATCGACAGAGAGGCCACAAAAAGCTGAGGCTATGCCGGCTTCCAGATTATGTGTGGGACATTAAGACTGAGGAGGCAAATAGATACAAGCTTGAAGCTGTAACCATTATTCATACAAAGTACACGTGGCTGTGTGCCTCATTTTTGGGCTTACTGACAAGCACAAACTCACAATAACTGTAGCTTTCGGTGCTGACTGTAACAGACTGATACTATTTTAAATGAGGGCCATGTGCTTAAATGCCTAAACTTCGGTGGCATTTAATCAAACTGACCTTCTTCTGCAGCTTTCAGTGCTCCAGAATAGATGGAGGGAGTCCCAATTCACTGGTGAAATACAGAATAAACAGAAATTATGAATCCTGTATGAAATTCTCTTCCTAGTAGGTGTGTTGCTTTCTTTCATGGGTAGGTGTGAATGTGTAGGAGAGAACTGATTTTGGCAGGAGCAGGGTGAAATTCGGGTAGGGTGTGGGGGGGTGTCCAGGATCACTGGGAATGCAGAATTGCTTCTCTGCACAGATAGCACTACAGAAGAAATCACAAAGATGAGAAGAAGGGAGAAAAGAAAAAGAATCTATCTATCTACCTATGATTCACTGAACAGTGTGAGAAAATGCATTCAGATCCCCAAAGCAAAAGAGGTGGGAACGCAACTGCAAAAACACCACTTCAGTCGTGGCAGTTCAGAGTAACACATTCTTTTATTATTGCATAATTACTGACTGCTGAATGTTTGAAAATGCACTGACATCAAAGAAACATCTTGTAATGTACTACTGGTCTAAGTAGGCCTTTATCTTTATAAACCCTAATTGGAGATCAGTCATTAGCCAGTGAGCACATAACCTGCCCTGTTTGTACAGCAAGAGTGAGAACTGGTAAATAAATGACAGGGCAATAGGGAACTGACAACCTGGCCAAAATATGTGTGACCTTGTGTCTCACATGCTTCAGGGTTTGCTGGAGACTTAGGGACAATCACCCCCCCTCCTAAAGCACTTGGAGGTTAATGATGCTGGAGTTGGAGAGGAAATGCAGCCATTTTACCTTATCTCAGGCACTCCTGCCACACACAGTGAACCCACCAGTGCTATGTCTAAGTCCCTTTTTTGATGTGATACGTACAAGAGCTCCATAAATTGCTGGGGAAAGGGAATGGATCCAGAATGATGAAAGCCATTGTGGTTGGCATTTATAACCTTTAAAATATTGAAAACATGTAGCTAAAAATTTGCAAGTATCTATAGCATTTATCTTCACTCACACTCTGTGTCACGTATCTTAAAGTAAGCCCACTGGGTTAGGTAAGTGCTGATACTGTTTTCCACTCAATGTGGTGGGCACAAGTTCCTGCTTCATTGTAAATGGAAATAAAACAAGAAATGTGGTAAAATGAGACAGAAAACAAACAAAAAAACTAAACAAGAACTTAATAGATCTTAAACACTTCATGTTTATTGTACATGAAATGAAACAATTTCAGTTAAGTTGAGAGACCGCTGGGTTGGATTTAGGAAATCAAAACTTCTATAGGAAGATATGTTCAGCTTAAATGATCATTAATTACATATGCATTAGTTACATTATAGTAAAACCATATTCTGTTAAACAATTATCAGGTGAATAAGATATATTATCAGAGGTATGTATTCCAAGGATCTTATTGCACATCTACTGGCTAATCCATGTACTTCCAGTCTGAGAAAGATATGCTTTGTACCACCGAGTACAGACTCTGACTGCCTCCTTATGCTTGTTACACAGCTTCCCCTCTTTCCTCATTAAAAACCAGAACACGATATCAAACAGAAAATAAAGCCGAACATTACAAAACGCGTGTTGTCTTCAGTTCATTTCATTTCAACCTCAAAGCAATCCATGCGTATTCTTTCTTTTCAGTAAGAGCAGGTAGGGAAAACAAAAGGACAATTAAGAAAAGAAAAAAAGGAAAGAAGTCATAAAATGCCCCACCGCGCGTGTTTTTCTGTCATTGCAAGAACTAAAATGCTGTTATTCTGCTACCAGCTTCCAGTGCAGTGGGAGGAAACACTGTGGACGGACTCTCACTTCCCTTCAGTTTTGTCTCCCTGCACTTCACGCATATAGGAGTCAATGATATGCGGAGGCACTCCATCCATTAATAGTCTGAAGAACGAAAGCCCACCTACAAACAAGACAAGAAGGTAATCTTCAGGTTGAAGGGCCCTGGAGCAACAGCATTCTACCTTTATTTTCTGGCATAAGTGACAGGTTTTTGTCAGTCCCTATTACATACTTTGAGATGTGGTAAAATTCAACCCTGCTCAAAAGTCCAGCATGACACTTAACCATTACTTAATGGGTACTATATAGGCCTTTCCTGTCCTCTTGTGCAGGGTGAACTTTATTTCTAGCTTATCATATATTCAGTCATTTATTTCACCACATGCAATAGTTTATGATAAATTTCACTTCAAATAACTCTCCTGGCTTTCCATCAGGCTGGCTGGAGTATGGTCAGAGATGGAAGTCAGTGCAGGGGGAACAATGTAGAAAACACCTAACCGGGATGAGTTGTGGAAAACATGCAGAGATATACAATTTATTCTAATTTGGGGTCTTAAAATTGTATTTAGCAAAGTATTTACCATGTTGCTTGAAAATAACAAGTGGGATGACAGATGTGAAAGAATCATATGAAAAAAAGCCAGGATTTTAGATTTAGGTGCCATTAGTTTCCAGAGAGAGAGACAACGAAAGCCGAAACTTTCATCTGCTGGGGAAGTCTGAAGAAACATTTTGGATTTGCTTTTAAATTCACTTCAAAATTTCTCTTTTTGTTGGGCTTGTTCAGCCTGGAGAAGGGAAGGCTCCAGGGAGACCTTAGAGCACCTTCCAGTGCCTAAAGGGAACTTATAAGAGTGCTGGAGAGGGACTTTTTACAAGGGCCTGTTGTGATAGGACAAGGGGTGATGGCTTCAAACTGAAAATGCTGGGTTTAGGTTAGATACTAAGAAGACATTCTTTACTGTGAGGGTGGTGAGGCCCTGGCACAGGTTGCCCATACAGGTTGTGGATACCCCATGCCACTGAAATAAAAGCCATGGAAATTAAACACAAGTATTTCTGTTAATTTCATTGAAATCAAATGATATTTCGAAGAAACAGTGGGAAAACGATAAATATTTTGCTAAAAACTTTAGAATCTGCCCTTTCTCCAGACAAAGGGTGTAATTTGCTTTAAGAAAGCTATATACCATTACTATTCCCCTTACAAATCTGCATGAATATTGTGTTCTGCAAGTTGCAAACCACCCACTGATAGCTGCACTCACCTTCTGAGCTTTTTCTGGAACACACCAAAAGCTTTAAAGCAAAAGTACATTGCCAGGGTGAAGATAACACTCTGAATGCTTCAGCTAAATGCAATTGAGCTGATACTTACATACAACATTTAAGTCGAGTACAGATTTTTAAGAATTTGTAACCTTTATTAACACAAGGATTATTCAATTAAAATGCTATTAGTTACTAGTGATTATGAGACTGTGCTGTCTCATTTAACACCGTCATTGTGGCAGAACTGCTCGCTCCCAACCTTAGGTAGGTGCACAATACAGACAAAAAAAAAAAAAAAAAGCATGCTTTTTGGCATTCCTTCAGCTCATGGAGTGCAAGTTGTGCTATGAATCATTCACTTTTAAATGAAGTTAACTCTGGAATAAATATTTTGTTTATGTAGAGGCATATTCCTATAAAAAATAACTTGCTGTAAATACAAAATGCTCTTTTTATTACTTGCATTTTATTCGTGCTCATGAATCATGCCAGCTCATGCACTGTTAAATTCCATTGAAACATGCACCATTAGAAGATATGGGATGGACTACTAAGAATTACCATAACAAGCAATTATTAAATTCTGAATTTATATGCATTAAAACCATCATGCTGCTAATTTATCAAAACATTTTCATTAAGTGACATAATGAAAATCATGCCATACTAGGCAGACATTGTATGACTTATAAACAGACATAAGCTTCATATGCAAGAACCATATGAAAGCTTACCTTAGATGACAATATACATTCAAAAATCCTTACTGTGTAACTGAGGGAGAGAGAGAAAGAGAAGTAACAATTTAATTGCAAACACAAAAGTGGAGAGAAAATGTTGAGTGAAATTATTATTACAATTATGTCAAGATGATCATTTAATCCTTAGTCATGTAAAATATGTAGGAATAGAAGCACATGAAAAGTAAAAGGTAGGGATCCAGTTCCACTTCAAAATTATCATTAATATGTAAAAGCTAGATTAATAGGTACAAGTAACTAAAAACCTCTAATTAGTCTAAAGTATAGATTGGAACCAAATTATATTTATGATAAAAGTTTCCAAATGTAGCTTCAAAGAAGCTAACACATATATATATATAGTATTTTCCACCAGGGGAAAAAAAGGCACACACATAACACTGAAGCATATATATATATATATGTTGAAACTCTGTAAGGCAAAATAATCAAGTACAGACTAATTATATACCTGTGCACTACAGTATGTACTTTGTCATATATCCACATTTACATTACTTAAAGCATGCTATTTACTCTGTAGGAGCCCTTACCTTTAATTAAACATTTTGACTCTATAAAACACCCATATATATACACTTATCTATGAGTATGTCTATGAAAGCACTAAACTTTGTACCTATTGTAGCCTTCTAAGAAAAATAACCCAACACTTCAAAAGCTACAGAAACATTATCCAGTCTGATCTCCTAACATGTTCTAGGACTGAAATGGTTAAGTCTGGATGCATAATAATACTGCAGACCAGTTTCTGGGCATCACTGTCATTTTAAAACTGCACTGTTAATATTCTGATTCTGGGCAAGATTGCAAGGAAAAAGACATTTCTATAGAAAGAGTTAACTTTTCTGAACCCAAATGAACTTGAATGTAAAATAAGTTCTAGGGTAAATAAAGCAAATGAAGTAGAATTTTCTGCTTGTAAGTAATTGAATCAAGATTTCATTCTTAAAATCAGTAGGTTAAGTTCAGGCATTATCATTCTGAGCACTAATTTGTAACCAAAGACTGATCTGTTATGAAGAATGTCTTTTAAGTGCAGTAAATGACTTTATGATACTTCTGGTCTTTCAATAATTCTACAAACTAACTGAGAGCTGGGGTTTTTTTGGAAATGCATATTTGTTTCTCCTGGGAAGGTCTAAATGTTGTGGTCAAACATATTCACAGTCATTAAAGAAATTCTTTATAGATACATGTAGTTCTATGAAATATCTCTAAAACCTTAGTAATTCTGATATTAAATACCCATATGATTGGGTATTGTCTTGATTAATTTGGCCTTCTTTGCTCATGTGACATAGACAATGTATGCCATGAGACACTAGCTAGTTTAATCTAAAAAAGCAAAGAAATACACACTTTGCATGCAGAAAATGCGTTTGCATGTGGAAAGAGAGGATGGGAATGAAATGGAATGTCCAGAGGAGTAGGCGCATTATAAACCTGATTATCCCCCGCCAAGCTGAGTGGTTCTCCTGGGTTAATTACTCCATGATAGATCACTGCAGAATTAGAATATTTACAGTGGTATTTATTCACATTTGAAATTCTTCCCACTTGATCTTAACACCTTTTAAAAAAAATATTTCTTACACAGCAACTTTGCTATCACCAACCTATTATTAGAGTGATCACCAACCTTGATTTCACTTCTAAGATAAAGGTTCTCCAAAGTGGTTTTTTTCCATGATAAAAGAAGTACAGCACCTTATCTAATTTTTTTTTCCATCGACCTTGGTGAAGCTGATAAGGAATCAGTTCTTTACTGCTTGTAAGAGGAGATTTAGAGCCAAGTTTAGGGATCTACCTCAACAAACTCAAAAGACATAGATGGTATTTACTGTAGTGTGAAACATAACGAGATTCTGCATATGTTGTGATCTTTCAAGATAGATGAGAAAGAGTCATCTATTACATGACTTTTTACAAACACACACATTTATGAAAAAAAGCCACTCTATGTGCAATTTTACTGAGCAGGTTACATAACTTCCATTTTTAAGTTCACTCAGCAAAACTTAAAACTAAAGAACAAAATATTGTCTACCTGAAATAACATCACTACATGAAAAACCTCTTCTGAGGACAGCATAAGTTTTTATTATTTTAACTGTTGTGCTTATAAGTATCACTAAAATGTTTTCAGGAAACGAGCATTAAATTTAGCAACAACTAGCGGGTTAATTTTACACCTAAAATCATGTAAGGAAATGGCTAAAAATGTAGAAAATTGTAGCATTCTGATAGTATTCATAGCCAGAGTATTCCTAACTAGTCAGTTGTTCCAATATTATGCACACTCGGAAATCCTAGGCTTTTCAGACATTTTTGGGGCTGAGCATCTATGTGTGCACGATAAACTTAAGTTTTCCAATATGTCACAGATAGATGGCTAAAAGTAATTCTAGCCAACATAAGGAAACATAGCTTGGTATAATAAATACTATTGCATGGCATGGCATAAAGCTCTCTAGCATGACTTACTAGTAAGTCATACCTACTACCTGTAGTAATAGCACTGTAGCTTGTACATTTACCAGGCAGGCAGCAGGGCCTTGAGCCTGTTAGTCTTATTCAGACAACATTCAGCTGTATCTCATCATCTTACAAACCCAGACCTTGATAGTCACTTGCAGGAATAAAGCTGAAGGAGTTTAAAGCTATACACATGAAAACAAACACATACACACACACACACACACACACACACACACACACACACACACACACATACACAGGAATTCATTTCCAGTGAGTCTGAAATCCACAGGCCTCTGCTTTGCAACAGCATGAGGAGCAGTCATCTGGGGAGCCCTCCTAAATGAACAAACAGGCTGGGAAACTTAAGGGGATGATAAATCAACATCTAAGTCAATAGAAGAGAGACCTAAGATGGAATGATGTCTTTATACTCTGGCTGTTTAAGAGTAATTTGCTGTATTTGCCTAGAGCAAACCCTGAGCCTATCCTGGTTTGCTAAGCTTCAGCTGCTGTGTTCACTTAGCAACCTAACTTGACTTTTCAGCGCAAAGAAAAATAGACAAAGCAACCTTCTCAGGTGTAGAGGTCTTCTGTTAGGCTGTGAAATAGAAAGTTTGTGATTAAGGAAAGCAACCTTATTTCCAGGATGAGGACATCATCTTTTAAAGACAGTATCTCAAAAACAAAAAATAAAAACTAAGAAATACATGATGCATATTTTCATTACATTAGTTAAGTGTTCAGCTTAACATAGACCAAACATTTATTGAAATGTCTTCTTGCTGGCAAATTTGATCTGTGGGACAAGATACATCAGAAAATACAGAAAATGGAAACTGAAATACAAAATAAACACAATACAATCCATAAAAATTTTAAATGTGGTTTTCATTATAGACTAGCATGATGGAAGTAATATAATTAGAGCCATATTGATATGACCCAAATTCCCTCTAAATTCCTTAATTAGACACTTCCTATCAGCTGGCTTTAGTCAGCTTTCCTTACTTATAACCTCAGATTAATTTTTTGAGCAATACTTAGTTTATTTCACAGCTGAAACTAAGCCTTTGGTGGGAATTAGTCCAGATGAATATGAACCTATATTTTCCTAGGAAGTAATTTTCTGAAAAACATGAGATTATTCATTAGTAGTCCAATCCAAGTCCTGTTGCCATTCATGGTATCCCAGTTAATTCTAAACTACCTGAAATTCATAACATTTATCCATTAATGAAAACAAAACAAAAGGAAGCAACCAATTTTATTTTGTTCTAAGAGAGATTTGGATTTAATTCCAGAAAGCTGAACTCCCTTTTGCACTTGCCTTCCATCTTTTCAACTCCAATGTAGGCGGTGCTCAGGCAAACAGGGTGTTTGCAATGTTTTAAAGCCCTTACCTCTTACTTCCAGTTTGCACTCCACTTCTGCCTCTCCCAGTTCATTGACTGCTCGGCAGGAGTAAGTGCCTCCATCATAGGGGCTGGGTTTGCGGATCTCCAAGGTACAGACACCTTGGTTGCTGAACATTCGGTACCTTGGGTCGTTCATTATAAGCACTTTGTTTTTCATCCAGGTTATTTTGGGCTGTGGTAAAAACAAACAAACAAACACAGACAAAAAAAACCAAAAGAAAGCCCAATGCACAAACCTGTGAACTGAAATACTTTATCTCTTTTTTTGTGGTGTTCAGTTAAAGCTGAGCAATCCAGAAATGATAGAAAATAGATGAGGTAGTGATAGAAAAGAAACTGTAGCTCTTAACAAGATAAGCATTGCCTGCATCATGCATCTGTTTTCTAGCACTTCTTTTTATCAGTGCAGCTCTTATCACCTAATTAAAGTCATAAGTACAAGCCTGTTAGCAATACAAGGACCGTGTAATGATAGCAAACATCTGATCATTAGCTTTTGACATCCAATTACTCTAAGTCAATAAGAAAATCATCTTTTTCCACAGTAATTTGCACAGCGAGAAACTGCGAAGGTGAAGGGTGAGCAGCACTCTGGATTTCTCATTTTACTAGGCCAGATCAGTTTCTCACAACAGAAAAAAAGATCTCAAAAAGACACAATTCAAAAGAAACCACAAAACTTATCATGCAGTGGGTCTGAGAAGCAATGTGGCACCCCGAGCATTCCTGCAATGTGCTTACTTAGAGAAAAATAAGCTTTTTATAGAATAATTATGGCCTTATTTTAGTAACAACTTTTACTGATACATTAACTGTACAGCTCAGTGAGGGCGCCAATTAAAGCCCAGCCTTCTCCTGAGGTTCTGCCCCTTCACTGAGTTATCTGTGCATTAACTATTATAGTACCTATAGCACAGGTAAGCAGGTCCCTTCTTTTTGTATTCTTTAGAACCCACACCAGTATGTCTGCCTTCAGCCTGGCTCAGGAGTTAAATGTAGAAGTTACTGTCAGGTTACTGTCAGGTTAAACTCTCTCGTGTCTCAAGCGATGCTGTCAGAGCTGTGCAGTACCTTGGGGTTGCCCCGGACGCTGCAGTTCAGGGTGGCATTGTAACCAGCTACAGCAAACGTGTTCACCAGGGGCTGAGTGAACAGTGGTCGCTCGCTGAAGTCGAAGTCATCATAAACTGGGTATTTGTAGACTTTACCTGTGAAATGAAAATCAAACATTTATAAAATCAGTGTTTGTTGGCACGTAGCTAAACATCCAAGTGTATTAAATGGCTGCAGAGAGTTAGTCCTGATTTGCACTGCTTTATGTACCAGTGTGACTCCGGTAATTGCACTTGTAGGGGAGGCTGGAGGTGGGTCTGCACAGTGACTGTAGCCCTTGGTCATGCTATGGCATTGATGTCTGAGAGCTTCCCTTTGTTTCTGTGCAGGTGGTACACTAAACAATACGTATTTATTCCATGTCTGTGTCTGCATGCCTTGCATACTATAGAGCAGGATGGATCCTAACCTGTGTGCTGCAGGATGCCTGTCTTTGGCAAGCCTTCTTCACTCTGGTGGCAATTATTTTTCACAGTTTGTTCTGATTACAAACTGTCTCTGTATCTGAAAATCCATTTTTTCTTTCTGCTTCAAACGGTGCGCTGACAATAGAGATACCTGAATGGATGCAGTTTCTGAACAAGGAAAGCATGGTAGTAAAATGTAATGGGACAGTTTATGCCCACTTTGCAGTGGAGATTACCACCAATAAATCCTCTTCAGCCACACAGTCAGCTGGCACTTAAAATGGTTGGACAAACAGACATCTATTCCTGTGCACAGGTGTCATTAAACAGCTTTGCTTCACTGAAAGCTGATTCAAGCTCTCATGCTGACTTCAGTGCAGTTTAGGCCTAATACTTCTCTCATGAGAAGGGCAAGTAAGCAGTGCTGAAAAAGAATTCCTGTAGCCATTCTGTTGTTCATTACTCCATTTCTAAAAGAGACCTTCTAAAAGACCTTCAGTCTTTCAGCCCGCCTACGTGGGCTGGACAGGTTGTCTGTCCTCTGCATCATGGCAGTCATGTATTCCTTCCTTTCAGACAAACTGCTTTGATTTGCTTCCTGTAAGCTATTTGCTTTTAGAATTTCCTTTCCACAGGAAAGTTGTTTTTTTTTTTTTTAAATTTTGCTGTGCCATTTCAAACTGACAACTTCTGAAATGTCAGGATTTTTGACTGCAGAATCAGAATTTGCCCAACCCCACCCTCAAGAGATGTGAAGCAGGGGTTATGTTCTTCTGTTGCATCCTGCCTGAAATGGAGGGAGCGCCTGCACAGCTGATGCCAAGTCTCCAGTGGAGGGCAGTGACCCACTGCTTCTAACAGAGCAGCTGCTTTACTTGTCTTCCAGCTCTTGCCAACTCATATCTGCCGGTGCTGACGTGAGTCTGAGATCCAAGACCATAGAAAATGTCAAAACATGGGAAAATGTCCAACTCCTGATTAAAAACAATGACTATGAACTATGTGGACAAACCATGAAGTCTGAATAGAATGCCCCTCTGTTAGTTGTACCTGGCCTCGGGGCTGGGAGTGCCTCTGAATGCTTTAGAATGTCTTTACCTTTAGTCACCTTCCAGCCTCTGAGCACCCCTTAGCCTTTGACAAAGAACGGGTAATTAACTAACCATCCTTTGCAATCAGAGCGCTCTCTTTGGTCATGGTTGCATCCTCGCTGAGGCCACACATGTTTTCAGCGAAGATCCTGAAGTAGTACTCATTGCCTATGACCAGCTCGTTGATGGTGGCACTGGTGCGGTGGTAGTGCTCGATCACGGTGAACCACTCCTGAAAGGCAGAGACACAGAGGGTGAGCTCCCCCCCAGCACCCTGCGCCTCCCAGACGTTCACTGGAAGAGTCATCAAGCTTCTGAGAGTAGGTTCTTCTCTGAAGAGAATATAGCTAACAATAATTAGTGAAATGAGCGATAATGGAAATACGGCAGAGTTCACTGCTGAGCAGTGAAGGCCGAATGGAAAGTGAACCCTACGAGTTGTTACACTGGCAGCCAGGAGGGTTCATTTTAGGAAATCCAGTATTACAAAGGTTATGTTGTGCCAGCAAGGCAGGCTCCGCTCGCTCATTCCTAATCCACGCTGCTGACAGAGAAAGTACAGTTGCAGATAGGAAAACTGCATTCCTGTGGGGAAGGCAATAGCATGTGCTGTTCTGCAGCATTATGCACTCACAAGAGGCCGCTGCACTAATCTGCCCTCTCTATCACAGGCTGAGTGTTCATGAGAAATGTAGTTCTGTGCTGGTGGTCCTCTGATATCTAAAGGCTGAGATGGGGAAGTGGGTTTTTGTGCTTTGGTCTTGCAGCAGTAACAGGACCTGTGAATTCTGTCCCATTACACAATACCTAAACAACGGTAGGAGATGAAAGAGGCTAATGCTAAAAATGCAATTACTATGAAGTGCAATATGACCACAGCAATGTTTTTGCTTTCCTTTGCTCTGCCCTACATAGTTTTCTTGCTTTTCTAAAGATGAACTTGTGCTGAGTTCCCTGTACCACAGTTTGCATTAATGTTTGGTCAACTTTAAGAGCCAGAGTTCCTTTGGGAAAACAGTTTTTTGCAGAAGACCAGCAGTGCCAGAATTGCAAAATGTACCAGCACAGATGCTGTGAGGAAAGTGACCCGAATGATCCATGTCACACTGGACCCTGGATACTACTGCTGTTGTTACTTTCTCCTTATCACAGTAATTTAGAGGGGCCATTGTTCTGGTCACGGTACCAGAGACAGTATCTTCTTACAGTCTCAAGAGAGGGGAGAGAGAAGGAGAAAAAAAAAAAAAAAAAAAAGAAAAGGATGCAAAGGGAAATAGTGGCACGGGAAGGGAAGAATGAGTTGTTCAGACCATGAAGGAGACCAGCATATTAATGTGAGGGGCAGAAGGGGACAGCAAAAGATTCTCTTGGATAAGGCAACTCCCAAAATATTGGCCTAGATGTCCAGTGTTTAAATTTGCAGTAAATGTTAAATCTAAGAATCCAACTACTGTCTTTTAAGAATGTGTAAAATTTTTGTTAGTTTAATAAAAATAATAAACATTTCTGTATTGCATTTTTCATCTGCGAATCTCAGAGCAGTTTAGGAGTGATGTATGTGCTGTTTTGCCATGGGTACTAAGGAGTGGCAGTGACTTACATAATGTAACATTGCAGGTTTGAAAACAGCAGCAATGGTATACTTTTGTTCTAGTAGCAGCCTACTGAATTCAGAATTAATATTTTGGTGTTTTATTTTCTCTACTGAGGCAAAGGAAAAATGCAGAATTACTTCTCTCAAGTCCACCTCTCCTTTCCTTTTTTTAGTCCTCCTCTTTGGCATAATTTGAAAATATTTCCATTTCTAGGCTTTAGTTATAGTGAACAAGAGATTTTTAGAGTTTTTAGAGATGCTTTTAGAGATTTTTTGAATGCTGATAAATCAGTGCTTTGTCCACCTGTCATTTTAAGCATGTAATGCTTTTTGTTTTTAAAAGGGAGAATTCCCATCCCGCTTTTCAACATCTCCTTATTACTTACCATACTCTTTTTATCTGCTTTTTGAATAGTGTACCCAGTAATGGCAGCATTGCCATCATCTTTTGGTGGTTTCCATGATAAATTTACATTTTCTCCCCAGACATCCTCGATAGTTACAACCTCTGGCGGGCCTGGGCGATCTGTAACAAAAATATGACAGCTGACATATTCTACTGTTTGCTTTCCCTATCTCTTTCCCACACACATCTTCCAATTAGTTTGATTTCTCTCTCTTTCTTACAAAAAAACATCATCAAAAGAAAGATGTGGTTGCAAAATAAAACTTTCCAAAGTGAAGGCATGTCAGAATTAAAATAAATTCAATAGTTAAAGTTGTGCTGCCAGTGTTGCCTGTTATGTAAAGAAATAGATGGCAAAGCCAAAAAGTAAATGTGTTTTCTTGTCTGTCTTTCCTACCTTTCTGTCCTTTCAGCATTTAGGATTTCTTCTTGTCATAGGTTAGCAAGCTGAGTCTCGGAAGTGATGTCCGTGCCAAGGGGTGCTTACAGCTTCTCCCCCCCCCCCCCCCATGACCTATCAGCTGGCCAGTTTGAATATGGACAATTCTTTAAGCCACTTAAAGTTGTGATCACCTCTGTGATCCACACTTAAGAATAGACAAACTCCCCCCCAAGCTCTCTCTCGTTTCTGGTGCTGGGACAGGTGGCTGCGGGGCCCGAGCGGGGCCCACTGGGCCCAGCCCAGGCCCTGCTTGGGCCAGGCCCTGCTGAGGCCACGGCTCCAGGATGACCCCCCCAGCAGGGCTGTGGGCAGCCAGAGCGGCTCGGAACCCCCCCTCAACCCCCTCCACTGTGGCCAAGATTTCAGCAAAGCGGCACCGCTGTCCGGCAGAGGTCGGGTGACCAACAGCGATAAGCCACACAGCTGCAAGGCCGAGGTGAGATTAACCCTTTTATTGCTGTGAAGAGCTGAAAACCTGAGGGAAGAGAAAGAGGAGATGCTTAAAGCTGAAATTCTGTTGTGAAGCTATGATATATCAGAGTATCCCGTTGTAATTTCATGAAGATATGGGGGGTGGAGTGTTCAACTCGTAAGCAAAAGCACCTGCACTGAGATAGGCAGATGCAGAAGCAGCTGTAATTTCATGAGAAGTTTGAACAGGGAGAGATGGAAACGATGAGGACTTTTGCTCCAAATGGGAAAGGAGAAACCTCAGTTCCTAGAGATGCTCCCAGCGATAGTCCTAACGATGAAGATGATGAAGACCCTTTGCTCCCAAGGAAGGAGAAGGGCCTCTGTTTTTGTTTCTGAATGGCTCAACCTTAAAATTGTACCCCAAAAACTTCAAGAGTGGACCCTTGAAAGCAGTTTCGGGAAAAGCTGCAAGTCGGGGTAAGGGACTCACATGCGAGCAGAGAGACTCCTCTTCCTAAATGGACTGAACAATATTTGGAGTGGGCGGCTGTCTCGTTGTGATAATGTTTTCATAGCACGAGCAAGAAGAGACTTCTCTTTCTAAATGGACTGAACAAGGTTATTATGGAAGTGCTAAACAGACTGAACATCTTAAGGGTTGTCTTTTTACATTGTCAGCGGGAGAAGGGAGGAAGGTGGGGGGAGGAGGAAAGTTCTGAAGGTATGGTATAATTTTTTTCCCCTCTTTTAGGTCTGTTAATAAACTTCTTTATATTCTTTCAAGTTTGGTGCCTGCTTTGCATTTCTCCTAATTCTTATCTCACAGAAGATAAGCAGTAATGAGTATTTTGGGCCAAACCACTACACTAAATTGGTGTTTCTGCCCAGTTACGAACCGAACCCGCTACATTCTACACTGCACTTGTGACAAACTTACTATGAATTTGCAGCCATTTCTGTCTATGGGAACAGGAAAAATCTTGCATCCTGGATGGACAAGACCATGAGGGGCATAACAGTGAAAAAAAGAGACTGACACATTCCAACAATGCTATTGTGTGTGGAGCTTTCCCTAGAGGCCACAAATCTCCAGCCAAGTAATTGGATGTGGAGAGTTATCACTGTCAAGAAAGATGATCCTTGGGATTCCTGTTTTCCTGTAGCCTGGGAATGGCTGGATTTCTTTCTGTTTCTTCAAACATACCAACGATCTGAATATCTATTGTAGCTTTGTCCACCAAGTTCTCCACCTCCACTTTCATGTCGTACTCCCCGGAGTGCCCCCGTTCTGCCTTTCGGATGAAGATGATGGTGTCGTTCTCCGTGTTGCGGATGTTGATTTCATTCTTGTCGATTGGAGAACCGTTCTTCTCCCACGATACTTTTGCTCTTGGTTTTCCCTGCAAGGAGCCAGGAAAGAATTTTTATATGATTTTTTTTTTTTTTTTGGAGAGAAAAGGGAAGAGAAGAAAACAAGTTTATTTCCCATTTTTCCCAAACAGGAAATAAAAACTGTCCTGAAAGAAACAGAATTCTTTTTAAAATTATACACCATTTAGAGATACAATCATGCCAACTCACCTAAAATATAACTTTCTTTCTTTTTTTTTCTTTTACCCAAGAGACTGAAAATATTTGCAATTTCTGGCTATTTTGGATAATTATCTTTCTGGCTAAATTTGACAAATAATTTCCAGTTTTTGAAAGAAAAGGGAGAAAAAAATAACCCACAGAAAATACAGAACAAAGTATTTCACCCTCTGGAAATGCTTACATTCTCTACACTACCACTGAAAGAGGAAAGTAATAGACTAAACCTCCAGGGGTCTTCAACTCTCTTCTTTCATTGCAAAGGAAGTTGTAATAGCTGTTAGGAAGGCTGGATTGATCTCTTTTGTGTGCCATTTTTTGTGTGTCTAAGTGCCCAATATAGGTACTTAAAGTAGAGTGAATTTCACCTGCTTTGCCATGGGATTTTCCTTCCACAGGCAAACAGTTTGCAGGTGCTGTCTGAAAAGGGTAATCTCACACCATTTTGAACACCTTATCTTAGAGAATAACCATAGACTATTCCTTTAATTTCTCAAGAGAATTATATCTTGCAGCATATTGCTGATTAAGCTTTTATGAGGCTTTTAACAGCCTCTGTGAAACTGAGTTATGCCAACCCAGTATCTTTAAATGTGCAGACATGAAATAGAAATGAATTCTTCCATGATTCTTGTATTCACAAGAAGGACTCTGCAAGGAGAAAGGCTGTTGCTGTTTAAAAGATATGGGAATGAAGGTTAACATGATGCTGTGGGAAAGCATGCTATGTATTTAGAAATACTCACATTACAATTGTGATCTCAAGGATTGAATAGTTGCAGTGTGCCCACTCTTCCTCTCTCATGATGAGGAAATTATTAAATGCAACCATTCCATTCTTGATAACCATATTTAACTGCTTCCAGTGCAACCCCTTTGCATTGTGCTAGCAATTATCTCACATGCAATGTCTCCTGTGAAGAACTGTAAGTGTCCTTTGGATGACAGGTGACCAATCAGTATGAGTGAGTTACCCAATTCATTACTTGGCTGAACATTGTTTGACACATCAAATCAAAAACTTTCAAGCAGCTCTGTACTTCAGAGTGCTTCCACATCTGCTTAAGTTAGCTCACTGGCCAAAGTTACAGAGAAAGGAGTCAAAAAGCAGCAGTATCCAAAAAAAAAGGCGGAAAAAAAAGCAAAGAGAAATTTTCTGTCAGTGTTTTTAGTCCTTACCTGGAAAGGAATAACAAGATTCACAGTTTCTCCAACTCTTCGAGTATAGGTTTGTTTTAAGTGTCTTGGTAGACGAATCTTTGGAGGTTCTGGACAAAACAAAAGCTTGTGTTAAGCACTTCTTTTCTTTTCTAATTGAAGCAGCACTGTTGTGCATCAATATAAAAAGATGACAATGTGGTCTACAATTCCCAGAAGTGACAAACGAGTGAGGTGTCTTAAATTTCTTGGTCTCCCAGCATTATATTCAGGACACCATCAGCTTTTATAACACCAAATGTTACGATGGTAGGAATAGGTGGGAAGCTTAGTGCAACTTAAAAACAGCACCATCAACTTCAAGTTCTGCAGAAAAAAAAAGCCCTGAAAAACTGAAAAATAAAGGCTCAGAAATGAACTAAATAAAAAAAAATTATGCATTTTTTAGAGATGGTTTCATGATTTCTTGCCACCACATAATGGCTTCGTAAGGCCATATCATCAGTTACCAATAACAACTATTAGCCTTAAAAAAGCAGGTATCAGTATGGAAGAAGAGTGTATTTGTGGGTAAGTGTAGGCAGGAGGATCTTACCTATCACTTCCTTGACTAAAATAGGCTGTGGGTAGTACTTGGGCTCACTTTCACCAGCAGCATTCACAGCTTTTACTCTCACAAGGATTTTCGAGCCAGTTGGAAGGCCACTGATGGTAAACTTCGTTTTGTCTGTCAGCTCTGGGTTAGCCACGATCCATTCATCAGCTGATTTAGGGAAATCAGGGGAGGAGGACAGATCCAAAGAATAGCCAGTTATTAATACATCCACATCATGGATGAAGAAAATTACAGAACAGTAATAGATTCATTAGATTCTAATGAATAATTCTGTTTTGTTTTTCTTATTATGCTGTAACACAATATAGATTCACTTTCATATGTGGGAAAAATGTTTCAAACCCTGAGGGGTTTTTGTTGATTACATATTTGTATATTCATATATTTATATGCCTTTATATAGTGATACAAATGCTATTAGAATATGTCTGTAATTTAAGTGTACCAGAGAGAAAACTCGTTAGATTTTATAATTCAGCTAGAATAAAACAAGGGGCACAAATAATCTATTTCCAAAAGCAGTCATCATTGCTTTAACAGCTTCCTTGGAGAGAAATGGGTTTTGCAGTTAATTTCAACCAGTGCTGTGTACCCTTGAAAGTATAACTGAGGAATAAGAGAAACACAGAACATTTACACATTGCAATGAAATGCCACCTCTCCTCATGCCTTTAAAAAAGGAAGGCTGTGTCAGAATTATTCACATAATTACAGCATTCTCAGATTTTCAGTTCTATCCCAGGCAGTCACATGAAATTCATAGAGAGATCATAAGGGTACAGTCTTTCAGAACAGCTTCAGTTACAAACCATACTTTGTAATCCTCCCTGTCCTCCCAGCACAGTGCCCTAACTGCTGGCACCTGGGCACTGGAGCCGGATTTAGGAACTAGCAAGTCAGGATCGATACTTTCCACTTCATGTAAAGATAGCCCTATAAAATGGGCACAGAAGACAAGAGAACTCTTATAAACTGGAGAGCCCTGCAGATGTAGAGCATAGTGCTGTGGTACATTTTCATAACTGAGTGTCTTGCTTTTAGGAATTAAGTTTTCCTTCAAGCTTCTAGCAGAAAAGGATTTCAATCAATGACTGTTTCCCAAGAACCTCCCCCTCCCCTTACACCTATATTACAGAAAATTCCATAGACTGCTGCCCTTAGAATTCACTGTCAGGAATTTATCTTTACTTTTATGAAGAGAGTTTTTCTTTCATTAAAGAAGACTTATATCCCTTGTGGAATACTGTACCTTCCAGGTTAAAAGGTGGCTCCCCCAATTCCTCAGACAGATCTGTCGATATACCTTGAGAGAATCCATCTTTAAAATTAATCAGAGACACCCACTTTCACACAGATGGAGCATTTTGTCAGTGGTTAGCAATTTCTGTTAGTAAGTATGCAAAGATAGATGCTGGGCTTTAGAGATTTAGAGAACCCATATTTAGGGATACTGCAGGGAGAGAAGAGATGGAAAGAGGGCATCTAGATCACAGAACAGTTATGTGTGATGCCCACAGGAAAGCTAAAGGATGAAAGAAGAGGAGGATATAAAGTTGTATGAGTTTCTTGGGCCTGAGCATAGCCCCAGAAATATGAAAAGAGACAAAAGGAACACTTGGAAGAGAGAAATGAAACAAAATGATGATGAGAGAAAGTGTAGAAGGAGAAGAAAACACATCATAGAAGAGATAAGAAATTCAGAGATAAATTCTGAGTAAGAGAGACAGAAAAAAAGAGGTCTTGGAATAAAACTTGAAAGAAACAGAGGAAGAGAACACATTTAGCTAAAGGTAACATAGATAGAAGATTAAAGAAGACCAAACCCATGGATGATGACAGATATGATATAAACCCTAAGGCTTTATTTCCTGGACAAAGTTATCTCTGCCCTGGATATCCTGTAATCCTGGAGCTGGCTATTTTTGGGATAATAAAAATACTCTTCTAGTATCTGTGCATGGTCCTGGATGAGTATGGTGGGAAAGATCTCAGCCAACAGAAACTCTGCAATGTGCTTATTTACTAGCTATGAAAACAGATCATCTGCAGGTACAACAGCCTCTACAAGCAGATAAACATATTCTCATGGATATTATCATGGGGAGCACTCAGGCCATGCTCCCCAGGCTGCCCCCAAAATACCACACAAGAACCAGTCAGCAGCACACTTTACTAGTGACTGACTTCTCCAGGGTCAACAGGATTCGGTCTACTCCACATCACCACAGCAAGAGGGCCAAAGCTGGATGTTGTAAACTAGGCCTGGGAATTTCTCTCTCTCTGTGTATATATATATATGTGTATTCTATATTCTTGCTATTCACACTGTGCAGTGCTGGATCAGGATACTTATGATGAGACTCCAGTTCAGTAACATGCACAGAGAGCTGTCAAAAGTGGTACACAGTTAAGGAGTCCAAGAATCCATCATGTTGATCAAGTTCTGAGGTGCAGACTAGAGGGAAATACCAGTTTTGCAAAGCCAAACCAATGTTTATGATACATTATTCTTCTAAATTATCTTTCTATATATTTTTTTGTCTTCCTATTTTCAGCCTGTGATTTCTCCTAATGATAGCTGTGTTAAGGAAGACTCTAAAAAGCCCTCATTAAAGCTACTTCAGTGACAATGAAAGAATGGAGAATGTAATGAGAAATGAGTTTACAAACAGATAACTAAGAGAAAAAAGCAGCAGAATGGAGACAGTCATGAAAAGTATCTTGAAATTAAAAAGAGTTATTAAACATTACAGAAAAAATTAGTTTGAGGCAGAACAGGCAGAAAGGGCTGAGAAAAAGAGGCACTAAGATATTGCAAAAAAGGAAATAAACAGCTGAACAGAGAGAAAAAGATGAATAATCCAATAACATGATTTTTAAAATTGGTATTTTAAAATTGGCATTTTAAAATTCGTATTTCCTACTTCTCTTGCTTCTTCCTAGGCATTTTCATTACATATATACATAATGTCAATTGTGTATATATAGATGTATATTCATATATGAGGCATATATAGATATACATATACATAAACACTCAAAACTGTGTAAAATACATTGTACCCATTGTATTTTAACTGAGGTGAGTAACAGTAAAATGACAGACTTGGCTGCCATTTTGTAGTATCTTCATGAGTTTAAAACCTATCTGGAAAAAAAAGTAAAGAATTTGTTCCATTCAACAGGTATACAATGTTATTCTGTCTAACAGCCCTTTAAAGACAGATTTGGAAGATTCCTCTGAAAGCCATAGTTTGAATTAACATATTTCTCATCCTCTCTTACTGCCTAATTTGGACATTACATACTGTAATGTCAAGCACTTTTAACTTTTCCCTGCCATTCTACCAATGCTAAACAAAGCATAATAACAGCATCCACTCCTCCCATTGACAGTCCCCTTTACATTCCCCTACATCCGGCCTGTGCAGTGGAAACAATAGAAGAACACTGTATCTTGAGGGAAGACTGCACGCTTACTCGTTCTGAGCTGTTCCCGCAGCTCCCTCCCAACATACAAGGAAAACCCTTCCTACCATTCCAGCTGTGTCTGCCTTCAGGTACTCTTCTCCAGGTCTCTGAGCTTCTTGCAGTCCTGCTCCTTAAAGATATTCCTCTCAATACTACAAGATGCTGAGTGCTCCTGAGAAAAGCCAGTGGTTCTTCTTCACGCCCTCTCCCACTCGCCTGAGAGAGAGCTGAGTGTACTCATCCTGTGGCACCTGACCACATTTATGACCTACTGTTTTCCTGGGTTGTCTGAATCTGAAATGTGACAGCATGAATGACAGGTTCTGTCCTCTACCTTTTGTCTCCAGGCTATGGACTGTGTTCATGAAAAGCTTTCATTGAAATAAATGCCTTCATGGAAAAAAGGTGGTTGACCCATTGCTTGGTTTACAGCACAGTTAAGAGCAACAGCAGTGGAGCTGAAGATAACTGTGTCCCCTTCATCCACATCCACCACATTGCTGCAGTTGATGCTGTTGGTCCACAGAGGCTGGGTATTGCACATACCACTCCAGGCTATTTGATACTTACCCAGGTGCTGGTGGATTTTACTTTTTGAAAATAGTCTTCATTTGATGCCAGTTCAGAAGAAAGTCTGCTGGAAAATACTAAGTTTCTGCTGCTTGATCACCAAGGACTCTTAGTTGTAAAATGTAAGTTATATTTCCCTGTTCCTTCTTACTTTACTCTCAAAAGCTTATTCAGTCTCTTATATCTTTATCTTCCTCCTTCAGATCTTAAATATTTTTATCTTAGATGGACATAGTTAAAGGTCCCCATAACTGCACTGAAATGTTGGAGAAATTAAATATCTAGACACAGACTTTGCATGCCTAGATGACACCTACAGGATCTATTGGAGAGGCTGTTCTCAGTGTGGGCAGGCAGCACTTGAAGTAGCCAGTTAGTAATACATCAACATAGGGATTACCACACTGAGGACCTCCTGTCCCTAAAACCCAGCCAACCTGAACATATTTCGGGCCACACTTGTAGCCATTCATTATTTCCTACACCTTCATCCAACAATGAGCTCCTTACTGCCCTGACTCTCATTTAGCATCTAAAAGAGGATAGTTATTAACGTGGTACTTGGTATACTACAACAGATTATATGGCTTTTGATTTGGATTTCAAATCAAGTGTAAGAGATGTTGAACTACAGTCAGTGGATGGCATCTGGAATACAAACCAAAGGGAGCCTGCACAAAACCCTGCTGCTTGAGGTTTTCTGCCTGATTAGTCTCTGCCTGACAGCCAGAGCACCTGATACCTGTAGAGAAAAAATGGAGAAAGTCTCACCCACTTTCACTGTGAGTAAGGTACCCCGGGTGTTCTCACTTACTTCCTTCAAAGCAGTACTCCACCACGTAGCCGTCCAACCCTGCTGCCCCGATCTGGTCTGGTGGCCTCCACTTCATTGTCACCGTGGTGTCGGTCACGGTGTCCACTGCCAGCAGAGTTGGGGGACTGGTAACAGCTGAAGCAAGCAGGGAGAAGGAAGAAAACTGTGTTAAAATCAAAGCTTTAGTTTAGTGTCACAGGTGACGGGCTATCCTGCCTACCAGGATGATTTCCAATCATCCCTGGCACGTCTTTTCTAATCAGGACCACACTAGGAGAAGCAGCTACCTCATCCCATATCTGCTCACAGCCTGACCGAGAGATAAATTCCTCCTGCTGAGGACAGGGAAGGACAAACAGCTGGAGAAGGTAGAGCAGAGAAGTTGGGAGCAGTGTATTCTAGCACAGCAGGTGTTTTCTGGCAAGAAGGGAGCATGCTGGAGCTGTAACAGCCACCTCCTTTCTCCTCCTCTGTATTCTGGGGGTGCTGCTGAGCAAGGTGGGAACTTTTGCTGTCTACAGAACAAGACCCAGGGACTTGTGGCTGTCACAATAGTTTGAAAATCTGTTTCTTTATGTGAAAAGGCCACTGAATTATCCTGTCACAATGTGAATGACAAAGCCTTCTAGCTGTCACACTAATATAGAAATTGTATAATTAGATTACTATAATAACATATTAATGGTTATTTTCTAAATGCATACCTATCTCTGTGCTCTTGGCTACTTACCTAAAGGAACAAAGGACTTGGAAGGCATACTTGGCTTGGACATGCCTATGGCATTGACAGCGAACACACGGACCTCATAAGCAACACCTTCAATCATTTTCTTTGGCTCAAAAGTTGTTTCTTTACACAGTTCAAAATTCAGCCTCATCCACCTGGAGCTTTGTTTCTTTTTCCTCTCAATGAAATATCCTTTAGACCAGAAAAGATTTTCTTATCATAAGTGATGGCATAATGGTCAGTAATAAAGGGTCTATTTTTTGACTGCCTAATGACCTTTTTTTTATCTCAATATCCTCTTCTAGCTTCAGAGTGATTTAGGGATCATTTTCCCTATTGCAATCTATTATATAGTCACCTATTTTGCTTTCATGGCCATATACGAGCTTTTTTTGGACTTAGAAGTCTTCTGTGTTTAGTTCAGGGTGAAAAGGGCCTGGTTCTACTGACCTCTGGGCCCCTCTGACCTTCTGCTTGGTTCTGTGTATTAAAAGATATTCCAATTTACTCGGTAAATTGTTTCTGAAATTCCTTCTAACATTCAAAGAGGCTAATAACAGTTCAAAGTCTGGTTTTATAAGAGGTTGTCTTTCGAGTAGGGGGATTGATACTGTGACAACATACAAAATGACAAATCTCAAAGCATTAGAAAAACAGGTATCTGATAAAGTCAAAGAGTAGGTAGAACATTCTAGCAACTGGATGCTCCCTGTGCAAATCTCCAGAGCCTGAGCTAAACTCTAATCCTGTTGCATCCACTCTTTAGGGTTTGCTTCTTTTGTCTATATTAGAGAGTCACCACCAAAAAAAAAAAAAAAGTACCTAAAATGGGTGATCCACCGTCATTTGCTGGAGGTTCCCAGGTCATAATACACCAGTCTTCACCTACCTCAGTCACATTTGGTGCCTGAGGAGGATCAGGGACATCTGTTGTAAACAAAATAAATATTATTTAAAAAAAAAAAATCTTTCTTCTTTTTGCATAGGTTGAAATTAAAAATGTCAAATAAGAAACAAATCTGAATCATTTTTGAGGTGAAACAGGAATTCCTAATGAGGAGAGAGAGAGAGAGATAGAAAGTTAGTGGATCCTGGCTGGTGGTTAGAGGTGGATGGATGCCAAGGTCTTCAGCATGGTCAAGCCACTTGAGAGGCACTCAAGGGCATGTGCTAAGGCAGAGCCCACAGCCACAGGGAAAGGGGGGAACCAGTGATGCCTTAGGTTTTAACTTTCATATTTTTCAAATCCTGGGCTGCCTAGTGTGTAACTCTGAAGTTCCTTGTAGCCTGTTAATTTCTGCTCTCTCGTGCTAGGTAGACATAACAAAGCCTCTCCGGGCCTGCTCTCCAAGAACACCCAGACCATCCCAGGCCCAAAAAGTATAAACCAAAAGCTTCTAAAGGGGGGGCAAGCTTGGGGAAATTACATCATTAACTGAAGCTTTAATTGGAGAATTAACCCTGATATGCAAATGAACCAAGCCTATAAAAGTGTGAAGAACTCGTGACCTATCATCCATCTTGGTGTCCATCTCGGCAATAGCCTCTGGCTCCCCAGGGAGTACCTTTGAGGGCCTTTCAAACAAATACCTACCTTTATTCCCTTATTCTTGTCTAGTCTCTGTTTTCAGGTGGCCTCTCAAGGCATCACCAGGAGTGAGAGGGGCAGCCTGAGGCAACCAGAGAAGTTTGGCCCCTGGCAGCAGTGATGATTAACTCCTACTTAAATCCCATGCCAAGCTCCTACTCCTTGAGTAACACCGAGCCTTAGTAGCCTTGCATCTCAATTCCATGCCTCACAATAGGAACAAATCAGGAAATGGAACTTTCCTGAGAATCTACCACCGTGATAAAAGATGTGGCTCATAGGCACTGTTTCACATGACTTACCAACCACTTTAATGTTGATTAGAGCTGTGTCCTCTCCAGCCTCATTCTTTAAAGTTATTCTGAAAGGACCCGAATCGTCCCTCTCAGCTGCATCAATGACCAGGCAGCTGCTGTCTGGGTATGTTTCTGCCCGTATTCTTCCACTGTCTGTGACCATCTAGGAACCACAGTAAGCAGAGGGAAAAGTCGTATTTTCTAGATTTGAGAATCAAAATACTCAAAAGATCGAAATTCAAAATAGTACAGGTCACTTCAACAAAAACATTAAAGCAAGGTAAGAAAACCCACACTAAAACTCAGAACTTTAGTCACCTAATGACAAAAATGACAGAATAACTAAAATAAGTAAAATACAGTAACTGTTTAGTACTCAGTTGAGCCATTGCATCAGACAGGATGAGGTGCTAGGCTTCTCCTGTGAGCAGGGACACACTTTTGTCAACACCACGTATCATCAATTTGATGCAAAAAGAATAGGGTATTCTTCCAAAAGTCAGATCAAAATCTGAGTCATTCACTTTAAAGGTCAGAGTGATTGTAATGGTCAGTAGTTTTTCCTCGCTGATTTCAAGTGCTGTCACATATTTTGGAGTGGGAGCTCTCCTAGCATAATTCCCTGCTTGGATAGGACCACAGTGGTGACACTACAATTAATATTTGAAAAATAGTGGTCACAGATTTGACCAGACAGGTCTGATGAATGCAGTAGTAGTAACATGTCCCAGCTTCCACATTGCACAGTGAAAATTTAAATGTGGAAAGTGGCTTTTTTGGTATTTACACAGCCAGGGATTGCTCTAAGCAAAAGTTTTGTATTGACACCAGATGCAAGAGCCCAGTTGCCCAACCTATTGTGTCATTTGAGACTTGAACTCCATTAGAATTTATCATTTGTTTTCCAAAACCAAATCGTATCATGGCTTCCTGCCCAAACCTGGCAGCCATTCTGGGCTTTGAATGTCTAGAAGTAGGAGCCATTCGGTAAATTTTCACAGGTTTTCTTCTGCATCCCATATATCCTTCTCCTCTACCATTTTTTAATTGCAAACCCATATCTTTTTCATTATTAATTTCAGCCTTTTCTTAAAAAGATCCAAAAGATACTAAATAATATTTGTCCGTTTTGCCCTTCTTGTTTGAGCAAGAAGCATTTTTAGATAGAGGACATCTCCCACTTATTTTATGCCATTAAAATCAATGTCTTCAAAAGGCTAAACACTCTTTTTTGAAGAAAAAGGCTCCTTGTTAAGCTAAAGAAACATGTACAATGACAATGTACCTTGTCCCCTCTACTCCAAAAGACTTTTGGGGGTGGTTCACCACTGATGGGGATCTCAAGTCGTAGTTTGTTTCCTGCCACTACTGTCACAGTGTTATTTTCCCCAAGACCATCCAGGTGAAGTTTAGGAGGATCTGAAAAAGGAGAGAGATTGTCCAAGTTTGCCATGTAGCTGCTGCTCTGAGAGTTCAGTGACCTGGCACAGGTCTGCAACACACAGAAACATGCTCTTTGTTTTATTTTCTTGGTATTTTTAAGCAAATGAATTTTGTTTTGATGAAAACTTGTGAAGAAAAATCTATTTAAGAAAATAGTTGTCTGATGAAAAAGAAATCATGGCACCATAGACATTTTGGAATAATAAGACCACATTAAAAAAACCCACAACTGTTTTCCTGAGGCAGAATTATGTATATTCAGGTAACTTCTGAGAGAGATTTCCTCTAAGTGGCTCTTGAAAATTTCATTTGCAGGCTTTCTTACGGCACCTTTTACCAAGCTTCAGCCTTCACTGTTCTTACAGTTTCCAAATTTATTAACCCAAATCCTTTTCTGAAAAAGAAATTATCACTTTTATTATACTCTGTGTGCAGGGAGAACAACTGATTAATATCCTCTTGCAACTTTTTTTAACATATTAGAAATATAACAATGGTCATTCCCCTCTAGTACCACTTCCCTTTTCATTCTCCCTAAATCTCACCAATACTTTTTCTAACACAGATATCCCACTTCTTTCAGCTTCAATTAAAGATAGTGTTTTCTAAAACTTTGGTCATTTATATTACTCCCCTTTCGACTTCCAAGTTACTGGTTGCAGTTAGAAGCCGGTGAGGTATTGCTGTGGGAAGAGTCAATGCCCTGTTTTATTTTTGTTTGAATCACTGGGATCATTAACAAGCCTTCTGCCTTGCTGAATGAATCAAAGCTGGGCAGAACAATTTTCCCTCTAGAGAGCGTTTAATGTTTTTAGTGAATAGGTAAATATGTATTTATTCTACTACTCTTTTACCAAACTAAATCACACTTTGCAATCTTAGCAAGCCAGTTCTTCAAAGATAGTGTATAGCTGAGAAGTAGATAGCAGCAGGTGTTTTACACAAACTCTTAATAATGGTTTAGGAGCTCAGCCTCAAGAAACCTCCCCCAGGAGCTTCCCCCAGCACATAAACTATGAGCAGGTCCTGAGCGCAGGCAAAGGGCTCTCCCACCAGCTTAACTGCACTTTGCCAAAGCTGCAGGTCTGCTCTCTCTGGTGCATGCCTGCTCAGAGGATACAAAGTGGTTGTAATCAGGGGTATTTCACACTGCTTTTCATTTCCAAGGGTCACAGAAAGATGTTATATACAGGTCACTGTGCAGTGTACTTACCCACAATATGTACTTTGCATGGAATATTAATGTTGTAGGCATCCGGCACAAACATGTATTCACCCTCATCATCAACAGCAGAAACTGGTATAATAAATCTGTGGATTCTGTAAAAGAATTGAAAAAGAAGTCTATGTAAATTATATTTTTGAAGACTGCTTGAAGCTATAAGGAAAAATCTGTGAAAATTCTAGGAGATCTGTGCAAGTGTGTAAAATTACTGACTAAAAATCCTTTGCTTGTTGCTTAGTGATATTTAGACAATTAAATACTGTGTGCTTTGTGCAAAATATCATTGAGACAACCACCAAATAACCTAACCAATTCTAAAATTGTTTGTTTGAACACAGGACAAGGAAAAAACAGGAGTGTAATCTCTTTGACACAGGGATTCTCTGCTGCTGCCATTCAACGGCAATTCGGTTGTTCAAGAAAAAATCTGTAGGTGATCCCATTGTGGGAATATTCTGACTTTTGCTGGACCACCTTTGTGAGTTGATACAAACAGGAGCTATGAGAAAAAGAGGCATTTAAAAGCTGTATACTTTTAAAAGTGTCTAACAATAATTTTATTTTTCTGCTTAATGTCCCATACTAAGAGCAACAGCAATGTCAAGAAAAATCAATAGCTAGCAGTTAGGTGAGTCAAGGATTTGATTATTGTCCTCCACAGCCAAAACACACAAGATTAAAGGGAGCAAGGAGACATGGCTTTTAAAATGAAAAAAATAAATATATCTTGAGGGACAGAGGTTAGGCTTGATTAGCAGATAATTTTTAGTGAAGTAAGCCAAATATCGGCACATCTCCACAGCATCATTCCATCCAAAGCCAAGTCCATACACAGCAGGCTTACCTTCCTTTGTGATAAAGCTTTACACGGTCACTAGCTTCAATCAGCTGCCCATTTTTGTACCATTTCCCTTCCACGTTCTCAGATATCTCACACTTCAAGTGGATTTCCTGTCCAAGCCTCACAGTCTGGTCTTCTAGTGCAAGTGATATCTTCAGTGGTCTCACTTAGGGAAACAGAAGCAGATTAAAGAAAGGTGATGGAGCCCAGTAACCATGGGGGATAATTTCCAACTTGATAATGAAAGAGCATGAATTGCTCAGGGTGCCAATTTGTACAAAATAGTCAAGAGCAGAATGAGTATTACAAATAAAAGTGTACATTTATGCAGAACGCAAGATAACTTCAGAGGATGGATCAGATACATTTTGTTTGAAAACACAAGCATTTTAAAGAGATACTGCACAAGCAAAGCTGAGGGGGCTACACAGTCATGTGCTTGTGTCTAGATTTAACTTTCCTGTGAAAACCTGGAAGGACTGAAGAAAAGCAGATACTTCCCTTGAAAATTCCCTTTGTTGACCTATTGTATCTTTGCATGGATTGCTCTGTTTTCCATCTTAATGGAGTGACAGGAGGTTATCAAGCAGAACTAGTTCATGGCCTGCTACTGGAAACAGTGTCTAAAGAGAAGCCACTGTTCTGGAGATTTGCAGCTAAAAAACTGGTATGGAAGGTAAGACTCCTTTTAAACCCCCAGGGAAAGGCAAGAAAATTGTTTCTTTCTGTATGCTAGCACTCTGTGACATTCGAGAGCAAGGTGGATGATACTCACAGTCAACTGAAAGCTTGGCTTCTGATTGCCCTCCAGTTGTCATTACTGAGTAAGTTGCAGTGTCATTTTTGGCAGCTTCCTCTATGATCAAAGTGTGTTTTTTACCCTCAACCTTAATTCGATACCGAGATTTAGGATCGTTGGAAAGTTCTACACCATTTCTAAACCTAATGGGAAACAAAGAATTTTTATTTTTCCAAAGGAAGTCCTGTGCAAATGAGACTTCCATAGACTGAAACTCCCAGAGAAGACTTTACAAGACTTTAAGGCAGTAGAAAGATGAAACAAACTCATCCATGAACGTATAAGGGTATTTCTGCTGTTGCTACATTTTTGAATAGAGTTTTGGTGAGATTTTCTTAACAATTTTCAGGTTTACTGGTGTAGGAAAAGCTGCCCATGTTTTTGCCCGTGATTAAAAGCTTCTGGGTTTTATTCTCAAGGAAGCTGTTCAAAGTGTGGCTTACCATTTCACGTTTGCATCATCCTCAGACACTTCACAGCTCAGTTCCACTCGTTCACCAACATAGGTGCTGGTATCCTCCAGGCCTTTGGTCACCAAAATCGGAGGATCTTTGGGAAGAAAATGTTACAGATTTCCAATCTCAGAGGGAAAACTAAGTGGAAGAGATTTTTTAAATCATGCTGCAGAAGGCAAGATTACTTTAAAATTCTAATATGAGTATCAGTGCAGCCTTCTCTGCCTTAAATCAGAAAAGTGGTTGCTCATTAGTATGCTAGTAGGAAATCTGCTCAATAAAAGAAAAAGAACATTTCTTCGTATTAATACATGCTTTGCATCCCATTTTATTGACAGTTTTGTCCAGGAAGCTTGACATGAGAAGCTGACATTCCCCTTTTGCTTCCCACAAATCCCTCTTAGAAAACTGTGTTTTCATCAGGTCCTACAGCCCATGATGAGATATATACCCATATTATAAGATGACCTGATGACATATTGTGGTGACCTTATTTGTTTACTCCATTCCTGATGTCGTAACTCAAGTTTATTTAATAGCAAAAGACTGTACAACAGTTACTCTATGCTGTTTCTAGGGGCAATGGGCTCCGCTATTCTAAAAGTATCTTTCAAATATTTGAAGATTTTTTTCTCTCACTATAAGCTTTACTTTTCTGTTTGGTTTCTTGTGCGTGTGGGGGTAATCAACACCATGGGAGCAGACAGAGTGAAGATATGGCCACCCATTCATAACTTTTGATAGAATCTTCCCTCAAATCAGTGCAAATGGAATGAAAACTGATTTCTAGAAAGCCTGATCTGAGGGCACTTGGCCAGTATCAGAGTCCTCAGGTACCAAGTGTGGTGTTAGGGGAAGCCAGTGCTATGACACAAAAGCCTACAAAAGGGCTTAAAATTATGAAGGGCACCACAGCCCCAGGAGATCCCAATGCACAGTATCAAATCAACTATATCCTCATTTCAGGGTTTTCACTAAGCTGCTAAGTACAGGATGAGGGAAAAAAATAGCCAGGGATCACAGAAATACTGAGTGATCCTAACAATACAAATACAAATTCAAATACAAATTCAAAAACATACCGAACCAGGTCCTCCCTGTTAATTTCTGTTGCAGCCAAAGAAGCCACATAAATGTAGCACAGCTGAAACAGCATCAGGCTGACATAGTTACCTCTCACAAAAAGTTCTGTGGAGCATTTCTCATCACCAGCTGTTACGTAATAGCGAGCATCGTCTGTCATCGTACAGTTATTGATGAATAAAATTCGCTGGTTACCTTTGTGCTCAAAAATGTATCTGTTTGAACAGCAAAGACACATTAGCAAAACTTCTGGACCCCTTTTGTTTTATGTAGAAAATGCTTTAGGGATTTTTAGAGGCAAAAATTCTGGGGTTTACACAGTACTGGAAAAATTGTCCTTGGAAGCAATTTCCAAGTTTCAACAGAGCTGTCAGACTTCTAGCAAAAAGAGCTGTGGTGTAGAGTGACAATAAGCTGCTTCTGGCTTGTTCCAAGATCCCAGGGCTGGGTGATATGAAAAAAAGAAATATAAAAAAAGAAAAGAAAAAAAAGAAGCTGGAGCGGAACGATGGCAAATAAAATGGAGTCTGAAACTCTAGATGAGGAAAGCTGAAAATAAGCAGTAAGAGGACACCATCACTCATTCCAAAATTTTTGTGAAGTATAATAATAGCCAAAGTTAAGAAGTTAATATTATTGGTAGGCCAGATGGCACAAGATATCAGTAATGGGATATGGGGTTTTGGTAATGGGATATGGAGCCTTTCACCTTTATGTCACCAGTTTAGATCTGCTCCAGGTTTGTAATGACCAAAGCTCATTAGCATCTGACAGCTGCTTCAGCAGCCTGGTAGAAATGCACTGGAACACCTAATCCAGCCCCTCCTGCTGGAGAGGAATCCATAGAGCTGCTTGCAAAACAGCTCTGAGCTGCTCATGCCTATAGATATAGGGGCTCAAGAAAAGGTACTCTATTTTCCTTTTTTTTGTCAATCATGAATATTAAACAAAATCCTTCATTGATTTCTACAGCAACAGAATGAAGGAAATCCGCCTCGTTTCTGTAAGAGGGCTTTTGTTAATTACTATTTTTTTTTCACTGGGTAAGAGGAAAAAAGGCTAGGATTTTGTACTGCTCAGAAACATTTGAGGAGCATTACATTTTTATGTACATCCTTCCCAGCTGTGTCTGACTGTGGAATGGGGTTTTATGCACTGGGTTGAAAGAGCTGGGTGTGCCCACAAAAGGACTGGGCTCAACTTCCAGGCATTGCTCTAAAAGTAATCAAATGTCTGCACCTGAAAGACCACTTTCTGGAAGAGCCAGAGAAGAAACCAATATGCAGGTGGTACAGATGAAGAAGCTTGTGTACCCTGGATCTGTCGCCCGTGACTGATGGTGCAGGTTGTTGACTGCAGTGTGTCAAAGTTAATGAGTAGAGGAAGATGAGACAAACCCCACACCCCTTTTCTTGGATGGTTTATGAGCCAGGTGGGTAAGTGTGTGATGTCAACATCTCTGCTCTTAGCACATAACTACTGTAGAAAGATTGTGTCCACCTCCAGACACAGGACCAAGGACAAGTGATCGATTTACTCGCAGTGCTTCCTGGTATTTTAAAAACTATTGAGTAGGAAATCATGCCACATATTTTTGAGGATCTCTAATACTTTTACCTTGAGACAAAGATTACATTTAGCCTACAGTAGACTTTTCTGGGTCCTGAGCAATGTAGCATCATTTACATGCTCTCCACATCTAATGAAATTCAGAAATTGGTGCAACCTGAGCAAAGAGAGAGATCTGTGCAACACACTTGTCAAGGGAATGCATGCGTACCCATTTTATTGCATACATATGCTAAGATCACTTACTTTGCACTTGGTCGTATCTCTTGGCCATTTTTATACCACTTGAGTTCCACTGTTGGATCTGCTAGCTCCACCATGAATCTTACTTTACCTCCTTTGTCCACCTGGTATGCAGGATCGAGGCCTTTGGCAAAAGCTGTTGTGGAAGTCAAGTGTTACTTTAACATGGGATCAGGAAACAAGAATATGAATGCTGAAATGACATTGCATAAATCTCATCAAAGCTGTCAGAATACATGCACACAAAGTTATGCATCACAAGATATTCTCACACTAGTTTGCATGGAATCATCTAGAAACACTAGAATAAGCACAAAGCTGTGCAGATCTGCTTATCCCGGGCAAGTTCAAGCTGGTATGTCTTCAAGACTTTGCAGTGTGACTGTATTCCAAATAGGACTGAGTAGGTGCATCAAATGAAATACACAAATAAAAATTAATGTCTAGTAACATAATATATGTTATGAGGTAATGGGCAAGGAGAGAGGGTATATCAGGCAGCTGGATTACAGCTGAACTTGTGGAGGACTTCACCTACATAAAAGGGATGCCTCCAGGAAACCAGTGACACAGCAAATGTATCTATTGCATCCAGTTCTGAAATGCTGTCCAGGAACAAGCAGATGCTACAATAGTATAATGGACAGTGTATTGTATTCATATGTGTGTGCAAACATATTCTGTGGCATATACATTTATCTTATATACACACACACATCTATATATTTCTACAAAGAAACACGTATTTATATTTCTGTATGTAATTACACCTCTCATACTTTCAGTAGGGTAGATGGGGAAAGACAAGCCTGAATGTCCTCACCCAGTGCAGGATGGAGGGTCTGTAGTACAGCTGGGATTTCTGAGCAATGGAGATTAAGTGCAAAACGAAATGATGAAGAGCAAACACTTCAGGTGTTTGGAGTGACCTCTATTTAGAGCAGAAGATATTGATAACACAAGCATTGTTTGATCAGGTAACACCTTTCCACGCACCTGGGGGACATTGTTCCAGATGGAACCAGTGTTTGTCTGAGAGGGAGGGATGCTTTAGGTAAGCACTAAGTTGGATAAGGTGTTTACACTTGCACTGTGGATCAAAGCTGCCTTCTGATTAATTCCTTGTAGGAATGAGGCTTGAGTTGGAGTGTGAAAGTTCCCTCGCGTGCAAGTGAAGTCTATTTGGGTGTTTAAGGTGAATGGTTGCTTGTGATGGATGAGCACAAGAATATTCTGCCACATCCATACCTGCACTCTTCTTCACTTCCCTGCGCATCCGCTTCAGCCGCTTTAACATCCCTCTCAGGTCAGTGATGCCGTACTGGAAAGCAATCTTCTCGTACTCGCTGGGATTTGCGTTCTTCAGGAGTTCCCACACATCCACCTCAGGCTCTTCCTCTTGTTGTTTAATCTCCCTTATGTTAGCAAAATACAATTATGGGACAAGAGTTAGCGAGGTTTTATCACACCATAAAAAACAGGTGAAGCTGAATCTATGGTAAGGCTAGAATTGTTTTGACCAAAATTTGAAGGCTGCCATCATACTTTGTTTTATTTCACCCAGTATGGTTGGAATAGCTCAGAATGACATTCACACCTTACTTTACACATCTTCAGGGCAGAATTTGGATGTAAGTTTTAATTTGGCCTTTTCTGATACAATCAGTTATGAGAATTTTTATTTTGCTTAATTGCTTCAAAAAAAAAAAGGCAGTTTGAAAATGTAACAGCATACAGGCTAATCCCACTTAAATAAATTTTATCTACTGTAACTTGAGTGGAATCAATTACAATTTATGATGGCACCACTAAGTCTAATCTGTACATTTCAAAATTAAATAAAAGTGTTTTCAAACCCCGAGTCCCTGTAGGTGCTACTGGGGGTGACTGAAGACAGGACATTGAAATACAGGGGAATCTGTGTCTGTTTATAGTTACACCGGTGCTTCTCAGCATTACTTAAAGTTGTCATATCAATAGGAACTGAAGATTTCCACACCAGCTTGGACTTGAAGGATGGATCTGTTTGCTTCCATGTGTGTCTCAGTCTTAAGAGCAGGAAATGTTTTCAGAGGCCTGTGTGAGGAATCACCTTCACACAGAAGTTTCAATATCGTATTTACTATCTGCAATTCCAGGATAAGACAACCAATGAAGAGAAGTATAATTATTTTCACAGTGGCAGCCATTAAATGATAGAAAAATGGAAGCATCCTAAACAAAATGATAATTTTTCAGACTGGCAATTCAGCACAAAAAATGTGGACTTCTAGGACAATACTGGAACTGAAGAACAAATCTAGATTTTTCCTCCTGTAGTATCATTAGGATCAGATCAGGAACATTCCAATTTGATTATAGCTTGTCTAACAAAATCAGTGCTTTTTGAGAACAGAGCGAGAAAATAAACTTTTGAGAAATAAAAAATACCAGGCTTTGCATCTAGACACTGTTAGAGCTGAGCTTTATGGAGTCCAACAGAGGATTTTCTTTGACATATACAGAAATAGCACTAAAGATCCCTGAGAATCTCTGCATGGTTGGATAAAAAGCCATGGAAACTGCTGTGCTGTTAAGTCCATGAGGTTTATTAATTTTCATAATATGTCTGTTATTTTAAAAAGCAAGAGAGGTTCTCCCTGAGTAATCTTTCAAATACAATAATTCTGAGACAGCAATGTAAGTTAGACAATCTCAGGTATGTAATTTTATATTTTGTTCCTCTTCTCTGTGCTCACACTTTCCCGAGGGTGATTGTACAGCGAATGCTGCCATTTCATTGAGATTCCTTCTGCATGGGGGCAGGCTGAGATCAGCTTGCAAGCACTGGTAAAAGGTGAGATTCCCCCTGGGGCAGCACTGTCCTCCCCCAGGACTGGCTGCTCACCAGGCAGCATCTGCCCAATGTCAAGGAGATGAGCACTCTATGGCAATCAAAATAAAGCTCCCCTTTAAATCAGGCAGGGGTTGAGAATGAGGATCCTGATTTTCAACCAGATTGAAAGAATTAATTTCAGGCTCATTTTTCTCTTGCATACCTGGAGAACAAATTTTGGTGCTTAGAGCAAGCCAACTTCATTCTCAGACCTCAGTTGCTTGAGCTGAGGCCAGGGGTCAAACAGAGCATGGTATTTCCTAAGCAGACTGACCTCACCACAAAATCATTTTCGGATCTCTTCCCTAGAAAGTCTGTTTTGTTGCAAGATGTACTTTTTTTTTTTTAATAAACAAAGACTTAAATATTTGAGTGGTTTTTAGCTCTTATGCCTCTTGGAACTTAGTGCTGCTACTGATCCATTGCATTGACAAAGCATATGCAGTCATGGAGTGGCTTACTGAGACAAGACTTTTTATATGTCTGCCTGCCAACCAGCAGAAAATTGGAAAATAGACAGTATATTGATTCTATGCATTTAGGGTTGTTTTTTTTTTTAAAAAAAAACATGTTTCAAGTAGTATGAACCAAAAGTGAAAAGTCCTAGGTCTTTCCTTGGTCATACAACCATAAAAAAAAGGAGAATGAATGCACCTCCAACATTGCCTGTTGTAAAAATTGAAATGAAACCATGGATTTGTCTTCTAAATAATGGATGTTAATATCCACAGACATGGATATTAATATCCACACTGTGGCTTAATTAACAATTTTATTCAATTAAGCTCAGAAATATGAAGTTGCATTTCAAGGCCTGAAGCAAGGTGAACCAATTTGACCGAAGTCAAATAATGGTATCTAAAAACTAAATATTTGCTTTATCCATTAAGCACACAATAGGTATACTATGTTTATATGGCTGTACAGTATTTATCTTACAAATCTTAAGAGTTAATTGTTAGTAACGTGATAATGTCTCTTGAACCACATTTATCTTTCCACAGAAACACCAAGACCTCTTACATGCAACTGTCGTGGCTACTGAAACACCATGCAGGTGGTCATGAGAACTAGCACAGCAAGTCGTATTAGTAGGATGAAAAGACAAACTGAAGATCCTAATTAGGGATGAGAAGACTGAAAAACCAAAGACCTGGTGGATTGGAATTGGTTCAGGTAATTCTTTGTCTACTTTTAGCTTCAGCTTTTCCTGTGTGCTTTAGTTGCTTAAATGCTATCCTCTCCCTCACAGCCAATGAGCCCATTGGGACCTTTTCATGTAATTAATATTGCAGATTTTCCTCTTTCAGAGTAAGTGGTAGATGAGATAAAGGATGTAGTTCCTTTTCCACTTCTCTGTGATCAGTTGCCATTGATTTCCATGGCATACAGAATTTCTCTGCTTGATTTTAAAAGATAGTGAATTAACTATCCTGTCTTAATCTGGTAAAAGACTAAACTAGGTTTAAGATCTGAAAGAACTAGAGACGTAACTATCATAACACCAGATTTTCAAGGCAAACCAGAGAAACATGCACCCGAGTTTTTTTCCATCAAAACACTTGAGTCAAATAAAACATGATTGAGCATTTGTGTGCACATATTTAAAAAAAAGCTACAAAGAATTATACCAATATCTATGGCTTGAAAACACAAAATATGATTTTTTCATATCAGGATGTTCTTTACTTTTGCACCAGACTCAATTTTCTGAACTGCTCATCCCTGTGTAGGAAATTTCCCCCCTCTGCCTTCCATGCACACACAAAAGAAATAAAATAGCAAGTGAACTAAATGTTATTGGCCTCTTTAGGCGGGGGCTCATTTTTTTTACCAGAGCACTCAAATCTGAGGTTTCTTTTCTGCACACTTAGAGGCAAAATTAACTGAACATTTGTATATTATACTATAAGAATAATAAGTTAGAAACATTAAGAAAATTGAAAGGTCAGAAAATTCTTAAGAAGTTATTAATGCTACACCTGACTGTTTCTGTGTGCGAACCTAATGGTTTGCAATCCACACCTGCTCATTGCATCACTTGGTTCTCACCTACGTTTCAGGAGACCACTAAAGTCAAGTTCTCCTGCATCATCTTGTCCTTCACCGCTGTTATTGACAGAAAAAGATCAAATCTTTGTTTAATACAGGAAGACTTAGACAACACCCATTGCAAACACTCTACACTTCTCATATACTCAACACAGTCCAGACACACAAAGAATTGTATAAAATCAACACAAACTTGTATGCTTTTTCACATGGATTTTGTTTCTGTAGGCACTTGTGAAAAATAACACAAAGGTTTGTATTGCTTCTTCTTATACTCTGATGGCAAATTTTTGTAACTGCATACATCAATTTGCCGAGGTTTGTGTTAGATTTCAGTAACACAAACAAATGTGAGCTACTCATCACAAGCAGCTTTGTTTCTCATTTCCATAATGGACATTGTAAAAACAAAGGGCTTGTGCTGATCTCTTGCTATATGAATACAAACCAAAGATTTGAATTGCTGGGTGGTGCTTTTAACAATGCATAGCTCTGTCAAATACTGATTGAAAAGTACTTAGCCTCAAAGATTTAACTTTTCTCTAAATGAAGGGAGAAAACAGTTATAAAGAAAAATAAAACAGTACATTGTCCATTTTTACAGATAAAATCACAGTCCTATGAAGGTGCATTTCTTTCTATAATGTAGTCTTTAGCAGAATTACCTTATCATAGAGCACATACAGACAAAAGAAATGCCCTAAATATTTGTTAGAAGGGCAAAATAGTGCACATCTTAACTGAAATGATGCCAATGTTTAATCGAGACTTTACATACAAGATATTACTTAGAAAACCAGAAAATACTGAGATATCTTCATCTGCTTGGGCAGAGTAGTTACTGCATTTTTTAAAATGTGCTAAAGAAGGAAATGCACCTTGAAGGTAATATCTTTTGATTGTCTCTTTAAATTAAAGCCCTCTAAATAAAAGCAGTTCTCTCTGAATCCCAGTTTTACTTCTAGATTAACATACTGCATTCATTATGTGTTTGTAAAATATTTTCATTCTATATATTTTTTATATTTCATCATACAAACCTGACACACTGGTTAGAATTGCTGCTTTATCAGAAAGGAAACAAACCTTAAGACACAATGCTTTTTTTTTACATTCTCTGTAATATACTCTTTATTGTTTTTCCTTACTGATGGTATTTACTATTTACTGTAAGACTACAAAGTCATATCCTGTCTTCTTGAAATCAATGTGAATTTTCTCTCTGCTTTTAATCAGTGCAGGATTGGGACCCGGAACTTTCATATTGTGGCTGACAGCTTTCAGGAAACATGCAGTAGACTCTTTTAGTGAATGAAAATACATTTTTAAAAACCTCTAAAGAAACATATATTTAATTGCCTTAAATATTCAATCTTCCCTTAAATTAATGACACTTGTAATGTCACAGTAGGGGTATTTAATATTGTATATACTATGTGCTGTAACTATTTCATTCTACCCACCACCAATTACCTGAAATTCCACTTCTTTAATCTATATGTACAAAAACAATTTTATAAAGTACTTGATACAATTTTCTGACACAAGTTCTGTGCATGCTACCAGTATCCATTACTGAGCAACTTGATAGGACCACTGAAGTTACCTTCTTTTGAAAGCAGATCTGATGTCAATCGATGGAGCAGCTTGGGAAGATTCTATGAAATAACAGTAATACAGGAATTAAAAACATAATTTGAAGCTCCCATAATTTATGTAAGCAGTATAATTTTGAACATGAAATTTGTAAGTTTTCTGCTAAGTGACCAGCATTTGTGCTTCCCCTTTGGCATTAAGTTCTGATATCTGCCAAGATTACACTCAGTGCTAAGTGTACCATTTCTCTAAAGTCCTTGCTGCAGTTCTGCGTAGGAAATCTGTTTCTCTGATGTTTCTCTCCATTCCCCTTCCTGCCTTATTTACAGGCTCTGGCCTTTTTGTCTTCTCACTTCCTGCGCTTTCTTCCCTGCTGGCACCTTGTGCTCTCTCAGTACGCTCAGCATCAGAGGCAAGAGACAGAGACAGTCTCCTCTACAGCTACAGACTCACACTGAGTCTTGAGCCAAGGTGGGATCCTCCTTGTGTGAGTTACCCCTTTGGGACAGTCTGAATCACATTAAATGGTTCTGATCCAGAGCCAGTGGACGGATGGAGCCAGGCTGGCCCCCACCCTGCTGACCTCTGAGCACACACACACAGCCCTGAGTCTCATGTGGCAGAGCCTGATTTGAATTCAATATTAATTTTACCTGCCAGCTTTTCTAATGTTTGGATAAATGTCTTACATGGTATCTATCCCAGTGTTCATTTAGACAACAAATTACAGACACAAGAAAGTATTCTGAGCTCTGTGCTAAAAATGTTCACTTTAAGCATTACTTCATTTAAAGGGTCTGAGCAAAATGAAGCGTCATTTCAAATTTAAAAAAAAAGAAAAAAGAAAGAAAAAAGAGAAAGAAATCCTTATAAATCTTTACAGACACAAGTGGAACCTTACCAGTGACTTCAAGGTCAAAAGAGCAGCTATCAAATTTGTCCTTATAAGATACTTCACAGCGATAGTTCCCTGCATAGTTTTCCTTAGCCTTGATGATCTGCATCTCAAATGTGTGAATCTAAAAATCAAACATAGCTTTTCATTCATGTGAAGGATGCATTTGCACAAAGCAGGAGTTAAAACATGACTCTTTCAGACATGCACCAGAAACAAGGAATAACTCAAATAATGGGCTCTGAAAAGAAATTGCAATCCAGAAATGGCAGTGGAAAATTTTGATTTTCCCACCATTCCTTGTCCTGTGCTGGGAGAGCAGAAAAGTCTGCTTCTACAGAAGGTCAGAGATCACCACTGAAATCTGTGTGGGGAAGCCAGGCTTAGGCTCCACTGCTCTTGAGCTTCTACCTGTTCTTTTAAACTGATCTTTAACCTCCCTTTGGAGCTTTGCCCCCATAAGAAAGGAAAGTAAAGACGCACCTTAGTGTGACGCTCGAAGGACTCCTTCAGCTGCAGGTGCTTCCCTGCTTTACTGGCCAGGTCCATCCATTTTCCTTTAAACCACTTCACATTTGGCTTCCGGAGAAGGTCTTTGGCTTCTACTTTGGCTATAAATGTAATATTCCCACCTTTCAAAAAGAGAAAAGAATAATGCAGCTATTGAGAAACGTGTGGTTGGTCAGTTGTATCTCTACGAGTTTCTTTCACTTCTGCTCCATTCTGTCTCCACGTGTTCTATCACAATATTAAGAGTCAGATGGAGTCACACAGACTAGGAGAGTACTGCAGTGATACAGAGGTTAATGATTTGGGGTCTGTAAGCTTTCTGTCTGTGTCAGTGTGGAGCTTGAGGCACTGAGAAATAGGATAAATTTGGGGCAAAAGTCCATGCTCTCATGGGTGAATTGTTCCGAATATTTGACTTCACTTGCTCAAAAGAAGCACAGGTGTTCTGGGTCTGGCAGCCAGGGATAAACTGCAGTCTGGAAAAGGAAGCCCAGAGCTCTTCATGCACTTCTATCATTAATTCTTTAAGCTGAGAAGTGACAGGAAAGAATCATCTCTCAACAGTGAATTGGGAATAGTAAAAGCTCTCATTTTTCAGAAGACCACTGCACAGCCCCTGCTGAATTTCCATCCTAACATTCATCTAGAGGAAAATACAACTTCGTGTATTTTTTTCCCAAATAAATTTTCCCCCAATCCTCTTTTCTACTCAGAAACTGAGAAAAATAAGGGTAATGAATAAAAATATCCCTACATCTGACCACATCTTGGTGTATCCAAGGAGATAACAGACCTACTAAGTAGCCTGTACTGAACTTTTTAGCATTGCTGATACCCTGCATAAGATCTTCCTGATATATCAATAACAGTACAGCCAACAGTGTCACAATAACCAGCTTTCTTCTCCAGAAACTATACCTCTTACTGTTACGCTCAGTAAGTTATTAGACTTTGAGCTTGTCCCTGGGTTTTGCTTCTCTCCATGCAGTCCTTTTGCCTTCAGAGCAGAGTTCACATCCAGTTGAAACCAGAGGCAGTACTTGCAGCTGAGGGCAGAACCTGAGTGACACAGGAACTGCAGGTACCATTCCCAGCTCTGCCTCAGCCTCTGTGTCTCTGGCAGTGGCTTTCGATTCTGTTCCTAAGCACTTACCAACACTCACTGTCCCACTCTGAGGTTTCTCGATGAACAAAGTGGATCTTTGGGTGTCATCGCGTTTTTCTGACTCTTCTGGAGCTCCTTCTCCAAGAGACCATACTGAGATGCAGAGAGAGGGGGAAATATCAATCATCTGAGGGTGTTTTATTCCCGCCAAAGTACACTTACCTGAACTTCCTAAACTCTCTAGCCCTAGCACCTTTCTCTTCAGATGTCCTGAAAGATATGTAAGCTTTTGTTCACACTGACATCCATTGCTTGGCTGTCCCATTGTGTACAGTTCCTGCAAGAACGCTACCTCTGTGGTGACCGAAAATTAAACTCTCAGGGAGGAAGAGGGGGAACCTGATCAGCCAGGATGGGCACTGAGCAACTTGAATGGCACCAGCATTCAACCATGAGTGCTTTACAGAGGCGATGCACAAAGGTCAGCTCTTTGTTTTTCAGAGGAGATGGAGGTTCTGAAAACACAAACAGCTAGAAGCACAAAAGTCCCCACATTCAATGCACAGTTTCAGTGGATCTCCCTCAACCCAAACTAAGTCCATTGTACAAGCTGATTCTTCCTCTATGTCTGCAAAGCAGGGCAGGAATGAAGCTCACTTCTGAACTTTGTTCTTTTCTCTCATGACAGAAGCAGAGAGTTTGGGAATCGGTCAATACCATGTCCTGCCATGTGCATTTCATGGGATTCATGGGACATTCTATGGGAAAAGTAGTTTGTCAAATGGAAATGATTGTGACATATGCTCAGACACAGCAGCTTCTCTTCTGGAAACTGGGACTTTGGAACTGAAAAGGTACTGAGAGAAGCAGCAAATGAGTGCTCTCCCCAGGGCAGAGCACTGTACAGCTGTGTGTTTCTGGTCTTCCTCTATATCTGCACAGTCCTGGCTTTGTGCTCTGCCATGACATCTCAGGCAAAACCATGGTCAAAACCGATTCCTAGCAGAAAGTGCAAGGAGAGCAAGGCAGTGGATGGGATGCCTGTCTGTTTTCTGCTCACTTTCTGCAGAGAGGCAAAGGACATGTCTCATATCCCAACCTGCAGTCCAAATGCCACATCTCCATTTTTTGAGGAGTTAGTGCCAGTACAGGGGGGAAACTGATTAGAGGTCAGAATAGTCTTTCTGATATGTAGCAATTGCTGCTGTGGGAATCTTTTCAACTCAGGAAAATTTCGACCACCCACAAATGCAACACAGCTCATGGCAGCCGTGGGAAAATGCAACCAAATTGGGTTTATTATCCTAAAGTCTATTAGGAATTTTAAAAAGGTGTTGAAATGCTAGACAGCTTTGCTATAAAATCTTTGTCCTTGAGTCAGTTGTGGGTGGTGTGCCTAGCCCCTCTTATGTATATGTCTGCTTGTACAGTTTTTCTCACAGCTAAAGACATTCATGTATATACACACACGTATATACACATATATATACACACATATGAAATGATTTACACAGACATAAATGAACAAATATATATAGATACATATCTATATATACTCTCTATAATCCAAATGTTTAGATTATATCACTGTAACATGGCCATGTATGGAAACAACATGAGAACAAGTGAAAGTTATCGGTGGGAAGACGATGAAGCGATGATAGTACAGGATCTGGTCACGTGCAGTAACAAACCTAACATGCCACGGGGTGAAATGGAAAAAGGATATTAATAAATGGAAAAAGCTTACACAGAGTCATTAATTTGGTACCACATGAAAGAACACCTAAATATTATCATCACCTTTAGATATTAACATTTTCCTATTTATTAAGCAAACAGAAGGGAAGGTGGGTTTGATGAGGGCTGGCATAGGTGGCTATGCCAGGTCTAGAACCATGGTTGAAGTACCAGCTGCTCATTTTGTTCCAGAGGCTGCAAATCCTGAAACCACAAGAGTGGCTGCAATGTGCGTTACCTGCCAGGGTAGGAAGAAAGAGGTTATGAGGATTTTGCTAAGTTTTCCCCACCGTCCTTTGAGGTGGGAGAAGAAGCCATTCTCCTACAGTCTTCTGGGACCTGCGTGTGGGATTCAGGTGAGGCTGAATGTAGGAACGGAATTCCTGTGGGCTGAAGGAGGAATGGAACAGCTATGTATCTATCTATACAGAAACAGATATAGATAGATAGGTATGTATGTATGTGTCAAATACTGCTATACATGTCCTGTTCTGTGCAGCAGAGCCTTCTCTCACTCCTGCTTTAGCTGCTAGAAACCTCTTTGCCCTGGTACTTTGACGCATTTCAACAGCTGTAGTTTGCTGCTGTCTAAACAATGAAAATAAAGTTATCTTTTAAAAATAAAGTCTAAACAGTATTTTTATTATGTAATTTTGGGAGTGTTTCATCGTGTTTTTCAGGAGGTCTCACCTGAATCTTTTCTTTCCGCTGGCTTAGACACCCCATCTGAAAGGGAAGAGCAATTTAGATGACACCCGCTCAGAGATCACAGCTTTACTGACCTCAGATCACTGGGATTTTAAGAACATTGATTCTTCATACAAGAAGATTAGACTAAATATTTAGGACCACATCCATGAGGAACTACTTGAATACCAGAAAAAAGTGAACAGCTAAGAAAAAAACCCCAAAGTTTTCCCCACTTTTCTCTAGAAAATCTAAATTAGCTTAATTCCATTCAAGATGTTCTTTAAAAGGTTATATGAGGCTGCTGTTTTTTCCATGATTTGTGTAGTTCCATGTAACAGATGAATTTATGTTGTTCAGTATTTATCTGAGGGACAGCATTTTGATTATTTAAACTTATATTAGATTTAAACTTATGCTACTTACTTATCTGGAGTTGCTTTGGGGTCTACTAACCAATATTTTATCTTCCACTGGGAGAAGATCTACTAAAGACCTCAAGACAGGACTGGAAAGGGACTTAACTGCTCTAAGGGTCTTGTACTTCTCAACAGAGATTAATATAATATACGGCACTTTAACATTTTTTCTAAGTGGCATGTTTTGAGCTCAGTCCACTGGTTTGGACTCTTTCTTCAATAATAGTCAAGAGAAAAATACATACATACATACACACTCAAAGCACTCTCACAGTCCTAACCTGCTGGTGGAGTACTAACTGAGGTGTCATCTTCATCTGGGAAAAGAAATACAAATGAAAAAGCACATGAAGAAACTGAAAGCACAGATGATCATCTGCTTTAAAACAACCACATGAAAATGTAAAACCTGCAAAAGAAAGGGAAATAAATCCCAATATTCAGGAGCATTCACAATGGAAGATTCAAACTGATGAGGAAAGCTTGGCATAATTCAGTAGCTGAAATGGTAAACCTTAATGCTTCAAGCAAGTAAAAAAAATGAGATGTGGACTGTGATCTATTATTAAATCATGAGTTTATATGAGAGGTGTGGAGTGATTCTGTTTGTTAGAGATGTAATCCAAAGTGATTACAATAAGAAAGCCACAATGAAATGAAGGTCAATCACAGATCTAACCTGAGGAAGATGTCATTTCTCTGATGACCACGTCTGCAATTAAAATGTGCACCACATATGCATTCAGCATTATTAAATCAAGGAATGAAAAAGTTAAAACTAGTCTCCTGGACTTATACTTTTTAATTTCTATACTATAATATTAATTTAAAATGCAAGGAATAGACAACTCTTTTTTTCTCCTATCAACAGGAGAATAATTTTAAAAAAGAACTATTATCATCATGCTGGATTTTCCTTTTGATCACACTAAAAGTTGACCGTCACCAGCTATTAAAAAACTATAAGCAATTGTTACCCAGTTATTTTAAAATGTTTAATAACAGAATACATTGAGGCATATATTTCTATCAATCAAAAGCCTGAAAAAAAACATGAAACAGGCATTAAAATGAAATACTGTAATCATGATTATTAGAAAACCAGAATCTACCATCTACCAAAGACCATCTCTACAAGAGTCACCTACATCTTTTTGAATTTCAAATGTTGAAACCTCAGATACCAGCTTTGATAATCAAATAGTGTCTTAAAAACCTAATGGTGAAAAAGAAAGAAAATAGCCAAGGTATCCTTTGAAAGGCAAGTATAAACTAGATCGATTTAGGATTTAATAGATAAGGAATGTGAAGATAACATGGTTTTATACTGTATCAGAAAATAATCTGTAGAACATCTCAGAATGGAGAACAGAATTGAATAAGAACATCTTTTGAAAAATATTAACCCACATCTTTAAAGATACTTTTCTTTGGGTTTGGATTTTTTTTATGTCTTATATTTGTGTTTCCATAATCACATTTTAAATCTGAAGTTATCCTTTGACTTTGACCTGAAAGTTAAAATTTATCTCTATTTTTCAAGGAAAAATGTAATGACCATGACAAAATCAGTATGAAATATAGTTGCATTTTCATAAACACTGGCAACATTGAATTTTTGGGTTTGTTTAACTACTGAAGGAAAATTAAAAGTCTGTTAATAGAATAGATCTACTTAGCCATAACATTTTACTCATTCCTTTTTCATGATTCATCAAACTTCATTTTAAAGATCTCTTGGGAGGAGGATGACACTTGTAAAAGGTATGCCTACACACAAAGGATTAATGTGTTATCTTGCAAGTATCTTTTCTTATTCACAGAGAGAGAGAAAATAAAAAGAATAGTGGAAGAGTTCTCATGACCTGCATCATCCAGTGCCATAAGGAGGTGTTGAAAATGTTGATTTTCAGCAAAAGCACAGTAATGATTAAGTCATTCCATTAAGTCAGCTGTTTGAACATACTGTATTAGCAACGAAATGGATGCAAGGCTGTGTGCTTCCACTGCAAATCTTTCTCCATATTTCATAAAAGCATCAAGTGTACTTGCAGCTCTTTTTGTCAATAATGTCACCATTGGGATTGATGATGGCTTGAAGAGCCATCTGACTGGAAAAAAATAATTAAGAACAGCCTAAAACATTTGATGTGCTGCATCCTGCATGATGATGATGTATAATAATCAAGTTATGAAAGGATCACTCAGATTCCTCTTTCATTCAATCATTTGAAAAACTAAAAAACCCAAAAAGATGTTATTAGTTTTGCAGAGGGATTGCTGGGGTTTCTCCAGGATAATCTATCACTTTTCAAACAGAATGTTAACATCAAAGACAAACAAAGGAAACAAAAACACATTTCAGAAGTATCAAGATGAAAGCCCAATTGAACATGTTAGAAATGGAAAGAGTATGAAAACAGTACATGCTGGAAGGTTTGTTTTGATAAATGGGTCATTATCAATCTATCACTCCTTATATCTCGGGCTCCTAGGACAAACTTGATTGACTATTGGTTCAACAGCTATAGCCAATTCACTTTCTGTGATGAATGGTTGTTTATGCTAGCAATAAAGTCTATTTAAAGATGACAAAAATAGCAAAAATATCAGATCTGTCAGTAGAAGTATGATAATTTATTCACTATCCTTATCTTCTGCAAATAAACTTTTAATGGAATATGACAAGAGTTTGGTGTGGAGAAATCAATTGATTCATTTGACAGTAGGCTGATAAGATGCACTACTCCATATAAATCTTTTTTCTTTGTCTCTGGCACATTCTCATTAACATATACAGCATTTATGTTTCTTTTCCTTGTTTCTAAATGATACCATTAGCTGGGGAGCAGACTGAGCTTCATCAGGAATAGAGTCTTGTTGGATGAAAGAGCTCTCCATATCTCAGAAGAAGCTAACCTAAAATCTTTTTATACTCACACTTGGTGTAACCTTAATATTAAAATTCCTGACTAGCAGCACAGCAAATGTGGAAAAATCTGTCAAAAAAAAAAATGTAATTACTTTTTTATATATGAACTGCTGGTATCAAGAATTTTAGACCTACTTTCTCCTGATCTGAAACATACCACACAACATGGAAGCTGCTATTCTGCCACCAGTCACATTGTTGACAAACAATGTTTCACAGAAGTGGCAAAAACCTATTAATTGTATATTATTTTATTTTTCTATTCCATTGTTTATGCTGAAATTACAGAGCACAGTAAGACTGAGAGTTTCAAATTGACTTCAATTTACCAATCGGATTTTCAAAGGGTGTTCAGCAGTCCCATCAAGGGGACTTGGCATTTTGGAAATGGTAAATGAAGTACATACCTACAGAAGGCAAGTTTTAGTAGGGAGATGAATGGATAAGTGAAACCTGGAAAAACACGAGGATGACACGTGCGATGAACATTTTAGTATATGATTGGAAGAAACCTAGAGGAAAGGTATCAGTAAAACATGCAGAAATTTTAGTAGCTCTCTGAATGGCTGGATGGGACCTAAAAAAAGGAATGAGCAAATTGATATTAAAATTTGATCATTATTCCAGCAAGTGGGAACAAAATTATAACATTCAATCTGTAAGATAATGCTAAAATTAAAAACAAAGACACAACCATTTAAATTGAAAGAATATAAGATAATGTAGTAAATTTGGAGGAATTTGTGCTGATTCACTTTTTTTCTCTGAAAATAAAATGGATGATCATACATATCCTGAATTTTTACATCATTATTATGGATATTTTAAAATGGTTTATTTTATGAAAGAAAATTTTATATTTACTGCTCTGAGCTATTAATTTACAGAAAAGTAACCACAAGATACAGAGAATTTACTACACTGTTTTGCATTTCATAACTTTACAGTGAACACAAAGGAATATAAATATGTAATTTTACACAGACAGTAAGTATTTAAAAGAAATAAAACAGTACAACAGACACACAGGTAGGTATACTCCATCTTCCTAACTTCTGTTCTTAATTTTGTTTTAGGGATGAGGTGTAAATTATGGACTATGGGATTTACATGGACTACCAAGATTCCCTTCCTAAATGTCAGGTTCCAGCACTGTCCCAGCTGGACTGTGCTGCAGCAGAGGCCCATCTCAGGTTCCTACAGTGTGCTCAATCTCATAAACTATCAGCAAACAGGTCACAACTGCTGACACACAAGCATTGTAGAATTGTTGTGGAATTCAGATATTAAATTTCTCCCATCTCATTCCCACTCAGGGAAGTACCCAAATCTGCTACTTCTGAGGCTGCAGAAAGTGTTTTACATATAGTTTATACAAACTATACAACATATATATATACATATATACACACAACTATACAAAAGCCAACATGTGGTTCTGTCATAATTTCCTTGCTGAACTGTTCATTTTCAAGTGTAAATGACTTTGGACAGATTGGAAGAATGGAATCTTTTCCTTTTTTGTGAGTTATGCTCACCCTTACAAAGACCTTTTTCTTCTGGCACACAAACATGAAGGAATCACTCTATGAAAATATATTTTCCCTTGCTTGGTGATATTCTGCAATAAAACAAGCGCTGATAGGAACAACTGCACTGTAAGTAATTTTTTAAAGTATTACTACTGAGTGTCTGGCAATGTCATCTACTTTGCTTTGCAGAGGTGACAGTTTCACTGGAGCATGGCAGAAGGTCATCTATGTATTAATATTCAGACTTTCATTGGAATTTTTACAGAGGCAACTGCTGCCATCATGGACTGAAACTGGAAAAGATTTCCATAGTAGGATCGCAAACAATATTTTTTGGTAGTAAAATCCTCCTAGTGCTGAGAGGTTTCCCTCAGGAAGAACATTTTTCCTCCTAGAAAGTACTCACTAAATTCCAAATAGAAACATAATAATGTATAAGAAGATAACAGAAGTATCGGATAAATGACCTACCACGTTTTCGTTTTTATTCAGTGAAATGTAGGCTTGTAAGCAGTGGGGAAATCACTATTCATGTTCAGTTTGGGAACAAACATTTCTCTCATATCCAAATTAAAGCAAGCAGAACTAACTGTTGGAATAGCTTGAGGCAAGACCTTCATCTATTTTCCTATCATTAGGCATGCAAATTGTTTCTGAATTGCATTTCCATTACCAAGTTGACAGATTTGATTACTCACACAAAATTCTATGTGTCAAAATAATTGCTCAATGGAAGGATAACTGGCAAAATAGCATGCACTGAAGCCTGGTTCAGCATTTTTATTTTCAAAAGGGTACTTGAATCACACACTCTTAGTATTTATATTTTGACTCTGCTGAGAAAAATAGCCATGCATGCCTTTGCCAAATAAATCTTCAAGTATCAAGTATGCATCCAGTCTGTCTAAAAGACAAGATTTTGTTTGGAAGAGACCAAAAGCCAGAATACATTTTCGAACAAGCCATTTCTTGATTTGCCATGAAAAAGCACCACCATGCCAGATGAAAAGCAAGCATTGCATCAGTTGTAAGCATATCTTGGTCTGGTTTAGCCTTTGATCAGAAGATTATTCTTTTCAAAATAACCTGATGGGGTGTTTTATTTCTACTTTGGCAGGGCTCCTACAAAAAAGTAGGGGAATTTGGCCCAGTTGCCTCAAAATATATCCTTGTAATCAGAAGAACTGACAACAGAGCTGGAATCTAATCTCAGCAGCACAAAAATACACATTAAAACTGGAGCTGAGTTTTGCACGCACTGCTAGTGGAACAGCTATCTATTTGTTCACAGCAGACACTCCTCAAACACACTTTTCAGAACCTGTAATGAGCTCAGCTGCTGGGCTCCAATGAGGACAGAAAGGTGGACGTGTGATTTTTAATTTCAGATGAAAAAATCTATGGAGCTTTCGGAAAGTTAAAATATCAAGTTTCTGTGGTAGAACAGAAACAGCTTAGAATGACAGTAGGACATTGTCCACTTTATTTAAAAGTATCTGAGTTTAAGCAAGCTTGGTCAGGGGCAACATCCAGGCTCATTTAAACACAGCTTTCTGCTCATGCAAATCACTTGTAATGTGAGCCATTAACTAAACAGTCAAAGTAAAATAATGTTGCTAAAGTATCAGTCTGGTTTGCAGATTTTTTGAAGATACTCGTAAGTATCATAATTTCCTCATGCTGGCTAAGTCATGCAGAAAAAGGATTTAGGAAGCCTCACATCACACTTCTGAAATTTAGCATCAAAATTCTGAATTAAAGCTCAAACAATCCAGCATCAGAACAGCATTTAGGAATGTTGCCTTTATTGCCCATTTATAAAATATGGTTTCAGACTTACCTTTACCCTTTTCATTTCCACCCTCCTGTGGTGTTGTTTTTTCTGTGTAGGAAGTACAAGTATAGTTTTGAGAGGATCTTAAAGTAAAAAGAAAGACTTACACAGCATTAAACAATACAGGTTCTGCTAGTATTGGAAAAACAAGTTTAAAGAATGATTGATACATGTGTATATGTAATGTACAGTTGCAGTCCTGTAAAGCATTTTACAACTTGTGCATATCAATGCAATTTCTATGTTTTGAACAAGGCGTGTAAGATTGATGTTCCTGGACTCAGTGGAAAAAAAATGCTAGGCTTTTTAGAAGCAGCAATTGTTAGTCTCTTGTTCTTGGGCTAACTGGAAAAAGCTTTTGAAACGAGTTACATATCACTGTTAATTGGAAAGAAATTGGATCATGCATGAGTTACTGCCACTCAGTTTATCCTTAAGGAAAATTACAGAGAGTGTATTGAGGATGTTTTCTTTAATTCTTTATCATCATCTTCATCATTATCAACATAGTCTTTCCAAGACTACTTGTATTTAATTTTCTTGATCAGAACTGTCAACCTGTCCTCTACTCTGAGCAGGTGAATGTGAATTACTTTTGGCCTCATATGTATGAGAAAACTTGGACTGTGCTTTGAACAAAACAATTTCCGCATGTTCTCTATTTCAGGATTTGATAGGATTCCTATTCCTTTTTGTTTCCTACCTCATTCAATTTGCATACAAAGTAATCTAGAATCTTGTCAAATCACATGAATTGTGCTGTCTTCAAGGTATAAACAGTCAATATTCTATTGCCTGTGAACTATGGCTTTCTGTGGCAAACTTACCTGTCAACTGCCTGACAGAACATGGGTTTGGGTGATGGTCAATAGAGTAACATTGTCAGGATGGAGTTAGGATAATTTTAGTTCCATGGAGGAAACATCTGCAAGAGCCAGTTGATTCTCTGATTATCCTGATTTCTTGTTGACATGTGTGCAGCCACAGTAACTATGAAAATTAAACCTGAAACTTAATAGGAAAATCCACGTTCTGGTAGTGTGACAGACTCTTGGATCCTTCTGTCTGGATTCCCTAAATTCCCAAGCTCCAGTTGTCAGGCTCTCCATCTTGGCCAAATGGTCAAACCTGTTCCTTTTTAATGGGACTTTTGCCGCAGTAACACTTCATTTTCCCAGTAGGAACTGGGATAGGAGATTTCACTATTCTTGGCAGATGGTAGCATGTCTACATCCCATTTGAAAACTTCATCAGCCAAAGTGTTCCACACTTGTGGCTTGACATCAAGATCTGGAAGGAACTCTCACAATGACTTCTCAAAAATTTCCTGGTGCAGTTCAAGATGCTTGATTATGTCCAATAAAATATTTATAAGTTATAAAATTTGGAATCTTGAAACCAACTTCCCTCTTTGTGTATTAGCACTTGGTAATCCAAGATGACAGCATCTTGAGTCAGGCAGAAGGAAGCTAGAAGTGACTGACACTTGCAGCTTAGAAATATCCCAGTTTGGTGTGTGCCTAACCATAAAGGCCTAATGACACCCTACTCATTTTTCAGAAGGAAAACAGGTAAGGACAAAAGAAAAGAGATTACAGAAGTGATTTTGCATTTAATTCTGTGTTTTTAAATAGAAGTGAAGAAGTTAATTATTTGAAATTGTTAATAGATATTTTTAAGGTAATGCTTCAAAGATGCTATTCCTTTCTGTGTACAAAAAGTTGTTTCTCATTTCAGTTCTTCTTGAAAGTTAAGACTGATTAAAAACATGAATTCCAGGACAAAGTATATCAGGTAAGACCCTAAGGGTGAAATTAATTAGTTTAATATTAACAGTACAAATTTAATGGTTCACTAGAATATCATTAATTAAATACCAGTTAACTTTCCTTACTAATGTATGCAACATGAAAGAGTTCATCACATAAAAATAATATATGGATAATTTAACCATGAAACTCCTCCTGGCAATTGATACTACTACCTTTGTCATTTTTTAAGGAAAGAGTGTATTGTTGGAACAAAGACATCTTGAATCAGCCTCATGAAATGCCAGTTAGCAAGACTGTAAGTAAAAGCAAATTTAACACTTGTAGTGAGAATATTTGTTCTGTTTGGAATTGTTGTTGAGGTTGCTATACAGAGAATTAAACTCACCAAATGGTTAAATTAGACATGCATATTGTAGATATATGTATTAGCCATTATCTGAGAATATAATTCAAGTTACTCAATGGCACAAGGCAAAGGCTTGCCTGCCTTTCCAGCTCCCACTAAAGAGAACCCTTGTGCTTTGCAGAGCTTCAGCTTTACCTGAAGCCCTCAGCCTGACGAATGAGTTTCACCTCACCTAACTTTGGCTTCCTGGAACTCAGCCACTCCATTCTAGACAATCAGACCCCTCAGGGCAATTGCCTGCACAGAGATATCTAGTGACATTTTAGATAGGTTATCTGGGAAATGCCCATTGGATGATGGAGGATGTACTCTGCTGGTCAGAGGCGGAGCACTGGTGAACTACTTAGATGGGATACATAATTTTCAAAGGACTAAAAGTAAGTGAAATGAATATCATGCTTGATTCTGTCAACTTTACTCACAATGTAGCTTTGAGGCAAAAATGAAATGAAATATTTTGGTAATTAGATGCTGTCCAGCATCAAAGAGAACAGCCCCATTTAGCCACAGAATTTAAGCAGCCATCATTTACCTGTATCCTGAAGGACACGCGCAATATTAAGCAAACAGCTAGTCACTCACAAACAAAAACTGAGCCTGAAATATCAGTATTCAGGCAAAGTGAAGTGAGAATATCTTACTTGGGCAGGCTTTTTTAAATTCTCTTGCTGTCCTCTTACCTTCAAAGAGACAATGAGCACAAACCATACTACGGCTATGCAGTATCTAGTCTCATGCAACTGTTCTTAGTGCCACAGCTCAAATTAGCATTTTTTACACTAACCTGGAGGTGGCGGTGCACTTTCATTTTCAGTTTCTGAAAAATAAGGAAAGAAGACAGACATTGAGCTTCAAATCCAAGCAAATCTTTTTCATACATTTGGTATACGTTTGTTGACTTTGAGTCTTCAATATTTGAATGCAGTTATGAAATTTATTTTGCTTTCACGCACGCAACATGACAGCTTCAGAGTGGCAAGGTCAGAGATCTAAAGCTCTTGTTCTGCAAAGAGAGGTTAGTGAACTTGTTTAGTGTGGAGATAGATAATATTCATAGAAACATAGAATCTTTTAGGTTGGAAAAGGTCTCTAAGATCATTGAGTCCAACCACTAACCCAGCACTGCCAAGTCACCACTAAACCACATCTCCAAGCACCACATCCACATATCTTTTAAATTCCTCCAGGGATGCTGACTCCAGTTCTCTAGGCAGCCTGTTCCAGTGCTCAGCAACCCTTCCAGTGATTGAACAAATTGACTAGCTAAAATATATTTTTAAAACAGAAAAGGAAGCTTATTTTCAACATTTAAAAGCTTTAGGAGTCTAGATGCATTAAAAACAGCAATATTTATTGGCACTAGTGCATTGATTTACAGTTTAACTACTTATAACAAGCAAAGATTTAAAAGGTTGAAATGCTGAACTGTAACAGTAGATGGCTCTTACTGACCTTTGTCATGTTACGAGCATTAACCTTTGGGACCCCACCTCAGGTCAGATTGAGGAAACAAAATTCCAATTTCTGTCACACAGAAATGCTGGTAAGGCTATTCCTTTACACTCAGTTCTAAATACAGCTAAAACATAATTCTCATTCTTAATAAATCCATTTAATGCTTAAAAGGGAGGGATATTTTTAATGCAAATATAATTTTAAGCTGACTGTGTGGATTTGATATGGTTTAGGAACTACCAGTCACATACACAGATACAACAGCAAATCCTTGTAGAGGTTCCAAAGAGAATCCCTTGCTACAAGGAAAGAGCTTGTGTTGTACGTTCTGATCACGGCACCCATCACACAGAATGGAAGGAAGTGTATTAAAGATTGACACACAGAGTGTGAAAATAATAAAATATCTTTACTTAGGTTCATAGAAATTTATTTTTTCTGGTCTAATTACTGACATACTAAGTTTTGTTTTGAAGCCTAGAAAAATATGAAAATTTTTCATATGAAAACATAAAAATTGCACCACAAAGAGTATGTCTTGGAACCTATTTGCTTTGCTACCATGACATTTCTCACTGTTTCCACTGAGAGTAAAATATTCTGCTGAGACATCGCTGTGGCATGGAAGTATGTTTCTTGTATGGAAAAGTAATAACAGAAAATTATTGATTGTATAGTTTTCCTTGTGAAATATAATAGAAACAGGGAGTGTTCTTATGAACACTGGATTAGAAAATCCTCCCTGGCTCACCAGTAAGAGTTACAAATTTATAATTGAAAACAAATAAAGCACTTTCCACTCTCAGATGAAAGGCTTATGAGACTTTTGAGGGACTTGCCTTGAATTTTTCTTTCCTTTTGAGAGGTGTTCCCTGGCTTCACCAACAGTGCACTGCTGGTCAGCTATCACACATCTTACAAGTCCTGCCATAGCCAGCACAGATGTTAGCCAAAGTCTGTGGCACACACCAGACCTGAAACACTATTATAATGGTCTAAACTTCATCTCATGCATGCAGACAACAAAAGGAGACATTCAAAACCTGAGCACTCTCCTAGGCAACCTATGCTATTGGACCCTGTTCCTAGCAGAACAGGGACTACACTATCTCCAAAGGTCTTTCCAACCTCAGCTATTCTGTGATGGGATGATGACTGAAGTCAGACCAAGAAGCCAGTGGTTTGTTTCCTAAACCATAATTCAACACTGTTCAAGTTGTTGCTAAGAAAACCAAGGCAAGAACGGATCTCAAACGAGAGACCTGAGGTATAATGTGGGAAGAAAAAAGAAACGGGGAGAGTTCCAGGCACTGGGGGTGGCAGAGACATGGGAGATACTTCAGCATAATCTTCTGGCCATGTGCAACCCCTTTCATGGTCATGCCTGGCTTACAGTTCCATTCCTGAGGACAGCCAGGAAAAAAACCATTAATAGCTCCGAGTAGTTTCCACCTCCCCAAAGAATGATAGCCCTCTCTGGCTGACCTCTGCAACAGGCTTGTCAGCCAGGACAGGGCTCTGCACACTCAACCAGCAGCTTCTGGTTGTGCTCCTTCCCTAGGAGGCATGCTCCCTGGAGTCCCCAGATGCCATTCCCTGCGGCCTGTTGCCTAATATGGTGCTCTGTCCAGGCATTGTCAGGGGGGCTGCTGGTGGAGAAGGTCTCCAGCATGCAGTCCTCAATCTCTTTGGAGAAGTGCAGTTCACTGGGTAGCAATGATGCCTCTTGAGCTAAAGGGAAAAGAGGCTGCTGAAGGTCTAGTTACCACTGAATTGACACCATAATGTCAAGTGCACCGTCTACAGAACAACCACTTCAGAGTCTCTGAAACAAAAGGTCTCTTCATTGCAGTACTTTATTTGAGAAACTGAGAATGTTGCATTTCAGAGGGTTGTGTCATGCTAAACACAGACCTTGGTTTAATCATTGGTTGTGAAACTGGCAATGCATCAGGTTATATGTAATTCTACAGCAAGAGTAGGAATTAACTGGCTATATGTGATTCTACAGCAAGAATAGGAAAAAACTTAGCAGTCCTCTCTACATGGCTACTCAGAAAAAATAGTGTATTAAGTGCAGTTAGCAAATAAAATGAAAGCACAACTGTCACTTAGATAATATCTCCAGAAATGCTTTCATGCCTCAGCCATGTCATGAGATGCATTCAGGATCTAGTCTGACACAGGATATGAGCACTTAGAGCCAAGACATTTTTATTTGTAATTTATAATTATATATGCTCTCATGCACACTTGAAAATCAGCAGGAGATGCAACTTGACCCATTACCAAGAGTTTTCCGTCTCTTTTTTCACATTTACTATGTTCAGTTTTTCAGATAAAATAAGACTTAAAATCTTTTGCTATGCATATAGATAACGAAGCTTTAAAAAGTTGCATGAGATGAACTGATGTGCTAAAGTTATGGAAATGCTTAAGAACCATGTTAAATTGAAGCTATCATTATTTAAAATTTCAACTCCATTTTAGGTCTGGTTGCACTGGCATCCAACCTGCAACAGCCAGAAGAAGCTTTGGCAGGGAACTGACATATGGATGTCAGTTTGAGTGTGGTGGCCAGTCCTCAAGGGTTCTGGATTCCCACTTCCACTGGCTTCTCTGACAGCGCCAAGCATAGAAACTCCCTGACATCACATATATTACTTTTCACACTGGAGTGCAATCATAATGTGGCATGATGATTGTTCTAAAACAGTCTCCAGGTCCTACTCTACTGCTGTGCTGAAAGCAAAGTATCCTGAAGTCCTGCAGTTCGGACCGTTCAAGAACTACAGCCTGTCAGCAAATATACTGGGAATGAGGTCTGGCTGGATAACTCTCCATCCTTCAACTCTGTTCTCATGACCAGCTTTATTTTGGGTAGGCTTAAGGCTTAAGAACTTTCAATCATTTTGGAAAATGAGTAGTGGGTGGTTTTTTGGGTTTTTTTCCTTAGGTAAGTAAAGGAAATGACCTTGAGCATTAAATCAGGGCTTGCAGAAAGACTAAAGATAGCATTTCATCTTCATTGGGCTGGAACATTCACAGGAAGGAGGAGGAAAGTCTCCTGCAGTCATTTCTCCTTGCAGTTATATACAGATCAGTTACAATCCAGCAAAGAACAGCCAAGAGATTCAAGATCTCACTCAGTCTGAGCAGAGGATTTATCCCCCTTTTACCTGGAAAGGAAAGCAGGACTATGGCTGCACCATCACGGACACAGGTATGATATCTGTCCGCAACAGCAACATATTAAAGAGACTCTCATATGTCAAACAACATGAGGATAGTCACTTAATGCTTTTTGTCACAAAGACCTGTCTCTGTCAACTTGTGTCAAATTTAAGTAGATGGATTAATCTTGTGGACATAGCCTCGAGGGATCAGACCAATATAGCTATTACGTAGGCATTCCTAAAGTGCTGACTCTGCTAGTCAGTCAAAAATAGACAAAATGCTGGTTTGGGGAGAGAGCAGGGCTCATCTCAGCCCCCGTGCAGTTGTCATGTGTAAGGATTGTCCCCTCTGCCTGGCCCCGGTAAGACACAAGAACTGTTCTTGTGGCACAAGGCTTTCTCCTGGGATAGATGCTCCACTGAAATAGGTTGGCAGGGAAGGACTTAAGATGTGAAATGGTTGCTTGACAGACCTCATTTCCAGACCAGACAAAAGCAGTAAAACTTATTCCTTTCATTCCTTATATCCAGAAAAAAAGGTGCTCCAAAGAAAAGAAATGGCTCAAAATGGTTGGACTCTTTTTTGTGGATCAGTTCGCTCAGATAACAGTGGCATCAGTGATGTGGGTAAAAGACATAGCCTCACCTTTTGGAAGGCAGGAATTTACTCAACAAACTAGAGAGATTGCCAGAACATCAGGAACATTTCATTGGGAAACAGTACAGTTAGCAGATCCCAGACTAAAAGAGCTGGAAGAGGGCTAGGTTCAAAGTAATTTATAATCAATAAATGTGCATTCAATTGGACTTAAACTGAAGTAAATACAATTCTTATTCAAAGAAAAGAGACCAATGCTTATCATTCTGCAAAACACAGAGCACAGTCATGTACACAGAATCTGCCTGGTGCCTCATGAGCCTGTTCTCCACTGAGAAATAATCTGATTTGTGTGCAACTTCCACAGACAATTCCCAGTCTGAGCAGCAGCAAGGAACTACAATACCAGCTGAAATCATTACCACTTTTTATGAATTTCCGTGGACATTTTTTATGTTGTTTTTAAAATATACCTACAGAAACTGTTCTAAACAGACATTGGTCCTAAGTCCTGAAAGCAAAAGTTGTTCTAAAGGACTGAAGTAAATAAGCTCTGGTGGCTTATTGGTGCTCTGGTGGCTGGTCAAATGTCTGTTATTGTGGCCAGCAGTGTGATGTATCAGTTTGGCTCTATTCATAATGTATTTCTAGTTTCTGTTTCCACTTGTTGTGATGGATTGGACAGATAAACTGCTGGGTTTGACTTGTGACAGTGTTTAAAGGTGAAAACAACATGTTAAATACTCCCTCTTATTGTGACAAAGTGAACAAACCAGCATGTTCACTAAGAGGAAATTATTTTATATTCCAGCAGCTAAAAGTGTCACAGTCCAGTGATGCATCTTTATGTGGGGACTGAAGAAAAAGTAAAATTAATAAAGAGTTTGCTTAAAAATTTAGTTTTGCATATGATTAAAATTCAAAAAAAACCAAAATGCCCGAGGATAATAACTAGTCCCAGCATATAATCCTTCCATATAAAGGATTTCATCGGCCACCGGAGCCAATCAAACCATCACAGGCTAAGTGTAAGAATGTTCCCTGACTTGAGGGCTGAAAGCATTGACAGTATTTAAGACAGATAGGTAAAGTTATCAAGTTCCCCTGCACTCTTAAACTCATTTTTAGCCTACTCAGTCCACAAGGCACCAGGATCGAGTAATTGAATTCCGTTCTATTTCCATGGTATCTTTCTTCTCTTACCTTATATCAAAGAAAACAATCCATAAATGTTAGTTCCTGAGCACTTGTACAGCTGAGATAAAAAATGAGTATCTATGCTGGTACCTCACACTGAACAGACTACAATTTGAGTGCCAAATGTCATAGAAATTTTTGACTAAATCTTTTTCCACCGAGTTTTTCACAATCACAGTTTTCTAATTTATTTCATCATTAAAACCATACCAAACCAAAAATCCCAACTTGTGGGGTTTTTTTAACTTCCAAGACTAAAATTTTGTGATGCTATCTATCCTGCAAATTCAGGTAGGTAAAGTTTTGCTTGTTAACCACTTACCAAATAATAGGATTTCAGTGAAATGTGTTACAGTGTTTACCAGTGTGACTTGTACTCAGGTAATTCAGTTTACCATCATTACTACACCTTCATGAGAACGCTTTGTCAGCACAACTGTACTTGCAGAGCCTGAGACTATTCAGGGTGACATTGATTTACCTTTTATTCCACATCTTGATGTGTTAAATTTTATTTCCATGTTTGGAAATAAAAACATTCTACTTTGAAATGTCGCCGCAAAAATTGTTCTACAATGAGGTGGTTGAAAAAAACTGTTGCTGAAAGAAGCTCCTAGTATGCATTTTCCTCCTAAAATGTGCAGCGAAAATGGTGGAAATCCCACACAGAATCAGCTTCTTCCTACAAATGATAGAGGGACTCAAATTTTCCTCTATTATGGCACCATCTCAGTTTGTATACCACTAGCTTAATGTGAGTCTGAAATGATTCACAGCTCCTGACATTCTGTGTTCCTCACCTACCAGTTTCAGTCATCTGAGCCATTCTTTAACCCTGCTTCACATGATGCACTACACAATTCTGGCTCTGGTTAAACAGAAAGGAGAAAGCTGGCTGTGGAAATATCGCCAACAAGATGGGTGCTTATTATGTCTGAAGGACAGAAGCAACGCTCCTATTTTTACATGTAAAACCAACAACAACAACAAAAAGCAGTCCTGAAACACGTGAGCCGGACTGTGAACCTCACAGATTTACTCCAGCAGTGCCATACCTGAAAGCCCTTGCTCTTCTTAGTTTCAAGAGACGGCACAGGCTCCTGGAGGGGCTGGAGGCAGGAGCTTTGCAGAGCCTCTTGCCCCGTACCACAGCCCAGTATTTACTCCGCCTTTTTGTATTTAAAATGCCTCGTTGAGGTCTGTGAAGGGAATCAATCCCCCCTCCACCTGCGGCTGGGCTCGGCGTTGTCCCCGCTCCTGCCCCGCAGGGGGCGAGCTGATTCCTGCCTCCGGGAAAAACCAGGGATCCGGCTCCCAGGGGAAATGCAGCCCTTTAGTATCCGCAGGGACGTAGGACAGCCCAGCCACAGCGAGCCAGGTTAGTTCCGATGCTCAGGAACTGCACTGAGTAAACACAAAATGCAGGAGCTCGGTGTAGTTTGGGTTTCTTTCTTTCTGCTCCTACTCCAGCCACGAGAAATTCTTCTTTTAAATAACCCAAACCTAATTCACTTTTGATATGTATGTACCAAAATAAATTTCTTCTTTTAAATAACCCAATCCTAATTCACCTTCAATACATATGTATCAAAATCAATTTCACTCATCAGACTAGTCTGATCCCATATTAAAAAGTATGACAATACCTAGACTTTGTTCTCAGTTTCCTATCCCTCCTTGCAATGGTTTGTTATTAATTTTTTTTTCTAGAAGCAAATATTTTCATTTATCTCAAGAGATTCCCAAGGGCAAATTGAAAGCAAAAGACACCACAGTGTAATACCAGAGATAGAAGTACAGTGACTAATGCTAACATCCTTTCTGAAAGCTTCAAAAGGTAATAAAGTAGACAAGGTTGTCACATAAAAAACTTCATAAACCACAGAACTGCTGCTCAGGAATGACAGTAATCTATTCTTCAAAATTAACAATTTATTTTCAATGGCAGTTGCACTTCTAATTATAGGATAAAAGTCAGCAATAAAGTTGAAAGGTCATTTCTTTCAGGAGATGAGTACTTTACCAGTAATGAACTTCCTTTCAGATTGCCAGATAATTTCCTGACCAGCTCAGGAAACATTTGCCAGTTTGGAAAAATGTCTTTAGTCTTGCTCAACCCAAAATGCAACACAGTTGTTTTGCTGAGCTGTTCTGAAATATTTCACTCTGAATTAAGAAAATCATTTGCAGTATTGTTTTATGGAAATCACAGTATGGACCTGATGCTCTGCATAATCGTAGTGAGTTCCACAAATGACTGTCTCCTGATGTTCAGTGCATTCAGAGTAATCCTGAGAGTCATGTGGTTGTGTGCAGAGAGTGGGAAATCATTCCACACAGGGAGATTGACTCTTAGGGAAAACGATGACATCAGCATAAGGCCGTGGTGGCATGAATTCATGCAATCTGTCTTCTTTCAGACAGTCCCAAGGAAACATTTGAGACATGCTGATGGGTTTCATTTTCACTTAAATTCAGATGAAAACATTTCAGTGATTTAAAATGAAATCCCATTGGTATTCCCATTCCATGATTTTTGATCACAAACTTTTCTTTGGTGTCAGGGCAAAACCAGACATTCACATGTTGGGATTTGCCAAGGACTGAATATATCAGCTTGTTATCAGCTCTTTGTCGGAGTAATATATGCTACAACTGGGTCTAAACATTGTCACAACCATATCCAAATACCAAATAAGAAAAACATTTGCTAAACTCTAATTGACAGTGGGTGACAGATAATCTGTTACTCTGTGATCTTTTCAAGAAGGAAGAGTCTTAGACTTCCTTCAGATAAGAGCACTCTCCTGTCATCTGCATTTCAGCCTTCAGCCTCCTCTTGAGAGGCAGTGTCTTACAGAATGGGATTGTAGCAGGAGCCCAGGCTCGGGGCTGTCAGGCGCCTACGTGATTGGGGATTGTTCCAAGTAGTTAATCACTAATAACCCATTACTTACTTCACCCTGAATTTTCTACCCAATGCTGATTTTCAGTCATCAGACTTGTGGAATACATCTCACTCAAGATGAAAAAGAGGGTAGTAGAATCCACTTTTTAGTCTGCTAAGGGTAACTCAAACTTACAGACTACAAAATTCAGTGTCTACTACTTTTTGTGCGTTTCAATGTCCCAGTACATGCTAAGCAAAGTGGACTTGTAATTAAGTTTGGAAAAGAATTTAAAAAAAACCCGAACTGGCAATACAGGAAAGCTTTGTATCAGAGTTGCAGTATTGCTGATAGGGAACACAGAATCAGAAATTGCCCTAAAACTCAGAAACACTTCTTTATTGAGATTTCTGTTTACTGACTTAAGGAGTTCTCTCTTTTTGTAAACTTTTTTGTATGTAAATATTTATCACTGTTCAGATATTCCTGGGATTCAGCCTTGTGCTAGGAAACCTTTAGGAGTGTTTTGCATGTGTGGAAAGAAAGGACTCTTTCTGTAGGTGGAAATTTAGGAGATCTACATGAAATCATGTATGTCCCTTTGTGGCTGTTCACATATGGAATTACAAACATCCCTCCATGTTACCACTGTTAACGTTTTCTACCTCTCGATCTCATCCTGCATCAATGAAGATAACTGCGAGAATTGTATGCATTCACTTTAAAAAATCCCAAGACACTTATCTCTGCCTTTAGGGAACGTTTGCACACAGCAGGATGTTTGCAGACAAGCTGTGGGGTTTGCATCAGTAAATCAGTAAGTGATATGCATGAAAGAAAGCTCCTACAAAGCCTGACAGCAAAATGCATTTAAGATGCTGTTGTGAATTACAGTCACAGCTCACGGCATATGGTTCCTCTCCAGCTAAAAAAGCTGAGCTGTCGGGTAAGAGAGAAAACTTCATTGCAAAACATGGAAATGCAAAACAAGGGCAAAGAAAAAGGGGCACAGGACAGAGGTCAGATTTCCCCTTTAAAAATAGGGCTAAGGAAAGCTTAGATGAAAGATTAGTAAGGCTGGAGGGAATGCCATGGAAAAAATGTCATCAGGCATCTGACCCTCTGTGCCTTCACTGAAGACTGCATCTGTGGGGGAGTGGCAGCCACAGTCTCCATTGGAATTACACTCTTCTTTGGGTCTAAAATAAGGTTTTTGACCTAGATACCATGTTCTTATAAAAACACAACATACCAAATGTGCTACAGTGTACATATGTATATCTCTACCTACATGAGCATCACAGGATGAGACCCAGAAGCTATTAGTCTATAAATTACTCCATCTGCATGGCATTTCTCATGTGGTCATTCCTAGATATCTCAAGCCACAGATATTCTCCACACCACCAGGAATAAGTGTTTGCTGCAGTTTTTGTAGGAACAATGATTTAGTGGCACTGGAAATGAAGAAAGCTGCTGAAAAAGGATGGAAATGCAATACTATGTACATTGAGGTGGGCAAATGGTTAGACGTTTCATTTCACTTCAGAAAACAGTGAAAGGTCCTACTACACACACACAATCAGCTCAGACTGATAAAAGGAAGATTTTCTTCCTTCTAGAACTGTTGGAACTAGAGGCCATAATTGGTGCATTTCTTTTCCACCAAGAAGATCTCGTGGCAGAGATCTATGAAAATAAACACAAAAATACCTGAAAGTTGGAATTCAACAGCTGTTCAGCAACTGTTTTACTGCTCTTTCTAGTCCACCAGCATGCTGCAGTAGGTATCAAGGAGTAAGACCTCTCCCACCAACGTAGCCAATAAACTTTTCAGTTGGGGTCTCTTTCAGTTTTAGCTGCATTTGTATTCAGTTTAGTTTTGTCACAACTTCAGGGCTTTGAGAGAAGGAAAAATCTGGAATAGGCTTTTGGACCAGATTTGCAGGCTGGCTGAGCAAAGGATGACTCCCTTTTAAGAAAAAAGTAATTGTGCTCTGGTGTGAGTTGCTTTTGCTCAATCACTGCCTATCATGTTCCATCCTGTCAATATATAGAGCAAACATCTCTGCAATTAAAGTCTAAATACACAGAGGTAAGATCTATAAGCTGAAATCTGTAGGAGAAGGGAATCTTCATCTCTATCTGTGGCTGACTGCAGCCTACCCTTGGCACATATGACCAAAATTAGGAAGTTATTCTGGGGTTGCAAAGACATGATGAATGTATTTTAATACAGATCTGTCTCAGGAAGCATCATGCTGCTACTGAACAATGCTTTCAGATGCTTCCTAAAACCACCATTTGATCCTACAGAGAATTAAATTAGAACAGAATTTTTTTTAATAATCATCTGATCAAAATAACTTGCTGGAGCCGTCACATATAAGGACAACTGCCCTAGGAAGTAGATCACACACTATTTTCAATTAGTAACAGGGCCAGGGAGAGCAAATTATGTAAGAACTATTTCCTAATCTCCAGGGAAGGGAGAGCAATGACTGTCTTGTTCATGTTCCATTGTTGCAAGAATACAGCAGGATTTCCGTCTTGCTGCACGGTCTGTACACTTTTGGAAACATGGAGGGGGCATGTGGAGGGGCTCTAAACTCTGAAATGAGTTACCCAACCATGCTCCCACCTTCTGGAAAACACTTGCACTGACTGACCTACAAGTTGTCATATTGGTGATGGCCTTTCCTGAAACAAACAACTCTGTGGCAAACTTCACTTCATGAAGCAATTTTTAAGATGGTGGTGTTTTTTTAATTTTTGAACTTTCCTGAGACTCTGTCATATTTGACTTTCTGTTCAGCAACCCTTCAACATTATTGCAGGAGGTCTAATGTCCTGAATTAACCTCCATCGAGCACAAGGAGAGAGCAGGGCATGCAGTATCTCAGTATTATGACATCTAACACCACCATGGCTAACTGCAGCAGAGACCACAGGTTATTTTGTCACTTTGAACTGAAAATACACATAAAGACACTTAGCCAACCAGCAGAGAGGGTTATGGGTGTGATTGGTCTTCAGAAGAGGCTGTTCTAAGCCATGTGGGTGTAAGGCATCCTGTATCACCTTAGTCTATGTCCCAGTGACTCCTCTGTGGAGATGCTGATAGCAATACAGGCACAGAAAATGGGTGAGAGAAGTCAAAGAGAAATCACTCCCTTTGGTGTAGGCTGCATATTTCAGGGTCTGAGAGGTTTCTGAGCAGAAATTTATCTTCAGACTTCTTGAATCCAGAGTAACTTTCTGTCCTTCCAGCATCCCAGGAATTGGTGAAGATTAACTGAAACTTTCATCAAAGCATGCTTGCTAGAATGGCTTCCTAGGACATCAAGTCCTGTTGGACACAGAACTGGATTCTTACTCTAACTCACTCTCTTCTCTAAGCTGCTTCATCTTGGCTGAACATCTGCTGGTTCAGTGAGCTCTAGGAGCTAAGACCACACCAAACAAACTAGAAAGTTCCAGAAACAGGAATTCTTGGAGTTTCCTACATGTGTTTTCTTGACACTTTGTAGCATATTCAGAAACACTGTGTTATTTAACATTAAAAGTGCTTTTTGCTCATAGGTACAAATATCACTGATGTAACCAGTCATTCATCTAATAGCATGAAGCTGCTGGAGGAAGTGAGAGTAGGCTTGTATAAAAAGGAAGAAGATGAATTATTATTGATTTGAACAGGAATGCAACTTTCTGTTCCCTCTCATTGAAGGAAAGCAAAAATTTAATGCTGAGTTGATTTAAACACTCAGCCATGCACTAAGGGATATTGATGACTTCTTATGAAAATAAAACAAGTAAAAGCATCAGATTCTCCAAAATAACAAAAGAGTGGCAGTAGAACCTTTCTTCATTGGTATTATTTTATTTTTATCAAAGCACGAAGCAGATTATAGACTACAGAAGGGTGCACTCTGCTCAAGGAAATCTGGGCCTAATGTGCTCCCTTATTTGTTGGGGAAGAGCATCTGAGTATCATGTGCAAATAATAATGGAATGTAGGTCTCTCCTTGTCTTCTTACAAAACTACTCACTGAAGAAAATCCTTAAACATCAATTGAACAAACTGTAGAGTAGCCCAGCAGACTTACTGCTAAGGTGCTCAGAAAAAGGGAGGCACATGAATGTGTCTATGATGTGCAGTGGGAGTCCAAGCTGCCATTATAATCAATGGAATCAGATTTTTATTCACTGTGAAATAGCTGCTTACAACTCGATTTTCATACACACAGGTGATGAAGGACACACAGATCCTGTAGGACGGCCATCTATTTTCTAGCTGCTGTTCTATGGCGTTGCAGGCCTCCCACAGGTCCTGAGTCCTATCTGCCTGCCCAAGATGGGTATTCTGTGTATCCCAGGGCATCTTATGTGGCAGTGAGGCACCTATGTTTAGGGAACTGCTGGGTCAGCTGAGTAGCAGCGGACCTCTGACTTTAAGGAGTGTCTGACCCTGACTCCACTGGGAGCAAGAACACCGAGTTCACTGGCACATGCTTCCAGTTGGGTATCTGGTTCCTAACCCAGAGATCTTCTGTGACAGTGTAAAGACCATTTGGATCTTTACAAAGATGCAAAGTTACCAACATTTTCAACGAACTAACATGGACATTAATCTCAGTCAATTCCTCTTGTCCCTAATGCTTAAAACACCAGCAACTCTTCAAAGCGAAAGAACAAAACCTCCTGGTGTCATAAAGTGAACGATGATGGAATGATGGAAAAATAGCTTCAACTATTGATTCTCTAACAGCAGTGAAAAAGAGAAACCTTTGTTTGGAATCTTCAGAAATTTGTGACAGAGCAGAGAGAGTGAGCTGGGTGGGACAAGAAGGGGTTGTTTCTCAGTCACACAGATCCTCAGACTCGAGAGATAAAACTGCTTGAGGTGGGACTGAGAAAACTCTAACTACAACTGAAGTTAACAATCCTATCCACTTGTCCTTCATTTTACAGATTTTTACATTCAGGGCAAAGTCACATTAGTGTCTGAATAAGAAAATTGGTTTTTTTTTCATTCTAGAGCAATTATTAAATTAGGACCTCTAATTTACTGGAATCTCTGCATTCCCATGAATGATGAGTCTAGTATTCATCCCTATCCCAAGGGAAATTTCCCCAGCTAATTTATTTTCAAACTTGATTTGCTGTTCCCCTTTAAGGAACACTCTGGATGTCCCCTGATGAAACATGAAATACATTCCATGACTTATTTTCCAAGGACTGTTGATGTGTTGGGCAGCTACAAATGTTTTCACAACTGAAGTCCCCCCAGATCTCTGTGCCATTGTTCGGTTATGCAACCACCTTGTTTGGTAGACCCCTGAAATTAATACGAAAAAACTCATTCAGTTTTTCATGGAAGAGAGGAGTACTGTAGCATTGTTGGTTTTTTTAGAGCTCTCTTAAAGTGATATATTTAGGAGGTATGAGGGGAAAGAACTGGGTTGGCCTTTATTTATCTTCCCAACAGGTGCAGTACAGGGAGGCACAAAGGCAGCATTTGCTAAATTCAGTTTTGCCAAGTACAAAGCACTCTTTTATCTGCTGAAAGACTGTTCCCTGCTTTCCTCCTAAACTCAATGAGGTTTTCATTTTAGTGTGACCATATTAAACATTTTATTCTTGTGCACAGATGCACTGTTTTTCACACAGGGTGGACAAGCTTTTCAACTCAAGTAAGAACAACAGCAAGTAAGCCACATCAATCTTGCATTACCCTCCTACGGCAGTATTAAAATAAAGTCAATGCACTGTATAAGAAAAAAAGTAGTGCCTTCAACTTACACCATAAAAAAACAAAACATAAAAGCACAAAGATAAATCATGGTGAATTTTCAGTCAAATTAATTTGATTGAAAAAGTTGTCAGAAACTTAGCAACAATGGAGGCAGAAGGTCAAAGAATAAATCTGAGATGCTCTGGTATCTCAGAAGGAAGTGTGGGAGCAACACTTGGAAGTCAGCAATGGAAGGGCAAAGGCAATCTAAGAACAACGCAGTTCCCAGCGTGCAACACAATCTGTGCAGGAGGAGCTGCTCCGTGGGGCGCGGGACGGGAGCGCAGCCCACCCTCACAGATCTGATAACAACAGTGAGGCGTAAGTTTGTTTTCCATTTGAGGAGGGCTTAAAATTTATTAGCTACAGGTGATGAAGAGAAACTTTCTAAAGAATTGAGAGGGAAAATAAGATTAGGAGTTAGGGTTTCAGTCTTTCATCATCCACCAAAACTCATTTACCTGCGTTTTGAATACAGAGCTTGCAAAAGATACATATGGACCGGACTTTGAGTGTGGTTTGGCTCTGAGACTGAAGGAAGTTAAAAATAATGGGAATACATTCCACAGTTCTGCAGAGGAGCAAAGATGATTGCAGAAGATGGAAGTCTGTATGCTTTTCTTTTGCATCACTATGCAGCAAGGAAAGAGCAGCTGCACTACCCAGTGTGGTGCCATATAAAATGGTTATACAGGTCCAGTCTTCTGCGTGGAAAGCACTAAACAATGCTGTAAAATCTTCACATGCTGGGATCTTGAACTTTCAGGAAAACTTTCCATCAGCAGTTTTAATTTTGTCACAAGCCAAATCTGTATAGTAAAGCAGAATTCCCACTCAACTTATTTTTTCATCTATGAGAAATTGTCTAGCCTTGAAAATACGATATTAAAAGAAATCTGACATTAATTAGCTCTTAATCAACCTTCATGCCTAGATTATTTTCTCATTGGAATGCTGATCTACAGTTCTACTTATATGATTTATATGTCTAAGTGACTTGTTTGACAGTGACTGTTATCTTGATACACCAGACAGTCATATTATTTAGAATATTGTAAATATAATGCAAATATAAGGATAGAAAAAAATCTCACAATGAAACGAAACTAATTATCTTTAAAAGCAAATAGAAGTAAAGGCTGTTTCCACAGGGTGTCTTCATGGGGAGCAGTGTTACTATATCTCCAAAGCAGTCTGCACTGGTATTTATGTCTGTTTACCTCCTTTCACAAATTGCTTCATGTTTTACAGATTTCTCTCCTAACAGACAGTATATGCAAGCAGTTTTCTTCACAACTTTTACATCTATGCTATTTGTAGATTGAATAAAATTTTACTCAAACTCTGTCTAAAGTAGACACACTGATTTTAATTTTGATTCCTTGCCAAAATGTGGGTGCTCCAGGCAGCATCATTCAAGCAAAGCTTGCAAACACTTGGAAAATGAAGTTGGCAGACAGTCAATAAATGCTTTGGCTCAAAATTTGGAATGGTCGCTTAACTCATGGCCATGAGTTATTTCCTAGATTGGGGAGAGTAAATAAGGCAAATTTACAGAGCTGCCTACTGGGAACAGACTTGCACCTGTCCCTGTGGGATGATGCCCACAAATAGTTTGAAAAGGTTGCTCTTGAGAGACTTGGCACTTTTACAAAAGCGTATCCAAATGCCATGGCCTGTGACAGCTTAAGAGGGCACCTAATTAATGAGCAGCTCTTATTATGAGTATTGGTTAAAGGAAAGGGGGGAGAGGAAAGATTGACTGAGTGATTGCAATAAATTGCAGGAAGTAATTATGTGAGGGAGGGTTATTTTATTAGTCACCAGGAAAGCTAAAGGCTGTTAAAATTAAATGCACTGGTTAAGGTCTTTGGCAACTCAGTCACACCCTAGTCACTAACTGGGATCAGTTAACCCATTGATGCAAACTTCACCTTGCACATATATTTTGAGGCAGGTAGGAAAAAACTGTCCTACACCACCATGACCATCTACAAAGAAGCTACATCTGATCTTATATACAGGACTTGACTTTTAGGAGTACCATAAAGGCCTTAAATCATTGGTCATGGAAGCCTGTTTCTACAGTGACAAATTCCATCAGGCTGAAGCTCTCCAGCAACCTTCTCTAAACTGAGTGGTGTGTTTAATTTGGTGATCCTATTTGTTAAGAGTGCTTTGTGAGGCTACACTGTCACCAAGTCAGGAATTTTCTCACTTTGTTAATCTAATAATCTTAAAATAGCTCAAAGAGCATTTGGCCTGAAAAAACAACCTGGGAGCTTGCTATAGCACTGCCTCTGAAAAATTAAGCTACATACTTCAGAGACTGTAGTGACAAAAAACACACAAAGCTGAGATTTTCTTAATGTTCAAGTGTTAGCCAGTTTCTGATTTCTCACTACTTGCTTGTGTGTGCTGTTTTTAATTTGCAGGGCCTATGCAAATGAGGAGTATGGGATAATTCAAGTAGGTTGCTTCTGTTGGAAATGTCAGAAGAACACTGTTTAGGTGCCCATGTGATGCAGAAACCTTAAGCCTCTTTTTTCCCCCCTTTGTTTTCTCTTGTAGTCCTCCAACAAGCTCACCAAAGGTTTCTCAGAGAGTCCTTCCAGTGGTAATCTCCAGAATTAGTCAGTCTGAGGTTCACCTTCACTGATTAATTTCCTTCAGCCCTTGATGCCTTGGAAATTACCATGAGAACAGGCATTGGATGAACATGTGAGGTTCTGAATTCTTACTGGTAGAGCTGGTATGAGTGGAGCTTGCATGAGTAGCAGTATTGCACTATTACTGGTACCAAATTCTCCTGCCACTGATACAGTAGGTGCTCACACTTACAATACAAGTGCTGCCAAAAGCTCAGGCAAAGTCTTGATCAACAAAACATCTTCAGGAAGCAGCTACTCCCTGGAGTATGATAACATAAACCTGCTACTCCCCTGATCTCGTGGCTGCAAATAAACTGAGTGCAACAAGGACCAACCAGTGTACAACCCAACTGTATCACTTCTCCAGAGCTCGCTACTACTTGTGAATTCTAGCCCTCTTAAGGCAGAATGCTTCAGCATGGTTTAGATCCTGAATATTGACTCATCAAAAATCACATTTGTTCCACCAACAATATAATGTTGTTCAGAGCTGCTAAACTTATTTTGTAACACAACCATGGAGCTGCATTTGTAATCACTGCATTGTAAGAACATCTTTGAAACAATCTAATTTTAAACAGAATAAGAAACATGAGCCTCCAAACTAATTTTCTTCAAAGCGCATAACTTTTGAAAGTGCACAAATATTTTAGGGTTGGGTTTTTTTTGAGCTGACAGACACAGAATGTATTCTGATTAAAGTGTATAATACCCATTCAAATAACAGATCAAATAAAAAGGACACTTAATACATGTGTAAATAATTTGAATTACAAATAAGACACTCTAGAAGGGGCTTGGCTCTAGGTTTGATATGGAGGATTAGGCTCTTGTATTAATACGTGCACTTGGTGTAGCTATTTTCAGAAGGCTACTTCATCTATCATTGTCCTCGAGCACTGAGGAGGGCCAGTAAGTAAAGTGATCACACTGGTCTGTCAACACTACTTGCTTAAGACTCAGTAGTGCAAGAAGTTTAGTTTTCATGTGTCCCCAGCTGAAGAAGGTGCCAAAAATGGGTAATGTTCCTGACAGTTGCTCTGCTCCTGCCTTCCCTAAAACCAGAAAATATTAAAAAAAAAACCCTTGTAAAATGTTTGTAAACTTGTAAAAAGCCAATGCTATTGATAAGTCAGTGTTAAATGTGCCTTTTCAAGCTGCACACATTGGCCTTTCAGGAGGTCTTTCAGAATTGATGGGAAATAAATGTTAATTGATGACTTCTATACTTTCCATACCTTAAAGATTAAATTCAGTTTTGCATATGGGAATGCATTAGGAAGGCTGTGTGTATAGCTTTCCTTCACCAATATTTGAAAAGCATATAGAGGCTGCATATTATGGCTTTGCAAAAGCTCTTTATATAATCAATGTCAAAAAATAACCATCAAAAATTCTTACCAAAACTTACAGATTTGAAAGAAAAATACAGGAAGGGCTATAGAAATAATGTAAACAGAAGAAGCTTATTTAGCTTAAATTTTCGAAGCAGTAGAAAAATAAATATTAGCTTTTAAAAAAATATTAAATAATAGACCCTGAATATTTTTCACCTTTTTCCTCAGCCTCCAATGGACAACTCCATGTCTCAGTAGCAGACTACACACTCAGTTTCTTTGCTATGAGCTTAAGAGCATCACAGAAGGGGCCAGTATTACTGACTTTAGCTATCCTTCTGAAACATAAAATAGTAATTTCTGTAATGTGCCAGAATGAATCATTCCAGTTCAAGCTGTACAGAATAACTTACTATATTCTTCACTTATGCATCAGATCTACAGAATATATTTTCATCAGAACCTTAAAACTGTTTCATAAGCACATTCTTCCCATTCAACAACTATTAGAAAGCTGCACAAAAAACATATCAATGTCCTGACTCTTTAAAGCATAAGAAATGTTTATTCCCTCTTTTCCAGAGTTTAGATAGCTTAGAAGAGGGAAACCACAAATTGCACTAGAGAAATCCTGTAGTTTTTAAAAAATGAATACAGCATTTGCCCAATCAAGTAGCTTCTCAATATCCATTCAAAGTCATAGTTTATTGTCTTAAACAGTTTGTGCTATAGCCCTGCCTGAAGGTAGTTTCTTAATCTAAAAAGATCAGTGATCTCTAATGATTTAGTGATGTTATATGGCTATTGTTCTCAATATTATTTGTGGCTGATATCTGGTCTAAAAGGTGTTTGGTGTGTGTGCGTGCTTGTCATTCCTGTATTTAAGAAGTGTTCAGGTAATGTTCTGCCATGCTTACCATCTTTCTTGGTGGGTTCCGGCATTGTTACAAGGATTCTTTATTCCCAGAGAGTTTCAGCCTTTCAGATGCAGCCAGTAGTAGCCCCAAGTCCAGCGGAGAGTGTGTGAGATCAGTGTGACAAGCAGAGGGTAAGAAGAATTCCTCTGCTTTATATACCGCGGCTGAAATATCAATCAAAATAGCACCTCCTCTCTTTTCAATGCAAACACTTTGAAAATTGACAGTTATGGGAAACCCTTCACATCTGTTGTCTGCAGCCTCTGCTCCCTTGGCTTTTGGAAGGAATCTCTGCTGCATTGCATGGGGCTGATGAGAACATCTATAACTTTCTAAATTCAGCCGGACAGATTGCTCTCTGCGTCCTTCTCTGTAACATGCAGACACGTATGCACACGCAGACAGAGGCCGAAAAAGTGACTGCCATGCTATTAAAGAGCCCCTACTGCCTGCAAAACTTATAGGAAATGCCTGTATACATTTATGCCTCTTCCCACAACATAAAAGTGACAAGTACAGGTACAGACAACATGCCTGCAGTGAAACCTAGTTTTCTTCCTTTAAGAGAGAGTGGTAAGTAAAGACAGAGTGAGAAGCAGAGTGTTTCTCAGTATTAATGAAAAGGATTATTGTATTGCTCTTTTCAGCAGTGAAGATCCTCTATACTTCCCTTCTATTTACATTTGCTACACTTTCTTGGGTCCTTTCCATGTAGCCATTCTCATTTTGGCATTGGTAGAGATTATAATGTTCCTTTCAGCATGAGTAATTCATTAACTGGAGAGATTGGTGCTGAGAGTTGAGTTATTCTCTTCTCCACTCATCCAGGAGATCCAACACTGCTTGCCTTTGCCAAGCCAGGAAACCAGGCAGAAGGAATGGAAATCCTATCTGTAGCACATGCACAGAACCACTAAACTGAGCTACTGGGTTGCCGTCCTCTTAGACTCCCATTTAAACTACAAACATGTAGGCAAGAGAAAGGCAGGTCAAGTTAATCAGAGGGTACTAGGATCTACTTTCTTATGCTCTTTTAGGATTTTGAGACAAAAATGTAGGAGTTAGCACAATAGATTAAATGGTGCTCAAAGATTTCATGCTATTGAAGCACATGCTCATACCATTATCAGGTATCAGTAAGAACCAGACTACTAGAAAGATTGCTCAGTGTAGGAATACACCCAAATGTTATGGAAAACCTTTCTTACATCTTTGAATAGGAATTGGAGATGTAACAGTGGTCATTATTCTATAGCCAATGCATGAGAGTTTCCTCTGCAATCTGTTTTTTCCTGGATATTTAGACATCTTATAAAGGATGGGCATTTTGTTCCTTCTTTTTAAGACCATCATCTGAATTCTTCTGCTCTATTCATTGTGGTGTTTATTATTTGACTGATTCATGTACAGAGATAGGCAAGACTTCTGCCTACAAGAACTTAAACAAGGAATATTAAAGCTATCTTCCTCCTTTGTTTCATGTCATTATCTAGGTAAAGCTGCTTGTATCACTGAAATAATTCCTGTCCTTGGAGAGCTAAGAGTGCTGCCCTGGAAGGGTAACTGGGGATTTCGTCCCTCTGTGTGAGTGGGGTGGCAGTAGGGAAGCAGTGTATGAACAGACCTAAAAACATGGCAGAGATGCATTTTTATTGTTCCCTTTTCTTCTGCCCACATCCAGGCACGGAACTCTGTGATGGCTGGAACCAGAGGGGGATGAGGAGCAGCTGCTGATGCTCTCCAGCATGGTGGTTCCTCAATGGTCCTTTGTAAGATGCACAGATATTTCGCTTTGCCTTCCACCCATCATGTGCCAAGACGTGCTGAGAATCGTGCTTCTGGAGATTCCTGTTAATACAAACAGGATTAAATTATGTCACACTCTAGCACTGAGAGGTTAGAGAGGACCTCCACCGCAGTCTCACGGTGAGAAAGGATTGGTGGCAGCTGCTTATCCTTACAGCCTTAAAGGGATTCCTTTACAGCAAGAGAAAGAAGGATATTCAGGAAGAAAATCTTATTCATAGTCTACCTTTATGCTACTGAATAAATCAGTACTGAGACCGTTGCTGGACCAAGTGAAAGTGTGTTTTTCTCATCTGCACAGCAAAACTTCTTCTCCATCGTTAAATTGTGAGACTGCAGTCAAAATCTATACAGGGAATGGTTACTGGATGTGCCTGTGTTGCGGTTAGGCATAGGTGGGAGAATGCTGGCTGGCCCAAAATGGTACCAGGGAGCATCTAACCATCTCCCAGGGTTATAGTCACAGGTCAACACTTGAACTCATGCCCTAGCCCTGCTTTATTTACAGATATAGACATAGATAGAAAAATTAAATTGGCTCTATAACCTCTGATAGGCAGGAGGGGACGAAGACTGGTTATGAGTAGAAAAAATAGTGAATTACTGTATTTGCCTTTGTAGTCAATGGAAAGATCTGGGCTTCTACAGGTCTCTGTTTCTGTGAGTGCAAGCAAAAGGCTCTTCAGCTGCATGAAGTAAACTGAATCTGCAGAGCAGCAGCCATCTGAAAATTTGCTCGTCCATTAATTCTTTCCTATCCTTACATTATACTTGCATAATTCATTGCCTTTCATGCCATGTTCTCATTTATTCTGATAAAATATTCCTGTGTTGCAACTGTACTGTAATGTAATTTTTAGTGGTCTTATAGAAGGTGCTGCTGGGGTAGATTTAGACTGTGATATCTCAGTGTACCTTAGTACTAGTGTTGACAGGGAAAGTAGTTTATTTCCTAAGAAAGTAATCCATATTTTATTTGTTTCAGTCTAATTCCCAGAAGAGTCCATGCCTCAAGCACCCACAGCTATTTCATACTCTGATCTAAGACAACTTAATAATTTCAGGTCATTTTTCTCCCTGCACAAATATTGCCACAACTGTGACCCCTTCTTGCTTGTGCTGTAACAATTAGTACTTTGGTGCTACTGGGACTTCCATTCTTATACGTCTCTTCCACACTGGCAGACTGAATGATAGTCATCAAGCTTGCCTTATCACTGCAGAGAAAAGATGAGTTGATTTTGGCCAACAATTGTCCAGGTTGCTTTAAGACTGCCAAAATAAAGAAAGAAAAATACTGAAAAGAAGGAAATGCCTCGTGGTCATTTCTAAGCTTATGCTTCTTTGATCACAGAGATGTCTAAACATACTTACAATTATCCATCCACACAACCTGTACATTCTCTGTTAATGCATTTGTCTATTCATTTCATGAAGTTTAAATTTTTAACCATTTTTTCCTGCTGTCCTCTTCTGCTTTCCTATGTATGGCAACCACTCCCCTGATTTGTTTGCAACTCATCTCGTGAAGGAGCTGAACAGGAGGAGGAAGCAGTTAACTCCTCAGTGCTGAACACGTGGTTTCTGAGCAAGTGAAAGGGCCACAAACCACTTCTGGACTCAGCCAGAACCCTATTTACCAAATGACTGATGCAAGCCTTCACAGAAACTCTGAGGTGGAAAGAGCTGAGCTCCACCTTGTTTCTAGCCTACCACCCGGACCTCAGCAGACAGAACTAAAGGCTCCGGCATGCCCAGCCATCCTTTCATTAACTCACGCTATTGCACAGGCTGCCTCTCGATGGAAACATCCCTTCTCATAACTTGCTACTGTCCCTCCATGTGTTGCCTTGTGCCCTTGCATTTTACCCGTCCCATAAAGTGAATGTCTCCTGAACAAAATTTATCTTCAGCACAGCGTGGCTTTTGTGTACCACCATAAGCCCTCTTCCTCCACCACCTCAGGGGCCAAACATGCAAAACTCTCCAAGCCTTTCCCTTCCAGGCCTGCCTCAATTAATCTCCTACAGTCTCTTTCCAAAGCATGACTACCCTATTTTAACTCTCCAGCTCCTTGAGCAGTTTCCAAATGGCTGCCAATCAGGGCATCAGATAATTAAATCATTCTCTCCTGTCTGTTTTTAATAAATTCCCTTAGTCAAACATCCAGAGCTGTATTTGCAGTTGCAGCTGCTAGATCTGCATCAATAACTTCATATTTGCTGCTATTTCAAGGACTGAACTCTCTCACTTACTTTAGTCTATTAGGTGCCTGTCTGCTTGTTACCAGAGAAAAATCTTCACCTTGTGACCAAGCCAAAGGATCAGAACACTCCCAGAAGGCCTCAGAGACAAACCTTTGACCAAAGTATTTAACCAAATAGTAGTCATTTGATTTAGTTCTAGGTAGTTCTGTGAGGAGCAGGGAGTTGGACTTTGTGAGCCTTATGGATCCCTTCCAACTTGAGATTCTCCATTCAAATTTTTTCAATTTAAAAGTTTTATTGCTATTGAGACATGAGTCCATGCCTCAAGCACCTACAGCTATTTCATACTCTGATCTAAGACAACTTAATCATTTCAGCTCATTTTTCTCCCTGCACAAATATTGCCACAACTGTGACATTAAAATAAGAATGGTGATATTAAAATAAGAATGCCAGGCAAAAATTATCAGTGAAGATGAGAACGGGTCCTCTAATATGTGTTTATATTAAAAAATAAACAGCATCTTGGGCGTGTTCTTAATAAAGAATCCAGAGTTCTGAAGTCTCATGTAACAGAAGTGATTCTTCATCAGTCTTAATATCTGGACCTTTGCAGCCTTTGGGAAACAGTTATTTACAGAGCCCAAGAATGAAGAATGAAGGACAAAAAGCAGGATGAGCTTCCCCTCCCATCAGGAGGAACACATAAACATGTTTATCCAGGGGGACACTGGAATGAGGTTTGACAGTGTCCAAGCCCCATCCCAGTCCCAAATCCCCTCCCACGAGGCAAAAGAATGGTCAGAATGGAAAGTTTCCTTAACATTCCATGTCTACAGCAGAATTGCATCATAGTGGTGACATTTTCTGCTCCAATTCTGCCTTTGCCACACGGCCTCTTTAAATCATAGGTAGGACGTTATAGATTTTGGTGAATTTATTTATTGTTACAAGTGATATTTGACATCCGCTGGTATCTTTTTCTTTTCTACCAATAAAAATTAAAAATCCATTTTTTCAATTTGTACCATGCTGGCAAGTGGAAAGCTAGAAGTGTTCAACCAAAAAATGAGCAACCAAAAAATGCAGAACTTGTATTTTTACAAGGGAAGAATGTTGTGTCTTAGAATATCTATTGCCTTTTAAGTTCCCATCTAATTTGTGAAGGTATTCCTTTTTGTCTGGTAGCTTAGCTGATCTTCCTAGTGTTGATGAAAGACACCTGGATTTACCTGGCCAGCTCAATTTAATCACAGCCTTGCACTGTAGACTTGCCAGGAAAAAACCTCTCCTACCCTGTCCTGCACTCTACTTTTCTTCCATGTAAATGAGACGTGACCTTTGTTAAGAAATACTTTCTATATTGATGTAGCATCCACAAATGGGGCCTTACTCTATCTAGCAAGATGAGGGAAGATTAAACTTTAAAGCCTACACTGGATTTTTTTTCCAAGGCAGTTGGCTTGGAGACACTTCAAGGCATGTACAAGATGTCGTTGACAGATAAACACCACTTGTCAGCTTTACCTTCTGCCTTACAGTGACCCAGAGGGTGACATTACTGTGTAAGCAACACATGCCCCATGGTGTCCTATAGCAGTCAGAGTGTTTCCTTTCTGACAGTAAATTCCAGCACTCTGAGGCACTCAACACCAAAGTCAAGAGCTGGTGCCTAGGTCAGGGCAGCAGGCAAGACAGCAGGAGAAAGAAGGAGAGCAGCTTCTTTCTGTCAACTGCTTGGCTGGATCAGTCAGAAAAAGTTAAGTTGAGGGTTGATAAGAAAGGAAAAGCGATGGGAACTTTGCCACTGCTCTTCAAGAGAGGCAGACCTTATTTCACTCTGGTTTTAGGAGGAAATTTGAAAGATGACCATGCAAGCCAGGAGAGGAGAGAGACTTCGCAGCCCAGGTTTTTGTTCTTACTTCCACAGGTGAAACTGGGAGCAGATCCTCACCTGAGCTATGCCTAGGTAAGCAAGACCCGTGCTGGGTTTACATGCTCCAGTTTCCTGGAATCTGTCTGATTGGGAATGCCCGATGCAGGGTATCAAGCAGAGGTTTCTTTGGCCCTCGTTTAACCTCTTCGTTAAGCATGTGAAGTTACCTCAGCAGCTCATGAAGACATGTGGTTTGATCCAGCAGATTATGGTGTGTCATGCTGGGATGGTGTGTCCAGCACTGGCCAATGAGGCCTGGGATGAGGTAAACATCCCTTCACCATTGAAAACCAAGGGCTCTGATCTCGGCTCCTCTCTCAATTGCAATTGCAATTTTTTTTTTTTTTTTCTAATATGCATATAGCATTTCACCACTGAAGCTGGTGGATTAATTTTAAGTTATTTTCAGTTCATTTGATGCGTCTTATTAGCAGTCTGAAAAACTTCAAAAACATAGTTGTTGAAATTTAGCCCTGAAAAGTCCTGAAATCCGTAACTATCCCAGAAATAGCACAGATTTTCCCAAATTCTTTTTTCCAGGTCTGTTTCCCTACTGGTTACATTTAACATGTTCCAGTTCCAATATTCTGCAGGTACCTGTTGTACCCAAAGATGCACACTCTCCATTATAGGAAATGCTTGCACCAGGCCTCTGGATGAAAATATTAGAAATATATGGATATAAAAAAACTTTATTTATTTTATTTATTCTCCTTTAGAAATTTAATTATTTTAGACTTACAAGTTTTACTACTTCATTGAGGCAGATATGTATTTAAACTACTCAGAATGAATGATATAAGCCCAAGCGTCAAAGTTCATTAACATTCAAAGACAAGCACCCAAATCCCAGCATAAAGGGGCTGAAAACTTTGAAATTAACTATTTGATAACCTGGAAATATTGTGAAAATGGCTGTTCTTATTGTGGCTGTGCTTATTGAGATTACCGCCATCTCAGGTAACCCTTGTCATAATGATCCCATGAAGGTACTTAATAGAAATATATTCAATTCCCAGGTGTCTGAAGTAGTTCATGCACATCTTCCTAAGCAGCTTCCTTAACTGGGACATACCTTTGTCCTCTCTTGGTAGATTGGGGTTGATATCCCATTCTTTCAGCCCACAGCTCTCATCACACCTTCTTTGCTTCCTTTGAGAACCTGTGGAGTGTGCATTGGTACCAGTTTGCACAGTGGAACCCCAATCTTAGTTGCTACTATGCCATATTATTACTATCTACAATGCCTGAAAGATACTGCTGCATATGAACAGATGGAATAAAAGGTGCCAAGATAATACCAGCTGGGGCTGGTATTATCTTGTATCTATTAAAACACTTGTTCTTAGCATAAGTGCCATATAGTTATAACACCATAACACACTCAGCTAATTTGTTTGACATATTCACAGTATAGTTTCCTGATACACATCATCCAGTGCTGCTGTGGACTACTGCAGTCAGGATGGGCCCATTCTCCTTTGCCTTCTCTCTTCCTCCTTCTTCAGGCAGGATGCCATGTTCTTTTCCTTGTGCTGGAGCTATGCAGGAGGAGTCAGTTCTGCTTACTGGTCTGAGTGGATCCTGCTCTTTTGGAGCAGGAGGTACTTTATTTATGCGGGCTGAGCCTGCTGAAGCAATGCCCTCTATCAGCCCTGTGATCACTAGACATGAGGAAAAGGGAGCACATGGCAGGAGAGTGGGACTATCTCTCCTAGATGCAACCTACACACACATAGTGCTAAGTTTAACAGGAAATTATATCCTTGTTGTGTCCAAGGTCCACAGTTTATAAACATCCACTTCCTATTCTGGAAGATAATAGAGATACGTGTGAATTATTCTATACTGCTCTCTTAACTCCCAAAACATCTGTTTCATGGAGAGATTTTCTTCATTTATGCAAATCTCTTTTCCTTTGTATTGGATAAAAAAAGCCAAATTCCTTTCAAACCTCAGTGAACCACTGGGGGGTCCTATTGATTCACTGAGGAGAGTGAGCATGGCCTGCAGGGGACATGACTGAAAAGGCAGGACACAAAGCAAACCTGCAATAATCAGCCCTGAATCTCTGCCTTGGTGGAGGCCTTCACCTTCTCACTAAAAGCCAAGGTTTATTCAGTTTTTGTCATTTGCTCTGTGAGCCCTCAGAACTTTGTAGTTCCCCTTGAGCTTGACAGATGCTGGTGATTTACCTTCTTCCTATCACATTATGTGATGAAAGGAATGACATACCCCCCTTCTGCACTAACAAATGTCATCTTTTATGTGACACACTTAATCTAAATGGCTGAATGACAAGAATGTGGTGGCAACACCCTAGCTGCATTTATGAGCACCTTTCAGCTTTCACGCAGTGCGTCTCTATGCTGGTGTTTCCAAAGTCTTTGTAACCTCTATTCACTCTGAGTCAGCACTGGGCTGCATATTAGTGATGTCTTTTAAATAACTGATGAGGAGATTTCCTTGGGGAAAACCCCATGTGTAGAAGATTCTGACTCAAAGTTTTTGGACATCATCCAGCATTAATTTTAAAGATAGGCTATAGCTCAAAAAGTTACATGCATTGGTAAGATTGAAAATTAAAAAAGACTTGTTAGAATCAGTTAGCAAGGATTTACTGCATTAACTAAGCTTCACAAACAGCCTGGTGAAAATAGGCTAAACAGCCAGGTTAAAATAATCTAGAAATAATATTTTATATATAAAGGAATAAACAGAGATAAGCAATGGTATTTGAAGATCCATGTGAGGTATTGAAACACAGACAGGAACCCAGAGATCTGATTCTCGGTCTTTGTCCTTGACCCCTAATCTGAGGTATACGCTGCTTCCTGAATTAAAACCTGGAAGAATAATCCCAGGGGGATATATTTCACTTTTGCCCTGGGCTGCACATATGACATTCAGAACAGGCACTTGCTTTTGGGCTGAGATCCCTTGTGCTTAAGTTTTACTGAGTGCAGTGCCAGCTTCTGCATCTGAACTCATCTTTCCCAGCCATGGAGGCAGTGGAGTTCTGGTCACAGGTCTCAGCACAGTTCCTTAAAGATGATCTCACACAGCCATCTGAGAGCGCCCTCTGGTATCCGCCACAGTTCCCATTGCCCCTGCGGAGTACATGGGTCATCAGTGTCAAATCCATCTCCTTCAGATGACTTAGTAACTGCAGGCACCCCTGGTGGCACTAGACACCTATCTTGAGGCACCACCACTTATCAAATGGGGTTTACAGGGCAATGCAGAAGAGAATTTTAGGATAAGGTAGCTCATATTTTGGAATTTGATGGTGATACCCCTTACAGTGACCAGCCCATTTGTCAGTGTTCCAGAGATATCCAGACATCCAGAGATGTCTCAATGCACCTTTCACAGACTTTCCAGTCAGGGCTCTGACTATTCCTTTCTCAATGGTACAATGCTTCTCTGGGGTAAATTTTTGATTTAATTTGTATGCTTTAGGAAAAAAGTTGGTATTGCAGGCACTCCTCTTTGGGAAAAATTCTTCTTCCAAAAATAAATCCTTCCTGCTCAAGTTAGAGCCTGAGGCTTAGGGTATTAGCAGTCTGGAACCATAACAATACAAACACATGAGAAGCCCAAATAGGCTTGGACAGCATTTGTGCACTATGCCACCACTGCTTTCTTATTACCAGTTCAATTACCATTCTGGGATTTCTTCCACAGGAATTTTTCCCTGAACATGAACTGCAGAAGCAGGAATACTTTGTGCTATCTACTGGCACCTTAACAAGCATGATAAACTTTTTTTCTTTCAAGTGCTAAATTTAAAAAAAAAAAATCAATGACTTGAAATATCTCAGCAGTAAATTGATCATTTAAACAGTTGAAAATGCTTTTTTATACAAACTTCTCAAGCAGGCAGTGGCAGTCCAGCCCTTTCCCTGCCCAAAAGGACGCAGCCAGAGTCCCAGACTGTTGCAATGTTTCTTCCTCATGACTCTTCCTCATGAACCATTCCTATGGACATTTTGGCCAGTTCAGCTGGACAGTGCTCAACACTAAAATGTACCGAAAATGAGCAGGTATGCCAAGAGAGCTTATACTTCTTAATACTGAATATGAAGAGCAGAATTTCTAATCCCATCCTCTATCATTGTCACCCTGAACAATCCAGTCTCTGCTGTAGTGTTCATACCTAAATAACTGAGGAAAATGGGTGAAAATCTCCATTTCCACTTGATAATGAAAATCATTTAACTGGGAGAAGTCTACCTCTGGCTTCTTCATCACTTAAAGATGATAAGCCCAACAGCTGGAGTAGATATGGCATCCTCAGGAACTGAGCAGTTTATACAATGGATTAGAAAATTAACATCCTGTGTTCTTCTCCCTGTTGCCACACAGGTTTGTGGCACATGACACAGGTCAATTTTATCCTGATCTGGGAGTTGTATAAATCTCAGGATGACAGTCTTTGTTCTGAGAGTCAGATGTCTGTAAGATGTCTGTGTGTACTGGCACACATAGTCTTAATTCAGAGAGAGATAGTCTTTTCAGGACAACAATCTTAAAGAAGATTTTAAACAAGAAGATGAAAGACTCATGAACTACAACTAAGATGTAATTCTGTTTCTACAAGAGGTCTCAGAAAAAGATGGAGCTGTGAAAGAAAACATTTGGATGTTGTGATAGGTAGGATGACAGAGATGCAAGCAAAGAGAGTTAAATCTGGATTATGACACCTTCAGGGCTTGGGAGAGTGAGAACATGAAATGCAATTTGGCAGGATGAGGGAGGAGAAGTCAGTGAAAAATTCAAACCAATGTAAAGTACCAAGGGTTGGAGGGATTTTATTGATAACAAGCTTCTCTTGGGCTACAAAATGAGGTTAAAGCATAAAGGGATATTTAGTCTGAAGATATGAATGACTGAATAAGTGAAATAGCTCTACTGTAAGGCAGCATGCTACAACCACCATGCTCAGTCAGGCATACTCATCACAGTTTTGGTGTAAGAACACACATTTGCACACAGGTGCACTTCTGCCCAGCTACTGATCCCACTGAACCTAGCAATGCTCCCTGGTGCAGGTGCTGGTGGGATTGTAGGAAGAGGCCCTTTGGGAATTTGAAGAGAATGCAAAAATCCATCATACCCCAAAGAAACTCTTCTACCCTCCAGGTAGAAGGTAAGGGTGTGATTTCCTAGCACTTACAGAAAGAAGGGCAAGGGTGGCCAGCTCTTGATTCTTACAAAGGGAGAAAAAGTTTTGTCAAAAAAAAATTCAACTGTCTCTGAAGGTGCCCATTTCTCTGAAGTCTGAATAGTTTCATCCATAGTTACACAAGCTAAAAAATAAGTGTGTATCAGCCATTGTGTTCCCAGATGTTAGAGAACATCCAACTGCCCACAGATAGCCATAAATTGACTTAAACCAGATTTTAACCCTCTGTCTGTGGGATGTCATGCTAGCAAACACTGCAGACTAAATGGGCTCTGACACGATGCAGCGTTCTTGTATACTTATAAAGCTGGTTTCTAATCCACCCTAGACATTGAATTAACCTTTTTACCCTTAGCATTTTGCATGGAAAAACTGATGAACTTATTGGGGAAAGGTCTACTGTTAATAATACTTGTCCTTAATTTTGTCACTATTTAGTAAATGGTGCTACCAGGAGTCAGCAAGCTCACACCAAGTACTATTTTACTTAGCAACTGAGAGCATATCAAAGAGCAAAGTGTGCTTACTGAGATGACTAGGGGAGGATCAAAATGTGGTCTCTCTCCTCCTTAATAACAACATAATACCTAAATTTGTAGTAATCCCTATCTGGGATGCCCTTTGGACATTTGCATATGTAGCACGGATTACATTTGTTGAGCTTCTTAACAGGTTGTCCGTACCGTTTCATAAAAGCTTATAATGCCAAGAGCTGAGCAATACTCTTCCAAAACCTTGTAGTTTTCTTATATTTTCTCTATAGCAAAGATTACTGGATTGTGTCTTTAGATTTTGATGGGTTGAATTCCCTATGTGCTGTTCTGGTATTGATGGAACCTATCACAGCTGCTTTTTAAACTTTCCCTTCTCTTTTTTGTTAAAGCAAAAAAAATCTCCATCTTAGAATCTGCTACCTTGCATGTGCAGTCCATCACTTTAATGCTGTTCATATGTCTCACTTTTCCAGTCCACACAGATTTCTATTTCACAACATTTTGTGCAGTGAAGCTGCCGGAAGAAGGCACTGGAGGATGCACCTCTGAGTCAGTGGGGCCCTTCAAACCTGCTGATTCTGCTACGAGCAGACCTGCACGTCCTCAAGCACATTCTCCAGTGAGTGCTGTGCAGCAGATATGGGCTGCTCATTCAGCCTGGGAAGCTGATAGTGTCAAACCCAGCTGAAGAGTTTTAGATCTACTGACTTCCCTTCTGGGGGATGGAGCTGCTTTCTCGAGATCTGTCAGTGAGGCATATTTTGGCTCAACCTTTCCAGACACCTCCTCTTCACTGACATTGCCTTCCTCACTGGAGGTATCACGGAGGTTGTATTGCACTGGCAGTATCCCTTGGCACAGTGTCAGTCTGACTCATCTTCCATTTCATTACAGGCTCTGAAAACAGCTGCAGCTGTCAGAGGTTTGCTGTTACTTCGAAGCGTTACGATAAAACTGTGCTTGCTAAATTATTCTGGTAAATACAGCCTCCACGGTGTTAGAAGAAAGGTACAGAAAATGAAGTCTCTTGCAGTTCAGTATGACCACAATTCCCCAGGCTTATTTGACTTAGAGCAATTGCACAGGAATTCTTAGACACAAAACAAAAGCTAACACCCTGTTGCAGGGTGAAAAGAAAAACAACTTAGACAGAAAATATAAGAGAACCACAAAATACAGTATAACACATAGTGTAACGCAGACAACTTTACAACTTCATCTTTTGCTATTACTTGAATTTATTTTTCTGTGCAATGGGAGCATTTCATGAGTATAGTATTTTTTCCTTTCATTTGTAATTTTTTTCTTAAGATGACAATAACAGGCAATACTTCTTACTTCAGCATTATTCCTGGAAGCCTTAACATCCCAGTTTTATGCATGGTAAGCACACTTTTTCATATTAATCAAATTTACAGATATGCACATGCAAGCTCTGCAAAATGCTGACTCTGTCCGTGTATTAAAAAGAGCCCCATGCACAATATCAGCATCGAGTGAACACCTAAGTGTGTGAATAACTTGGTTTGCAAGAACAGGTCCACTAACTTCAATACAAGAAATTGCATTCTAGTGATGAGTGCACTGTAGGTCCTGCCATGTAAACTTACCCTTTTAAAGCACGTGCACCTGTATTTAAACGGGGTAGTGGTAGCAGATTTAGCTGTGGCAGGCAGGAATACAGTACAGGCTGCAAAACCCACACAACAGGTTGGATAGATATTTGGAGGGGTTTTGCAGGCTGTACAGAGCTCTGTGTTACCGTGACTATACTGTATTCAGTCCTTGAAATAGTTTCCTTAAAACTGCAGCCATGGCATGATGGACTTAATCTCTGAATATCTGGTGGCTCAGCTCTAATCTGCCGGTTCTGAATTGTCCTGAGAACAGTCACAAATCTGTTTCCACCACCCCAGCCAGGAACTGAAGAAAAGGGATAGGTGCACTGTCAAGACTAGAACATGGGTTATTGCCTACTTAAGAGACAACTTCTACAACTTGAGTTTTCCTAAGTTCATCCTTCAAAATTAACCAGATTTATCATGAACAATTATTTATGTGATTTCAAACTAATATAATTATGGTATATCAAACTCACGTTTCTGTGAAAAGAAATCATCTTTTACAAAATTGTTGAAGGCATTACAGAAAAATAGTAACTCTTTGTTGAAGCATACAGAGATTCCTATTTAATTTTAGAATTTTTATATATTTTTTCACCAAGGATAGTTCTGTCATTCAAGAAAAGCCCTGGGTTCCCTTTCTGACTGATGTTTAATGATAATACAAAGACTGACTCTCACTTTCTTTATAAACAATTTTCCTCAAAACCAAACAAGACACCCCCTGCAGTGTGGGAGGAAGCAGCATTTAGTATTTTTTATTTAGGACTATTTTCTGAGACAGAATTCTGAGTCACATGAATACAGCTTTAGGCCAATGACCAGGACCAGCACAATCAATGTGAAACTGGCTGGCACCAAGAGGTAAGAATGCATGGAAAATCCTCCTAGCAGTGTGAAAGAGGAGGTGGCACAAGAAATAAAAAGCTAATTTGATTTTGACTCTTACTTACGTTGCAATATTCTACTTCTGCTTAATCATTTAAAGATACCAGCATTTCAGCTGGCCCAGAACGAAGCCGGAGGCTCAGAGCAATGCTGTGTTCTCCCAGTGCATTATGTGCAGGCAGCCAGTTGACATTTATGTTGTTTCAGAGTAATATATCACAAGGAGAACAAGCAGTTGCTGTTCCTGATGATGTCAAGGTGATGGCACGATGGAAGTCTTCATACTATCCCTGGAATTGCAAGGCAGGAGACACCCGCTGTCTGGGCAGCCGCAGGCAAGGGCTCCTTTGCATAGTGGTCACTGTGCTCCTGGAAATCAGAGAGGACATATCTGAAGTCAGATAAAACAGGAGTGGGTCCAAGCTTTTGCAACAGCCAGAGGCTCTCCTGCATGCTGTTTTAAAGGTCTCTTTAATTTGTGTTTATCTCTTTATTCCCCACTGCTGGCTATGGCCAGACCTCTGGAGGAAGGACAGCTGTTTCCCTGCTAGAAACTAGAAGCATATATTGTGCCAAAACCACGGGATTTCTGTTTAATGAGAGGTTTCATGATAACTCCAGCCAAGACACTCTGACAAGACATGAATAATCACTGCAGTTTTGGCACTTATTTGATGTATAACTAGACACTTCGCTAGCTGTCTAATTCAGAGTAAGTATCAGAGAAACGAGAAGCCTTTTCCACACAACGGGGGTGGTTGGGTCCATGGATTCAGACAGCAGCTTTCAGTAGGGCCAGCTCAGAGCTGGGGAGGAAGAGACAGGCAGGCAGTGGCTGGCTCTGCCCCCTCACTGCTGTCTGCCCCGCAGAGTGGCTAAGCTAGCATGAGAAAGCAGATTAGTAACAGACTACTTCCCCTCTTCTCTGTAACTCCTGGAAGCAAGGGTGATGCAAGGAGGATCCCTCTGCTCAGAGGTTTGCCTCCGACTCAGACTGCCAACTCACTCCTGTCCCAGCCCAGCTTATCTATCCCCTGTTCCTCAGAGCTCTGCACAAAAGCTACATCCTCGTCCTGTTACACCAAGAAAAGAGAAAGGGAAAAAAAAAGATGGAAACTCTAACTTTGTAGAGGAGGACAGCACAGCATAGCACTGGTGCAAGAGGACAACAGCAACAAGAGATTTAGAATTCATCAATTCTTAATTCTTACAAGGGTACAATAATGAAAAAAAGAAGCCTAGGCTATTGTTGAAGAGGTGGTAGCATACAACTATTCTAGCAGCACTGGCACTTGTGCACATGTTCAGAAGAAAGCTTCTGTAATGTCAAAGCTTCTGTAAATGTCAAAAGTTGGAAAAGAGACCAAGTAAAAGAACAGAAATGTTGTGATCATCAAACAGGCCAGCGAGAAAACTGGGTAACTCTAGATCTGGCAGCCTGACTTCAGTTCCAGGTAGAATATTAGCAAAACCTGAGAGGAGCATCTATTTTTACTTGGATAAAGCAGGCAAATATATTGGCTTAAAGCCAAGGGGGATTTGTGAATGAGACAATGCCAAAGAAATCTGATAGCCTGTTTTAATATGGTATCTGAGTGGGTGGGTTTTTATAAAAAAGACCTGTGCCCTATGGAAAAAGTTTAAATAATGCCTAGATAACAATTCAATAAAGTGACAAGCAAACACTTTACACACATAAAGTGTCCTTACAGAAAGTCCTTGTACTTCTTTGAAGGGTATCTTTTTGCCCAAATATTCTTCATAACAATGCAAAATGGATTTTGATCGACAAAATTCAGAAATTAAAAATGGGATAAACATAGTAAAATACAGTAGACTCTCCTGCTTGACATTTCTATCTCTTTCTTTTCCTCTCCTGTCTCTCTCTTCCTTCCATCCTTCTCTTTCACCTGTTCTCTCTTTTTCTCATTTTCTCTTTCTGTTTCTCCCTTTCTTTCTCTCTCCTCTATTTGCCCTCTTTATATGCTTTGCATATAAAGTCATGCTTTCATGCTTCCTTCCATTTCGTTGGAATGCTGACCACAGGCTGCTGAGATGAGCTACATCGAAGGGGCACACTTAGAAGAACTTTAGAGAAACTCAATATTCAGTGTCTCAAGAGATGGAATCAGTGCTTAATTAACTAATGCATTATACCCATGGATTAGTATGTTCACACCAAACATTTTACTGGGATAAACCCACAGCAGTACTGAAGTGACTCAAAACTGCATCAGAACAGACCTCCTCCACTCCACTATGTATGGGATGGGCTCGTTGGAAAGCATTTCTTGGTAAAATCTGGTGATATGTGTATGACCCTACCTGGACAGAGCCTGTAGGACCTGCCTGGACAGAGCTACAGCAAGTTTGGTTTCCTTCTCCTTGTGCATGGGTTTTGAATTCAAAATGAGAAACAGACATGGTTCTTCTTGTGTGGGATCAAAAGAACTTCTTCTTTCTTTCCATAAGCCAATAAAGCAATGGAATGGCATGGTAATGTCTCCTCTTTTTTTCAAATTGGAAGGCAATAAAACCGCTTTGATTTTTCCTTGCAGTTCTAGGGGAGAACGCATTAGAAGCTGCATGCCAGGAAAATCCAATTGAAAAGGAATGTTCTGGTCTCAGCTGCTGCCACAGCTCAGCCATGGCTGGCTGATCTCCCTTCCCCACTCTCCTCGAGCTCAGCGTTATCTGTGTGCTGTGACACAGCTTCATGCCCCACACAAAGCAGGGCAGCAGCCATTGGCAGGTCCCCATTCTCTCTGCCACACTCTGCTTTGCTCTCTCCTCCTGGCAATGCAAGGCCATTGCACGTGCATTTGATCAAGATCCAATAACTTTAATTAAGTCTTCCTGAGCAAGTGAGCTTCTCATATATTTACAGTTTCTCTGACACAACATATTTGCTCTAAGAATTTTTCACAGATGGATTCTGAGGGCTTTATATTTTTCTCTAGGATTTCTGGATGCCTCTAATGGCTGGATGGATGGGACCACAGGCATAATTTCAGAACAGCAATGTTGGTTTTATAGTTCATGTACTCATGTATCCATTAGCTTACACAGCAGATACAGAGAGAAAGGTTATGGAAATTCTTGAAATGTCACCATTGCTTACGAATTCGTATATGGAAATCTAATACATAGAGACTGCCTTATTAGGCATAGTTCTGTGCCTAACTGCTGCCTATCAATGTCTTTGCCCTTTATGATCTAAGGATGGGCAGAAGAAAAGAAATATTGAAGGATAAGGTTCTAAAATCATCTGTGTCTGGCACAGAGAATTTAATCCCTGCTAGCACTGCAAAATTTATGCAGTCCCTTCTGTGAGCACTGTGCAGAGCTGCAGAGAGCTCTGAGAATGAGTCCTCCTAGAACCACACTCACCCAGGCTGCTTCGAGTGCCAGTTTTACTTCCTTGAGGACAATCCTGAGCAAAATTGGCTTTGATGGCTCTTCATGGGAATGAGTATGTTGACTGGAGCAAGTGTTTGCAGGGCAGTTCTCCCTGCCTTGTGTTTAATGCAGGACCCAGTGTGAGAAGCTGTCACAGCTGTAACATGTGCAATGGTTTATGAAGGAAAGGTCGTGCTCCCTGCTCTGGTGTGAATGTACAATTGCCTTCTTTGCTTAGCAGTTTCAGAATGGGACTTGCTACTCAGTCAAAACTAAGAGCAACAGTTCAGGCTAGAGGCTGAGATGAGCACTGAATAATTCTCCATGCATGGGGAATTTGTTGCAGAAATTGCGAGTGAAACCAAAGACACAATAAACTGGCAAAAAAACCATGAAGTTCTTCCCCTGCTAGAAAATCTTGCAAACACTTAAATGAGAAAGAATTGTGAACCACACAGGTATGCTGCAATTCCCCTCTCTGCCAAGGCTTATTCGATTTCTGAGCATCAGAATCGTTCCTTCAGAGCACATTGTCACTTCCAGAGACCAATGGTGGAAATTAAATCCTCAAAATCAAGTAGGATCAGTTTGTTTTCCAAGCTTGAGCCCAGCGATGCCTTCCCAAATGATCGAGGCTTCATCCCCAGCTGATTCCCAACTGTGCTGAAGCAGTCAGAGCCCTGCCAGACTTAAGGGAGTCTCCTCTTGCATGTATTGCTTGGCTAAGCAGAGCAGGGCCTTAGCATAGTGTGAGGACAGAACCTTCATTACCCGAATATTCTTTCCTCCAGCCTATGATTTGAGAAGCTATTCTCAAAGGCGACACTCAGGACCTATGTTCATACGGTTACACCCAGTCCAAATAAAGATCCCTATCCATACACACATATGTTGTATGAATATTTACACATATGTACCAATGGGTGCTTAGAGGTAAACAGAAGCACCACTAAGTTTAGAACGGTCTTCTCAGAATTTTATTTCAGTTTCCTTCAGTTGGATTTAATTCAATTTTAATTAAATAAGCCACAGTAATCATCTCTTTCATACTTTTCATAAGTTTTGACACTTTTTCTCTTGTACCTACAGGTTTCAATGTTTATCGACAGCTCCTGTCCTGCAATTATTACTTAAGATTACTTATTACTCCCATAATTATTTTTTGCACTAGCAAATACTATAACATAAAATTGTAAAAAAAAACAGGGCTAGAAGAAATCTCAAAAGATTGTTTCATGCAGTCCCTATCCTAAGGCAAAATCACCTACCATCGCATCATTCCTGGGGTTTTTTTCCTAACCCGACCACAAACACCTCCAGGGCTGAAGAATGTGTACTCTCCCTAGAGATGTCCTGCATTGCTTCACTGTCCTCATGCTCCCAAAATTTTTCCTAACAACGAACTGAATCTTGCTTGCTAATTTACTGGGTACCATAGTGGCGAATGCTGACTTCCAGGTGGCAGAAAAAATGTTTTCAGGGAAACTTACAGGGAAACTGTAGAAGAAAGTAATGGATTCTTTACTCTATCTTAGCATTTGAGAAATTACTTTTATGTAATTTTTTTACCTGGAGAAAAGGCCTGAAACATTCATGAAGATTGCTTTTTCTGAAGTTTATGTTATCACTGGTGACATTTAACAATGAGGTTGCAAAAACCTCAGTAAGTCATGTCACACAAGGAAATTAAAAAGAAATTCATGCCATTTTTAAAATTTATTTAAGAACCATCATCTGTTTTATTCCTGTAGGATTTTCAGTAGTTATTGTTATTACAGATGAGACCTTGATACTCCTAATAACACCAAATGTTATTTTGGGCATCCATTCACATAATACTTCTGTAAGAAAGAGCTATGCCACATTACCAGTGGGATGTGATTTGATACGAGCAACTTATCAAGAACTGACATCAGTGTTTCTATTTTCATTGCTGAAAAATTTCTATACAAAGCTATAAAACATTCATGTCTAGCAAGAGGAAACAGATGAGATACGCTTTACACACAGATATGTGGTACAGTTACTGGAAAAGGGAAAAGCTGATATGTTAGCGTTGCTAGCACACTGAGCATGGAGTTGTCCTGGATCAAAGGCATGCTAAAACTTTCTCTAGGTCCATCCAATGTAAGACATTAACCCATACCATGGAAGGCTGGTAGACAGTGAGGCTAGAAGCTTCTGGAAGGACTGCAGAGAAAGAACATTAGCAAGTAATGGCTGATAGGAACATGGGACTAGAAAGGGCCAAAATATAGGAGATGACCAGAGAGGAGGGAAAAGGATGGAGGAAAGGCATTAGGAATTATGTTAACAGTACACCGAGCTGAGCACACACTGGCCTAAGGTTCCTTACAGAAATGCCATGTGTATGAGCTCATGGACACAGCTAGAACACTGCCATAATTGATTTATACCAAAAGGGGAATCTTTCCTTCCCACAGGTAATTGTGTTCCCAGATCTCTGAAATAAAGCTTCAGCAAAATTAAGGAGCATTGTTTGCATCTTATCTGTCCTTCCTGCTGGAAATACAATAAACCCAAGGTCCCTGGACAATGACTTCTAATGGAGCTCTCAGCTCCCTACAAGCAGAAGTTGTCAATTAGCTGACATCTCACATTTTTCCTAAAGAGGATAGCAGAGCAAGTTCTTCTGTCTGTGTGAGTAAACCCATCTTTTAAAGCTAAATCTTAAATGGCGTACAAAGAGCATGAAAGGAATATTAACAGCTCTACTATGATCTAATTTATGCCCTTTATTTGCAGCAGCAACTCATTCTGGTGATCAAAAGGTCATTAACCGTTAAAAAATGAAGCTTTAACCAAAAGGATTTAAAGGGGTTTAGTGTTGAATTTTAGAGACCTTGCCAAAGTGTAATCTGAAGTCTTACACTTTTGTTCCCATCTTCTGCATACCAAAGCTTGAATCATAAAGCTACCACTCAGCATCTTGGCTGTGGATCAAGATCAACTGAAGTCACATGCAGGGTAAAGTGGTGAAGGTGACATTGCTTCTACCTGGCTCAGACAAAAAAGAACTGATCTCTGCAGCAACCTCTGAAGGACTTAAGCTCATAAGTTGGTGACAAAGACTCTGAGTCCAGTTTTTCCACATCTAAATACTCTGTTTAATATCCAGAGTAAGAAAGTGTCACACAAGTCTGGACATAAATTCATCACTGACCTGGGACAGACAGTGCTAAGTTTTTTGATCATATGATTGACAACTGGCAAGAGCCTGCATTGTTTCTCTGTTACCTAGTGAATATATTTGCAAGGTATTAGGAGCATGACATATGTTGCTGCAGGACAAGAGAGAAAAAGGCTGAAAACCAAACAGCAATAAATACTCCTTCCCATAAGAGTGCTTCCTGGCAACATTAAGCTGAAGAAACAATCAAAGGCAAACACCAATTTTTAATGACCCTCATTCTCATGGAGTACAAGGGAGCTGGGTCTGAGCACAGACTTCCCAATGTGCTTGTCCCTAAATGGAGCAGACAAGCTACAATGCCTTTTGGAATTTGAAACGTCGATTTTTTGACTCCTAGGCCAGACTGGTCATAACATGATAATTAATTAACTGGGAGTATTCAGATCATGATCAAAGCAGTATATGAAGCCTTTGCATGCCTCTTTTTGAAATGCTCTGATTAAACTCGTGACTCCTCTGGGACTGGGTAAGAGCTCCAACCCTCCTGCAATGCTGCAGCTACCAAACAGCACCAAAGAAGAAGTGTCCCTGCAAGGCAGGTTATCCTCACCATCAAACAATGCCAGCCTTTCCTGCACCTTTCCCCAGGAATTTGGCATGGCCCACTGCTGGAAACCAGAAACTGAAGTGGCCCAGTAGCACCATCGACTTCTGCAATCCTGTCACGAGGGCTGATTGCAATATGGAAAGGCAGTCACAGCTGCTGACACAGGGAAGGAAAAAAAAAAAGCCTGTACTCCTACACCCTGGTACTTGCTTGGACCAACCCCACCAGGATGCTCTGGGAGCCTTGACATGCTTTTGGGAACCTCAGTGTCCTTCTTCTGCACTCCTGCAGCTCCTCATGGCAGCTCAGAGGGGGATGATTTTACCTTCACAGGTGGATGCATGAAGCACAGCATGATAACTCCCACGCAGGTGTTTTCACAAAACATGCCCTGGACTAATATTTCCCAGCTTACAAAAGTCTTGATCAACTGGAGCAACACTTCTGGCAAATTGGGATGGGGAGAGACCTATCCCTGCAGAGGTGGGTGACTGGAGTCACTTTGGGTCAATGCAGGGCTGAGGGAAACATGAAATAAAACTGAATTTCCTAATGAAATACTAAGCCACTGCAAAGAATCTAACCTATGTTAAAATCAGGACAAAGTTATGAAAACACAAATTTTATTGAGATATTTTATCTGCAAGATGATATGAGTGGGTCTGTTAGGTATGAAAGCGGTTCCTTTGTATGTATTTACTGAGAAAGAACATCCCTTCTATCCTGCATTTGAGTAGAATTATTTCCAACCAATTCAAAGCAGCACTGTCTTAGACTTTTAGGCAAATATCTAATTATATTTCATTTTGTTTCTAACTACTCTACAAACAGTTTTTTCATCTGTCATCAAATATTAGCAAAAGTACAGCTAAAAATAAAGTTGAGTTGCTTTACTCCTTTTGTACCATAATGCAAAGTCCTCAAAACAATTAAAACAGTAACAGTTCTGAGTACTACTAGAAGTTGGAATGAATACCTATAAGCAAGTTGCTATGTCTCTACTCACACGTCTCATTACCTTGAAATTAAAAATTGATCCTGCCCAACACACATAAATCATACAAAAAATTAAAAATAGACTAATTTTCAAAGGGCAACATGATATGAAAAGTATTTTCATAAGATATCGTTCACCTATCTGATGAACCACTTACACAAACAATTGAACAGCAACAAATGGATATATTAAAGAGGTAGAAAGGGTTCAAATAGCCAATGCTTTTTCTCTGTTTCAATCTATACAGAAGATCTAAATATTTACTATTTTGGTATCCAAGGATCCCACATAAACTTTTTTGTGCATGCATATGTCCTGTATTAATCAACATAAATGATGCAAATATACAAAAACTTCAAACACATCACTTTGAGTGCTTGAGTTAGGCACACATGTATGCCCCAACCGTTTGAAAATCCACATGAAATAAATGTCATGTTTGGTTGTGTCATCACATAAATTACATATTTCTCGAGCTCCTGACCAGCTGGACTGCATTTAGCCAGGGGGTCTCCTCTGTACAAGCCTGTGCTTAGAAGGACTTAAATGAGTTTTCCACCACACAAAATTAAGACTTACCGGTGGAAATCCCTGCAGGACTGAAGCCTAATCTACCTTCCCACGAAGTGCTGCTGCATTCCAGGCCTCTGGATATCTTTTAACAGCTGCTGTTGAAAAATTAACTATGACACAGTAGTATGAAGGCACATGTTCATGTCCAGTCCCAGTGCAGGCATCCGTGGCCTTGGCAGACCGCATCTCTCAGATGAGAGTTCCTCTGCTTCCAAAAGGTTCTGGCCCAAGTCTCAGGCTGATGAGTCATTTCTCTGACCCAAACCCAACATCTGTACCTGGAAACATAAAAAACATAAGAATGGCAGAGCTTTGCCACTGAAAAGTAAGAAATTCACTTTCCTCATGGAAAGATTAGTGCTTCTTCCTTCCAGTCTCATTAAAAAATCATTAATATAAGAGCTTAAGGTAATTTTAAGCACTTTTAAAGGTGTCATTTTTTCAAGTGAACTGGTTGTTATTTTTTCTTGCAATTAGAATGAATGGAGAGCTTATGGCAGGTGGCAACACCTTTCACACCTTATGCTGGAGGGTCAGGTTTCATGGATATCTGACTTAAAGCCAAGTAGAGGGTGGCAAAAGTCTAAATCTCAGCAAAGGGGAAGATTAATGTGGGTACCCTGGAACACCTGCTGCTGAAGCCATTAGTGCTTGGGACACTCTCCTGCCTACTCTGAAGATGGTGTGAACTGTCCTCTTGCCCTTTGCAGAAGGAGAATCAGGCCCTTACTGAACAAGATTAATAGGAGCAAGTCTGCCATTGATTGTGTGCTGCTGTCCTCACCATGTCAGAGAGCAGGCCAAGGGCTAAATTACAGCTACCCAGGGGCTCCAAAATACAAGAAGAAATCAAACTGACAGATACACACTGGAAATAAAAGCATTCTGTATCTGAGAGAAATCAATACCGAAAGCAGAAAGACTTATGCTCCCAGTTACTTACAGCCTGCAAGAGTCCAAATCCTGCAGAGCTATTTCATTAAAACATTTCTTTGCTTAGCCCAGATAAAAAAGTCCTGCCACTTTGACCACTGGCGGCATATTCATGGAAGGCTTATTCCAGAGTAAATGTGGATTTCTCAGAGACCCACAAGGAATAAGAGCTCACATGAGGAGAGAGAAATACTGATGTAACAAAAGGAATTTAAAGTTTGGCACACAGTTCAGCTCTGTAGACCAGAGCTATGTAAGAAGTGGCTTTTTTTGCACAGAGGTCAGAGAGGGAATTAAATGCTTCCCATATGCCAAAGAATACCCTGAAGATGTAATTCCTTCATCCCTCTCTGCAAGTCAATGACCACTGGTAGTGGATGAGTTTGCCTCATTATGAAGCATGTTGATGCTTGTACAAAAGATGGAGTTCTCCTCACTATTCTGCATCTCTTCAACTGTGCTGCTTTTCCAACAATCTCAGCTCTGCCAGCTGTCGATTCCTTTCTGAAGAGTGTTGGCCTCAACATTGCTGGGTACAGACTGGAAACATAAAATTAAAAAGGTTAAAAACTAGAAGGCAAACCACCTAATTCTATTTTTTTTTATTATTATTATTATTATTATTATTATTTCTTCTCATTGTTTTTAAGCCATCTCCTGTGTTTTCTGGATCTCAGGATAACTTGAGAGATTAGCCAAATCTGTAAAGAATTGTGTCTTCTAATTGTGATTGAATTTTTCTGCTCTGCCTTTAATGAGGCAGAAAAGTCAACCTTGATCCTCAGACTACTACACCCTGCTAGTACTCTAAATAGATTTGCTGAGTTTTCATTTCCTCTGAAAAAATATCTTGTATGGCTTCACCATCACTCTGCTTGGAGATAGTACTGTAATGATTAGCTACATTCCACTTCGAACTGTTATTAATATTCCCCATATGTAATTAAAGCCTCTAATTCTACACAGGAATATCCTGACAAACAAGCAGCTGCCTGTCTTTTTTATTTCATTGTGGTTCTTGAACTCTTGGCTCAGGTTATGTGTTTCTGGAATGTCAAATAAGGAATCTACTTTTCCGTCCATCAGTTTACACTCTGTGTGCAGTTTGATGGCATCTTGCTAATACAGCCTGGTTGCACTGTAATTCACCTTATAATCCATTGTATCAACACTGACTGTTCAATGTGTGACTTCCTAACAAGGTGGCTGGTGCCTCTTAGGTGCTGGATTGCCTTGGGAGAGTGGTATTTTAAAATGTATGCCCAGCATCAAAGCTGCCTGGTCTGAAGTTCCCAACTGTCATTATTAGATATAACTTCCTTCAGCAGAAAAAAGCAAAAGAAATTCTCTACTCAGGCAAAAAGGTGTCCATAAGACAAGAGGAAACGACCTCAAGTTGTTCCAGGGAATGTTTAGAGTGGATATTGGGAAACATTTAGTCACTGACAGGGCTGCCAAGTGCTGGACCAGGCTGCCCAGGGAACTGGTTGAGTCACCATCTCTGGAGGTATTTAAAAGACGTTTGGATGTGGTGCTTAGGGACATGGTTTCTTGGTGGATTTGGCAGTGCTGGGTTAATGGCTGGACTCAATGATTTAGGAGGTCTTTTCCAACAATTCTATGATTCTATGATCCCACATTTCAAATCTCATATGAGCTGTTGAGTTACACAAAAAGCCTGTGCTGTGTTGCAGTGGGGATTTCTGCAACATGTATCAGACAGCAAGGCCCATGGAAAGAAATAGGGACTGATTCTTGATAGGTGTTTTTGAGGGATCTTTATCCCACGGCCAGGAAGATGTTCCCAGGCCTCTCTCCTCCCTCCCTGCAGAAGAAACTGAAGCAGGACCATCTCAGGGTAGAGATCAAGCAGGAATTGATGGCCAGAGGAGGAGGGGAAGGAGCAGGGATCCATCCCAGGGAGCTGCTGGCACTGCCGGATCCAGCCTGGGCTCCCTGCGAGGAGATGGCACCACTTAACCTCTCCCAGGACCCCACACCAGGGGGGAGGAACCCCAACAATGCTGCCTCCAGGTGTGCTGCATGAGTCAGTGGAACACGGCTCACTTCTCTCTTGGGCACTTTCAATGCGTGGATTGGATTCTGTTAATTATTTCACTTATTTCTTTTGATGCCTCAGAAACAGCAGGAAATTGGATCAGCACATGGCCTTACTTTTGGCTGCAGGACAGGCTCTGGATGCTGGAATTCTCCTCACCTGCCATTGATCCATGTGCCTCTGACCGTGCCTCATGCATGCCCTGCTCTAACTGCAGATACCATGGGGATAATGGGATTTTCACAGAGCCCTTTGAAATCTACCAGCAAAGGTGAAGGTGATACAGTAAAAGACAGGACAATATCGTAAGATTGGCACTGTGCTGCTGGTTGATGCACATTTATAAACCAAGGATGAGTTCACAGGTACTGCTCCCAGTTTATGGTCCAAATTATGCCACATGAAATTCACAGCAAGTCAGCAGATAAGACAGCTAAAAGTTCAGCGAAATAAGATCTAAAACGGTGGTAGATTTCATCAGATGTCCTCACACAGGTGGAAGTGAAGAGAAGTGAAGTGCCTCTGAAGTTTCACTTGCAGGAGGCCTGCTGGTAACTCTCAGGGAGCTCTGCTGGACCTAAGAAACCCAAGAAAACGATGCTTCTCGGCAAACGCCCTCTGCTGTCACTATCAACAAGAGATTTCCCTGCATAGTGCACTCGCTATTCAGTTTGCCAGGTCTTCTGTAAAATATGTGAGACCTTAACCACAATGTTTAATGGAATTACACAGGAAATATTTCAGTCTGAAATGCAGAGTGAAAGGAAAACTGAAGACCATTATCCAAAAATATAGTTCAAATGCAAATTTTGTTTTCAGATCCCAGACTCTGTCCAGTTTCTCAATCAAATCTGTTCATGCAGACAGCAGCAGGCACACGCAATGTCATTGCCCTCAGCTTAGTCACGGGTGTAGGAATCTGCTCCTGCAGTTTAGAGGCAATGGGGGCTTTTGCCTTGACCTTCTCCATGAAAGAAAGTTTGGAAACTAGGGAAATTGCCATGAATGAAACATTGCTAGAAAGTAGCCTGAACAGCCAGCTTGAGCTTCAGTGTTACCTTGATACACCAGTGCATGTTTGCAGTCAGTCAGCTATTAGGCAATTAACTCTGGTTGTTTAGATCTTACCAAGAATGAAGGGGTGGCTCTCACTAACAAAAAACAAACAAACAAACAAACAAACATGCAGGTCTGTGATGTGATAGAAGATCTCAGCTTGTAAGCAGGGGGAATTGGTAACCCAATGTTCTCTGTGAGACAGCCTCCATCTGCACATGGGATGGCAGGGCAGTCTGACGCATCTGCCACCAGAATGCACATCTGGAGTCTGACAAGGTGGAGGCAGGTACTTGATGGGTGCTCAATGTGCTGCCAAAGTGACAAAGTATCACTGGAGTCAAATTCAAGCCAAATTAAATTAAATCAAATTATTTTTCATCTGGAAGCTAAGAATCTCTCCTGCTTTTGGTCTACTGAACAGCACACACATATGTAACTACTGCATATGCTGGGCAAGATGGGGTAGATAAAACATGTTACTGAAGTGCTCTAGTTCTGCCTCCTTCACAGAGTCTGTAAGGCTCTTGATGTAATTTCTGCAGGAACCCTGAAGTCTAAATCAGAAAGATCAGCTTTATTTCTTCCTCATGCATCACCCTCAGCCATATTGGCTGAGCCAGATTTATTTTGGAGAAGAGGTTGAGCTTCACATGTAAAACTGACCATTGTCCAGGGTGGTCAGCACAGAGCTGTGATCTGCTGACATAATCCATCTGCTTGAATTCGTGGGTTTTGTGTCACCATTGTGTCATGAAACTTTCTGTATCTGCCGCAGTTGGAACTGGACAGGTGGTGATTTTCAAAGGCGCAGTGCTGCTTCTGCCACATCTACAGCAGTGCTGTGCAGGAAGATAAAAAAACCTAAACCTGGTGGGGAAGGAAAAAAAAACTAAAGGGACATTGGGAGAACAAATGATCTGGAGGCCTGAAAGTGTCACAGCCCCGGTGTGAAAAGTTGTCCACTGGTGCCATCTTGTGGGTCCAGAGCCACCACCCATTCCAGAGGCAGAGCTCACTCCACCAAGGTCCAATCCCCCTGACTTAAAGTCTGGGTCTCTTTTTAGTGCTATTTAACGAGCTTCATATTTCTAAGATCAGACAACTGTCATCTTACCAAAGTACCAACCCTAAAACTTGAGTTTTGCTTAGGCAGAGTGCATTGCATTGTGTCTACTACATAAAATTACAACCCTGTACAAGTAAACAGGAGTCAGAGCAAGGGGCAACTATCAAAGTCAATTAGTTTCATCAAACATATCAGGCCACCATTTATACCTCTCCACACAAAATATTTTTGTCTTTATTAATATCCAGGCCTACACACTGCAAAATGCAGAACTTGGAACTGAACACAATTGAATGGAAATATTTTAGCACAAAAGACAACTTATATGATGATACAAGTTGATCAGGTAAAAGAAGTATGAGAAAAAGTAGATTTATAGGTATTATCCTGACATAAGGGGCTACTAATCTCTTTTACCTAAATTTCATTCTTCCCCAGGAAGAGAGCGTAAAATCACTGAGCCTTTCAGCTACATTCCCATTTAGAAAAAGAGCTGGAGAAGTGAAATTTTATTTATAATGTTATAACTCCTAAAATAAATGGCAAAGCTACGTTTGTTAGGTGAGTACAGAACTGCTGGATAAAAGTGGAGTTTCTCATATTATTGGGGAAGAACTGCACAAAACCTAATGAGAAGCACAATCCTTTACTACCTCTCTCATGATCCCAATGAATCCACTACCAACAGTAAAATGTGCACCTGACAATCCTAATACCACATGTCAGGATCTGTGCTAAGATACGTTAATTTAAGTGATTAAGGATTAACAACTTGGTCAACAGGTGCACCCGCATGTGGACTCTATCATTCACCCAGGCATTCACTCCAAAAATGTCCTTTTATAAAGAACATTGGTGAAAAAAGCAGACAGCATCTTCATGCAGTTGGCAAATCTTTCCCTTTCTAGTTTAGGGAGTGCAGCAACCATGGTACAACATCATCTAAATTCTGATTGGAGATATGCATAAAACTTCCAGTGAGTGCTGTCACAATAGGATCTTTGATGTCCACTAACAGACAAAAGCCTTGATCCTGTTCTTGAATATACCTGCTTGAAACTACAGTAATTCCTTTGATTAGCGTCATGGGGAATAGAATGTGTTCTACAGCTGCTGGATTTCTTCAACAGGCAATGACTGTATACCACTAACTTCAAAAGCAACAAAACTAGGCCAATGCAATTTTTAAACCTTCCTCTTCACGTGTTTGTATGATATCTTAAAGGAAAAGCTATGTACAGAGAAGAGTTTCTGTGCTGTAAAGTATTGCTGGATAACAAAGGCCTGTTTATGTGACAGGTAAGTCTAGCTGTTAGCATGCTGTAATGCATAACCATTGTTGTACATGTAATTATTGTAACTGGTCCAGTCATCTGCACACTGATATTCTTGATTAGACTGAATGTAGGGATGATAAATTGTTTCTCTTCCCAGGAAATAAGATGGAGCAAGTCTTTTTAAAACAACAGCACTGAACTGGTATGTCAGCTTCCTACGGATCTTAATGATTTCACCTGTTCTTCCATAATTCCTCAGTGCTCTGGCCATTTTCTGATAAGTCATGATCTTGCGGTTTCCTTTTCTTTCTCCCCACAGTTCTGCAAGTTTCTCTTTGTTTTTGGAGATGAACTGGAAGACGCCATTTGGTTTATCTACCCACTGGATGCAGTTTGCCATAGCTGGATCATACAGAGACTCATGGAGGTATTCAAATAGGCGAAGTTTTTTTCTACCTATGAACAAATAAATTGCAAAAGGTCAGAACAGAACTCATGCTTGCCTTAAAAGATGAGCAGTTGTCTTTTTCCTGGAAAGGGTCTTATAGGCAAAAGCATAGCTAAACCTAGTACCCTGTCCCAAATTAAAAGATCAGTATAAATTATTCAGTGGAAGACCAGCAACAGCAAATGGGATCACAGAGATGTGAGCAACACAGAATCACGGGACAGTCTGAATGGGAAGAGACCCAGAAGGATCTTCAAGTCCAACTCTTAAGTGAATGGCCCATACAGGGATCAAACCCACAACCTTGATATTGTCAGCACCATGGTCTAGTTCTGAAGTGAGTACAGATCTGTGGTGAAAGAAAGGGATTTGGTCATCAGAGTTTCAAGAGCAGGTTATGTGGGGATCATGACAAGTATCTGGTGATTTGACTGTGTGGTAGGTCTCAGAAGCGACTTTCATCAGTCTTCAGACACATGCTGGGCAGGTGCACAGTCAAGGAACTCACACTAGGAAATGACATCCTCAGACAGGACAGGAGAGAGGTTCTGGATAGCCAATCTGAACGTTTTTGAATAAATGTTTTCCCTGTTTAATCAAAACTCAGAGATTTTGAGATGGCTCAGTTTTGTCAGGTTTGTTTCAAGAATGTTTTGGGGATGCAAGGTAGTCTCTGATCAAAGAAAGGGCAAGTGGATGAGCAGGAAAAGAAGGCAAGTTTTTAACCAGAAACCTCATGTAGTCATAAAGGAGCTAGATCTTCTGGTACCCTGTGATATTTTAAAAATCTGCAGAAGTGTCAGCTTGCATTCCCATGCAGAATAAAGCAAGCTTAGTACTGAAATATTTGCCAGTTAAGTAAATGCTTCTCTCCACAGGCTCAGTTCTCAAACTTCAGTTTCCTAGTGAGGCTTTAGTTTCACTGAGATCTTGTGGATCCTCCTCTATGAAGTATTTCTAGTTCCCTTTCCAAAACTAATGGTGATCAAGAAGCTTCTGTAAGGAGGAAGAATTTAAGATTATCAGACAAAGAGGAACATTTTGCAGAAGAGAGAATCTATGCAGAAGAACATCTTCCACTTTAACCAAAGTGGAAATAAGCAGCTGCACCTAAAATTCATAAAGCCTTGTCTTGTGTGGCTATTTTAAACTAGGAACAGGGGAAAAGTGACAGTTGCTAAGGAACACTGAGGTCAAGCCAAGACATCTGTCAGGGATGATAGTAATTCTGTATCTGGTCATAAGGAAAGAGGAGAGAAGTAACAGTCGGACTGGGAAGAAGAAGAGCCTGAAATCAGAGGTACTTTCCAAAAAATTAATGAAGTTTCATTATCTAAATAAAAATTGGCCTGTGACTGGAAGTACATATTCTACTATAAATACATATAGTATTACTAAGAAGTTTAAAAGGAAACCAGTGAAGGACACTGCCTTGTCACAGTGGACACTTCTTAGTAGGTGACCTTCTTAGGTCCCCTCCAACTTGAATTATCCTATAAACCTGTGGTAGAACAAGTAAGAACAGGGGAAAATCCACAGACTATTGTTGACTAAATTTCTGCTGCAAAAGGATAGTGTAGTCTATGCAGCACCTGATTTCATGCTGTCTGCCCTCTTAGTTCAGCTGTCATTTCTGCCCAAGCTTTTATTTCTAGCCACATCACCTTTAGCTGCTGTCTTGGCTTAGTTGCTCTTATGTGTTTATGCAGCTGTGTCTCCAGAGCCCAGCTGTTATCTCCAAAGTGCTACACACCAGCTTGAGATGGGGTCAGTTAACAAATCTTTGTACTGCACCTCATTGCATAAGCCAGTGCTGCTCAGCACCAGGCCCTAAATATCAGTCTAAGCCAGCAGGTGAGTGCCTGCAGGTTTCTTAGTGTGGTGACTGAAGACAAGCAGGTTCCTCCAGAAGGTGTTTCAGAGCATCTGCGTAAGATTTCAGGGCTGAGTTGTCCTGAAGCAGCCTAAATCTCTCAGGGACAATGTATCTAATTAAATTCTGAAGTACCTCTCTTGGCTGCCTCCCCTCCACTGAGCTTGAGTTCAGATCATGGAATGGTTTTGTTGTGAACGAACTGGATTCTTTTCAGAGGAAACTTAACTCAAAAGATGCTTTCCAAAAGCATATCTAAGTCAGTGTACCCTTCAGAACTTGTGACCAGCCTAAAGATTGCCCTAAATAAACTTTTGTGAAACACTTTAAGCATGGGATTTGGACCCTCAGTGCTGATGGTTTCATCTATAGATCTATTCCTAAAGGGCCACACCACTTGTTAGTGTACAGAAAACCTCTCATGTCTCAATAAGAAACTAGGAGGACTAAATTTACAGAAGAAATAGTCACCCAAATCACAGATTCTAGCAGGAATATCACCATGGACATAAAGAAACCTGTAAGAAGACACAAAATAGCACCATAAGAATAGTTAGTCACTCTGAAAATTTGTGGAGGTTGTCTTCTGGAAAAATAGGTTGAGGACAGTGTAAAAGAAATAGGAAATAGGAAATGAAGTTAACAGAGCAGTAATACCTGAAGGTCAAATCAGATACTGACATGTAAAATTTCCCCTCCCATCATCCCAAATAGCCTATGGTAGAAATAGTAGTAGTAGTAGTAGTAGTATAGTAGCAGTAGTAGTAACTATTAAGCAACAGAGACCACAGTGTTTAGCATCAATGGGAAGAGACAGCACCAAAAACTGACACCATGTGGTTAAAGTTGCGAAAAGGGGATTTCAAAAAGCAGCTAAATCAGGAAGCTACTTCAAAAGGTCAAAAGTAGATACAACAGCTCAGAGTGGAAGCTGTGAAAATCTCACCCAGAAGTCATAGAAAGGATGCTGAGTCCCTCCCCTCCAAACAACCCAAATAATGAATGTAGTAAAAAAATTAAGAACTGCAATGACCAATGTCACACGATTCTTTGCAAAATAGATATCCATTAGTAAAGTCAACCAGAAGGAGGATAAAAATAGCCATAAAAATGCACACTGGAAGTGACAAAAGCTAAAATGTGATTCAAAAAATAAACAAAGAAATAAAATCAGGTGTGCAAAAATATTTGCGTATGTAAAAAACCTTTAAGAAAATCACTGCTTGTTGGGCCATGTAAAATAAAATAAAATAAAATAAAATAAAATAAAATAAATTGTGTAAGTGGATAAAGATGTTATTGCTAGCTAGATTTACTTCTGTGCATCAGACTTCATCCCAAATGATTTGAAGTGAAAAAAAATCTCTGGTTTGTTTTTCCACTTACTAACATGGATGGTAAGTTAATAATAGATTTATCACATCTTATAAGATTTAGCAGAAGGGAATTAGCAGTTGTATCCTACTCACTATTAAATGTTCACATGTTTTTTCCTGTTAAAAGTTAAAAAAAAATAGGAAAACAAGAAAGCATGATTTACCAAGAGACTTTTTAAAGTAGCATAATGTACCCATCAAGATATGATCTTTCTACAGACCTTTCCCTGCTTTTGGCTGGCCAGCAGCAGCATGCATAGCTTGACTTTCTGGAGTATTCTGCAGTGTATGGTAGACAGTCTCATCTGCATAAAAATCCGCTGCACTGTTCTTCAAGAATTAAGACAATAAAAAGTTACTAATAGAGTACATTCTCTGAATAAAAAGAAACTTGTGGTAATTAATTGCCTGAAGCCTTCAAAATGCAACTTTTCATCACCTCACCCGTGGAAGACTTTTCTCAGCCATGAAGGCACTCAGTGTAGTGTACCAGTAACAAGCAGCACTAATTCATGTCCAGGGGCAAGAGCTGCCCACCAGAGGAGAAACTGAGAGGGAAAACAGCGTAACTGCCTCACTCTGGACCTTCAACCCTTCTGCTGGAAGCAGAGGAGGAACATTTTTCAGAGTTAGGAAAAGACAAGGACCACCTGGACAGTAGCCCCTACAGTTCTGTAACCCCTACATGGCTCTGTAGTTCCCATGCCATGTTGTTGTTAATCTGCTGTTGAAAATGTGCTTTTGTGGAACCTGTTTCCCTGAAATTATCTCCCCTGCAATTTTCATTTCCCATCACTCCTGGAGACCACGCTCCCAGTGCTTTTAAGAATGCGTATGGACTCTAATGGCTGAAGCTGTGCTCAGTCCAGATATTGCTGGTCTTTCCAGAACTTTTAAAGCCAACTTCTGCTGGAGAAATCAAAGTTATGGTTCTTTTTCACAGTGGCAGAAGCTACCTCAGGGTTGGAAGTTGTTCTCTGCCTGTTACCAAGCAATACAAAGAAGCCCTTTCCCATGTAACTAACTCCCTAGTAGTTTTGCTTGTTAGTTGTCATGTTATGTGATGAACCACAAAAGAACACCAGAAGCAAACAACTGGCTCCTAAAAATATGTTATTAATCACATTTTGCACATTTGCAATCATATTTGCCAAGGTATTTTCATCCGAATCATGCCTGAAATTTGGCCAGACCAAATTTTTGTTAGTGGTAGCATAATGATTTGTATCAGAAATCCCAAATGAGCAATCAGTTTTCCAGTTATGTCTGACTATTATTAGCAATGAGTTCACTCACAATCACGTTTCTCCAGCTATACCCTTGCTCCTCCACAGATGGTGCTGCACAGTAACTGGGACTTGCTCGGAGGTGGTGGTGATGGTTGATCAAAGTCAAGCAGTTTTTATAACCTGGAAATTAGGAGAAGGGAGCAAAAACCAAGTGAGTAAAAAAGAGAGAAGAAGGAAAAAAAGAAAACCACAACAGCAAATAATTTAACACTGTGCTGGCCTGTCAAAAAGCATTTATCCTATGGCTGCCTTCTAGATAATAAAGTGTCCAGAGCCAAGATGTTCCACATCAGCAAGTTATCCAGCAAAATCTGTACTGCTACTGCTGATCACACACCTTGGGCTGGTTTTGTTAGCCTTTGGGATGAAAAACAATTTTTTTAAAGATAAAATGCCAGGTATTTCATAGCATCATGAAATTGTTTAGTTACTAGGTAACAGAGGGCAATACAGATCATCAAACATAATGATTTGGATAACTACAGACTTCTGAAATACATGTAGAAAGGAAAAGGGACTGTCAGGCGGTTCTGCAGGCCATTAGTACAATGCAAGTCAGAGTCTCCAATCACAGATGAAGGAGCATCAGAACATCTACAGTGCCTGAAGAATGACACCGAAGGAACCCAAAACTTTGGGATGCTTAAAAGAAGCACAGGAAAACACCAGACTAAAGACACTTAGAAAAAATTACCCACTGCAGGTGGTCAGAAGAAGATATTGGAGGGTATGGTATCTATTGCAAGTGGAAATGTGGGTGCAGCTGTGGGACAGACTAAACACTGCATTGCAAGGGTTTAATAACTCTCTCCATGGGCCCTAACAACATACACAAGGAAGAAGATTGAAAGTAATTATACAGAGTGAGTCCTCCAGCATGTGTAAATTACCAGTGCAGTGGAGCCAAAACTTTGTTAACAACAGCTGAAGATACAGCCCTACTGGTCTTATTTACATTTCATTTTATAATAGATAATACGTAAAAAAACTTCCTCATATGGCATACATTTCATGCAAAGGACAGCAGGTACATTGTTCTGGGCTTAGAAGGTTTGTGAGGTAGCCTCCTATTTTCCTTTCCTTGCATTTCTGCTTACAGTGTAAAAACAAGAACAGATTTTAAATTTTATAGTAATTTAGTTACCAAAACCTTGCCAGAACTGGAACAATTTACAGCTTTCTTGCATTTTAGTTTTGTAAAGTATACAACTCTTGAAGCCAAGAAAAACAATTTTCTATTAATTATCCAGACTCAAACTATCATTCCTGCACTAAAAAAAAAAAAAAAATAAGATATATATATTAGTGTACAAAAAAATTAAATGAGTAAATTGATTTCACTTGTTGGTTTGTTTTTTATTTTATTATTATTCTTTTGCATTGGGATTCATGGCATAGCAGAAGGGCATTTTTAAGTTAAAATGTTAAAATTGGGAAAAGGCTGTTTTACGACAGTCATATACTCTCTGATTATAGGAAAAGTGAGCTCAATGCACCTGGGCTGGTGCTGGGGGGAGGGTAAACAGGGCCAGTCCAACATTTTTCCTGTGCTGTGACCTGGAAGATATTCACCACAGTACTCATGGAGGGGTGGAAACCCTCCAAATAGTCTTCCTCCTTTTCATCCTCCCAAAACATCCCATTAATCTGATTCTGGGAAATTACTCTCCCACCTGTATGTTTCAAGACGTGCTTTCCTGTAGAACTAGGAGCTGAGAAATGGAGTAGAATCAGGGTGCTTGTTACCTGGTGGACACTGCATTTCCCTGTCAGAGTGCTGCTGCAGCACTTCTAGAGCATCTTCAAAAGCCTGGCCCAGCACGTCGTGGTCAGGAAAGCTCTGCAAGAACATTTTTCTGTCAGGACCCAGAAAAGACCAGGCTGGTTCTTTCAACATTGTCAATCAGCCCATGCTAAGTAAATACAGTGATGGTATAGAGTACACATCCTCCTGGAATAGATCCTCGACAGGCACCAAGGCATTACCATAATCTTTTACTTATGAGAAAGTTTTCACTCTTTTGAGGTCAGTGGGACAATTCACACAGGCAGCATAATCAAATATTTCAAGGTTCATTTCCTTAATTTGCAACAGAAGTTTACATAAAGGGTGTTACTGCTGGTGGAGAGTTTTATAGTCTGTAATACAGAGATGTTTTTATCACTAGTGTAATGTGGTTTATCATTCAATAAAATTGACATGACAAAAATAATTACACATAATTTCTGAAGCACTTTTGCAGAGAAAATGCTACACTATGCCACTACAGAAAATTGATTATTATAATTTTAGAACACCTCGTTGTAAAAAGCTAAAGATATCCTCAAATTTGAGTGTGACTGAGTCTTCTGTAGCATATTTGAAACATTCAGTAATGAAAGAGAATAAAGGTGTTGTAGACTTACCATTATTTAGATATCAAGACTTGAATCCTGTTTAAAAGAACCAATAATTTTTTAAATTGTATGTTTCAAAACAAATAATTCTCTGAGTATAAATAAAACTAACTAAATGAAACAACTCAGTATTGTTTCCAGTTACAAAGCAAAATATTTTTAATAACACAGATAAAAGGGATTTATTATTATAAGGTGATATTTAAATTAAATTAAATACCTATGACATCGTATTTTTAAAATTCAAATTATTTTTTGTTAATAAGTTTCCAGTTTTATTAATACTACAACTTTTGGATCATTATCCACGTCATTGCAAATACATTTTTAAAGACACTATGAAGTGAAAATGTGTTATTGTTGGCATTGATTCTTAGTCACCATAAATACTAATTTCCCCAAGAAAATGCTGACCTGCATTAAATGCAAGTGTTTAAGTCCCTTTGGTTCACAGCCAGCTGAAACAAGCTTAGAGTTTTTTTTTCTAATACAGATTAGCATATGACTGTATATGAACATACATAAACACTCAGACTAATTGTGAGTTCCACAGGCAAATTTGATTGTTTAATAAACAATGTAAATAGACACATTTTCAGCCAGTTTAACATGAACAATATTACTCAGAAACATATTGTTAGTACCTCCTTTTTTATATATATTTCTTAAAGAAAACCATAATCAGGTTTTGTTGCCTTGCAGGTTTTTCCCCCATTATCATTTACATTATTATTTCAAAATTGTAAATATAATAATCAACATATCAGTATTTTACTCATTGTGTGTGTGATATTTTAAAATAAAAAGGAGAGACAGGATACAAAATATTACTGAGGAAGAATTTTATCCAACATTAACTGTGAATGTTCTAAGCTGGGAATTTTCCTCAGTTAGGTATGTAAAGGTAGTGTCAAAATTTGCAAAAGTTTTTTTAAATCTTGACAACCAGACATATATTGTGGAATCCTAGTAATACAGTAAACTGACCTCACTGAAATCAGTGAGATTTTTCTCTCTGAGTACAGTGCAACAAGTATTTGAATGATCTGATCTAATTCTATTCTAAAACCAGAATGGGCAATGTTAATCCCTTAGCTCCGGTGGTGGCCACAGATGCCTGGGGCATAGGGCTATAGAAATTAAACACATGATTCTGCTTTGTAAAGATCCCCATACAGTTCCCCTCTAATCTTAAGTAATTCACTCTCCTTAAACAGATATTTTCTAACTCACACTGCAAACATCTGGTAACCTCAACGAAACATCTACAGTCACTTCAATGCTTTGCAAAGTCTAAAATGCACAAGTATAGGCAAGGTGCTGTTGAATGGTCATACCATCCACACCACTGAATACATACCAAAAAAAAGGCATACCTTAAGTAACCTTAAAAAAAATCTGGACACTTACCTAGAAATTCAGTTCCACACACACGACAAGAATCTGGTGTCGTAAATGAAAGAAAGACTGAGTTCCCACAGCAAAGGGCTGGCAAAGGGGCTGCATTAAATAGCTGATTTTAGGGAAGTGTTTTGCCTAGGGATTTTTTTGAGAGTATAGGTAAACTGTTAATATGTCCCTTCATTCTGCACAAAAGAGGGTGATTTATACTGATACAAATAAAATTCTATGTTTTAACTACTGTCTAAAATGTGGGTTTTAAGCACTGGGAGAGATTCCTTTTGTCTACAGCACCTTCTAACAAATCTGTCACTGGTATCATGGTAGGGTGAACCCAGGGAAAACTGCTACATCCCTCATCTGTCCCTACATAGACTGTAGTGGACTTGGAGCTTTTATCTGAACCTCCTTGCCAGCTCAGTGTAACAACTGGACCAAACCAGATCTCAAAATAAGAGTTTGAAGGAATTTCATAGCTCTGCTTCAAAGCTCATGTTTGCACCCCAAGGCCAGCTCTAAAGCATTGACTACAGCATTCAGTACAGATTCAGACAAGCTGTAATTGATGATTTGCCAAACACTTTCTGAGCAGCTCCAAGACATGATGTTGCATCCTGCAGGAACAGAACTCTGTGGTTTTCAGCTCAGAGCTTCTTATTGCTGACAAAATCTAGCCTGTGCCATAGCTTTTTCCAGCCAAGTCTTTCAGAGACACATTTTGCAGAATTTCCTCAGCATTTGCCATAAAACTGCTGTAAAATAGTAATCAGCTCTTACATTATTTACGTATATTCTCTCAACCAAGAACCTAGTCAAGAACTAGCCTGGTTATGAAAGCTCAGTGGAAGCAATTTGAAGCTGTCAACCATTTCTGCTGTTTTCAGATACAAGATGCCTTTTCATAATTTGCACCAAAAAGTTTCAGGATATCTTTTTTGTAGTGAAATAAATTAATATATGTATGTATTTTTTGAACTTCAGATTCTATTTTGCACTACTTCTCTGGTCTGACTCGGGCTTATAAAAGAAAATTACCTGGCAACTGTAATTTTAAAATGTCAAATTATGACTCAGCACTGAATTTCAGGCCAAAATACAACTACACAATCAACTTCCTTTCCACTTAGTTAACTTTACTTTACAACATGGATAAACATAGATTTCATGGTTCAGTTCTTTCCTGAGGTAGAAATATGTATAGGATTTAAAATTATGAATGAGCTTCAAGATTCCTTCTGGGTTTCTTCCTAGTAAATTATGTTCAAATAAGTCCTCTGATGATGCAATCTGACCTGCCTAGACTTACATCTCTATCTGAAGCAGGGCAAATAATATTCTGGCCTCCTGTGCTCCCCACTCCTCCTGGACATGAAACTGCAGGGGTGGCCCCTGTGGAGGAGGGAGGTCAGAGCTGTCTTGTGCTGGCCCCAGCCAATTCCAGCTGGCTCTGCTGTGGACCCACCACGTGCCAAAGCAGAGCCCACCAGGCACGTTAGATGCCTCTGTGAAAAGATATTGGGGACAAGGCAGAAAATGCTGAATGGGAGAAGACAAACCTGGGAGGGGACACCAAAGGGAACAGGGAGGGAATGTGACAAGGAGAGAAACAAGGGAATGAGAGGACAGCAAGGGAGGAGGAGTTGGAAAGGCCACAACACCAAAGAGATTGTGGCCCACAGACTGACCACAGTGGAGTAGAGGAAATTAGTAAGAAGGAAGCAGCAGTGGAAGAAAAAGGTGAGAAACAAGGAGCAGCGGAGAGAAACCACTATGTCTTGACCCCAAACCCCTGTGCCACTCATTGCCTCACCAAAGGAACTGAGTGTAACTTGTGGAGATAACAAGAGGGGAGGAGATGTATCTGGAGTGCAATTGAGCCTGGGAAAGGGGAAGGAAAAATGTTTTAATGTTTATCTTCTCTGCTTCCCAATACCCAAATCAGCAACTAAATATATTACAGCAGTAAGTTAAGTTCAATTCCCAAAGTGCACAAGCAGCTGTGTGGGTGTGTGGCTGCTGGCTGGGCGAAGGTCAAGAGATGAAAGCTAATGGTTTTACCACCACTAAAATGATCCATCTTCCTAAATCAAATTGCTCTATCAGAAAGTTCTCATTTCAAATGACAGGCTACACCAGAAGGCAGGTCAGCAAAAGGTTTGTTTTCAGAGGAAATGGGAGAGTGCCATACACAGCACAAACACACAGCATAAGAACAAGAGCAAATGCTGTCTCGTAGGGGAGTTTTAAACTCTGCAGCCCATTTGTGTATTGAATAACTGTCCCATCATAAGCTTAGAGCAAGGGCTCAGCCTACCTCTCTGTAAGTGTTCAGAAGAGGCAGAGGAAGGTGCAGCTGAGGACTGAGTGTCAGCTGACACTCACTGCTCACTCCTCAACACATCACCACGCAGCCAAGGCCGGCAGCCCGACGACCTCTACCAAGAAATCTATTAGGGAAGAAAGCCTCCTTTGATTTTTGCATTGGATGGGAGGATGGATTCCAGATAAAAGTCTGAGAAAGAGAAGTTACTGTTCACATCTTAATTTCTCAAACAATTGATGTGCCTGATAACAAAATTTGAGTATCCGTTAGAAACCACAACATCGAGCTCTTCTCCTTCCTCCATGTTTTAAAAATAAACTTCAAACAACAGAATGATTGTTTAAGTTTCAGAACTTTCTTCCATCCCTGCTTGGCATTAAAAGACACCTCACAGTAATGGTACAGTAGAAGCATTTTCACCCCTGAATAAAATCCAGAACTAAATAATGTATTACAGCACTTGTAGAAGGGTTTGAGAAAGCATAAAGATTCTTGCATGAGGCATTGATCAAATATAGAATAAAAAACAGTCTCTCCCTTCTTAAAGGAATATAAATCTCGAAATGGCAAGTTTTCTCACCAGGCATTTGTAGATTTCTTGAAGTTTTTTGAACATCAGGCAGTTTGTAACTGCCCAAATAGAACCCTCACAATAGAAGGCACTTCATAAAAAAACCCATCCTGAATGTGACAGACACAGAGATTTCCTGTTTCCATACTTGTTCTGGCCCTTGTCAGATGCCTTTGCCACTCCTCTCCTGGCCAGGCAGCTCTGTAAAAACCTTTGCCATGAATCCTCATGGGTGTCGATTCACAATAATTACACAACCACAGCTGTTGTCTCCCTGAAAGTGGAAAGGTTGAGAGATCACATGCCTGTGCTCACCTCCTGAGTCTAACCATGCTGACCAGTAAACTTTAAAATCTCTGCCATTATGCTCCATTCAAGGCTCAAAAGAAACTGGAAAGCTTCTTCCAGCAAGGATGAAGCCTTTTATCTGCACAGGAAGAACAGGGATCAACTCAAGTACATGTAGTGTGCAGTGATAATCCAGGCATGAATATTTCACAGTGAATGAGTCTGCAGTCTGAACTTTAAATCAGTGCGCTCAGAAAATCCCTAAATTTACATTCCCGGCCCTGGAATAAAAAGAAAACTCTCCTTTAAAAAAACCCAACAAAACAACCAAAACCAGACCTCCAAACAAACACAAAAAGGAAATAAATGCAGCTTAGTACTAGTCTAAGTACTATTGTTTACCATGATTTTGGTCAGATAATTTAGCATAGAATACATACAAAAATATCCCAAACAAACTGAAAAGGAACATAATCAAACAAAAAATCCAATTATGGCATCATATCATATTAGCAAATCAGATTATGAAACTGACTCTAAAAGTCTCCCATTTGTGTTGGAAAAGTTTAGTCTGTACATTAAAACACACAGTTGTTTATTCAAATACCAAAAAATGAGGATATCTCATCATTTCAAATGCTTTACTTGCCTTACAAATAATTCTACAAATGTCAAACTCTCTGCAATGCAAAATATAGACTTTTATTTTAATTGGTAGAGTTACAGTATCGTTTCCTTAGCTGGTGGAAATTGGTGTAGAGCCACCAAAGCCAAAGGATCGCTGATGATTTCTGCAAACAGAGGTTCTGGCTCAGAGTTGCCACCACTTTTATTTTCACTAAAGTAAGGGGAAACTTGCTGTGCCAGCCTTAATGTTGCACATACTTTCCTGTATTCCTGATTTGTTTTAATTGTCTACCTTATAACTCATTGCAGTTGGTTACCAGAAAGAGTGGCATTTCGGCATTTTAATTCTCATAAGAGCTCTTTATAGTTATTTACTGGGCCTCATTTTTTGAAAGAGCTTTGCCCAACTATTCTCTCCAAGTACATCTCATGTATGAAGCTTTTTATCTTAAGAAAGACAAAAGATATTGAAAATGTCTTACCAATTGAATTTTAAGCCTAAAATGAGAGATTATCTCCATCATACTCATTTCCTTACCATTAAATATGAAACATTTGCATATCACATTGGATTCCCATCTCTATGTGGAATTCAATGTGAATTGTAAATTATGATCCAACCTTAAGATTTATGTATTTGGCTAATATTAGATCTGTAATAAATTTCACTAAGAACCACTGAATAATTGCAGTCATAAAATGATGTATTTGGATAAATTACTGCAGAGGTTAGGTCTAAGCATAGAATTACCTCTTCTAGGGCTTAAAAAGAGAAGAGCAGCATGGAAGCTGAAGTTGCATGAGTGGGCAGATCAGCTTTTCAATGGAAAACCCACATCTAAAGCCCCTGTTTTACAACTAGACCCAATATTTAGTCCAAATGCTCGTGTCAGCAAGGTTTCTCAGGGAGCTTCTTCTTTGGCTTCATCTAACCAAAGGAAGTGAATTTCTGATGGGAAACCCCGTTGAGATAGAAAACCAGAAACCACAACAGAAGCACAAGGAACTAATAACAAAAAGTGCATTCGGAAAAAGAACAAGAACCAACCCTATACTAAAAGAAGACTCTGAAGTGAAATATGAACAAATAATTTTGATTAATTTACAGGTATAATGAGTACTGTCAAATATTGGGATAAATAAAACTCAATAATACTTCATCAGAAAACTATCAGAGCAAGATGGGAATAATATGAGAGCACTTCATAAAAATAGCGATTGAGAAAGGAACGAGCTCTATGCTAGATCTTGTTCTCACCAAGGAGTGGCTGGTGAGGATGTAAAGCTCAGGGGTGGAGAATGGAACAAGGGCAGCCCTGAGGAGAAGGACCTGGGGGTGTTGGTAGACAAGAAGCTCAGCAAGGCCTGGCAATATGTGCATGCAGCCCAGAAATCCAACCATGTCCTAGGCTGCATCTAAAGCAGTGTAACCAGCAGGTGGAGGGACGGGATTCTGCCTTTCCACTCTGCTCTCACGAGACCCGCCCCTGCAGTGCTGCATCCTGTTCTGGGATCCCCAGCACAAAAAGGACATGGACTTGTTGGAACAAGCCCAGCGGAGGGACATGAAGATGATCAGAGTGCTGGAGCACCTCTGCTACAAAGATAGGCTGAGAGAGCTGGGGTTATTCAGCCAGGAGAACAAAAGGATCCATGAAGAACTTACAGCACTTTCCTGTACCTAAAGGGGGCCTGCAAGCAAGCTGGAGAAGGACCTTTTGCAAGGGTATGGAGTGCTAGGACAAGGGAGAATGCCTTTAAACTGAAAGAAGATGGGTTTAGATTCGTTACAAGGAAGAAATTCTTTACTGTGAGGTGGGTGAGACACTGGAACAGGTTGTCCAGAAAAGGTGTGGATGCCCCATCCCTGGAAGTGTTCAGGGCCAGGCTGGATGGGGCTTTGAGCAGCCTGGTCTAGTAGAAGGTGTCCCTGTCCATTGCAAGGGGATTTGAACTAGATCCTCTGTAAGGCCCTTTCCAACCCAAACCATTCTGTGACTGTATGATTAAAAGGTGAGCCTGATAAGGGGTAAAAGTGAAAGTCTTTTCCTGAAAAAGAAAGCAAATATAAAGAAGAACACAGTATTTTAATAACCCTTAATAGTGAAACTGGGGAAGCCAAATATAAACTAACAATTTTCCAAGTAATTGGGCTATTTGTGGAAGAAACGCTTTCAGATTTGAGGGTCACTGAAATGACACAGGGTTAATTCAACACTCCATTTCAATTCCATTCCCCCTAAATCATAAAGCTGAGAGTTGAAAAATGTTAAGACTAGGTGACAGAGCCTCTTCAACTACAAAGAATGGAAGGAAGCAATTGTGTCTGTTTCTGGAAAAGATGGAAAGAGAGATATATAATAACTGCTGTAGCATCTGCAACCATATTACAATTTAGAAACTCTGCCTTTCCACTGCATAGTCTTATGTCCAGGTCAATAAAAAACAGAGTTTACAATTTAGGTACTGAACTACATGTGCCTTGGTGTCTCCAAAACTCAAAACTTTACTTTTCTTTGAAGCCCTTGGGGGCAGTTTTGTATCTCAAAATCATGCAGGAAGTAAAAGCACTTTATTAGTTAGTAAGAAACATGCCGAGATCCCAGCCCCTTCTTTTCTTTCAAAGCCCCACTGGGGAATAGGGCAGTGATGTGCATGACTCTTGAGTTATCACAGCGCTGCCCTAGACAACAGTGATGTGGGTTCAGGTACCTCCTCAGTTTCAGGAGTTTAACCTCACTTTCCCCACCATTCAGGAGAAGGCCCTGAAAAACAGACCTATTTGTTAAATCCAGACTATAGCACATCTTCCCCCAGTCATCAATTGCTCACAGACCTTGTGGCTAATATATTTGCTTTCATTCATTTCTTACTCTAACATTAAGACAAAAAAAGCAGAATAATCACTGATAGCTATTATCAAATCTCAGAATCATTGACTTTAAAGAACCTGCATCAAAGTGTAGGATATAATGATGACAGCTATGACTAAACATATGTAATTGGAAAAAAAGAGTGGACAGAAATTTAAAGGAAAAAAAAGTTTTAGACACTGTAGCAGATAAAAAGAAAAATCACATTTAAAAGACCTGTAGCAGACATATAGAAGCAAACAGAATAAATGTAATGGAGTTCTAACATTTTAAAGACAAGATACATCCCAAGTTCAGGCAGAAAGACCATGTAAGCCTCTTTTGAACCACTGCATCTGTAGTTGTTGAACAGGAAGAAAAATCAACATTCATTATTAAGTAGGCCCTAAATTATCTTTAAATCCTCTGTAAATTACCAGCAGTGGAGGAATATGCCCATAAGAAAAAGCAGTGGAAGTAAATCACAGGACCAGCCTGGGCTCCCCAAGTCTGTTGGGGATAGAAATAACATGTCGCTATTAATGAAAATACTGATATTATGCATTATAAGAATATAACATGCTGTTTTCACTATAAGAATAAAAGCTGGCTTTCACCTGAAATGAAATGCAACAATCTACAGGATTATAGCGTAAGGCCTATGAAGTGTATTTATTTCGTTTATAACTTCGAAACGGGCAGAAATTGCATGAGACAGTATAAAAGAAATAAACTGCCATTTAAAAAGAGCAGGAAATATTAGAAGTTTTCTGCACCATCTTTCACAGAAAATGTGTGATTTCATCAGAAGACCAAGAATTAGAAAAACCAACTGTATATTGGCATTAATCTCCTCAAAATTGAAAAGAGAAAATGTTCTGGGCTTTTGACCAAAACATGAAATGTTCCATAGGAGTTTTTCTACAGCTATGCCTGCAGCAGGTACTTTTGTCTTAAGTAATTAAAAATAGGGTACCCTGACAGGCGGCACCAAATTCTGCCACATGCAACAGGAAGGTCAGATGCCCTTCCCAGGCAGATCCACTGCAAAGCAAATATGCTCTTATTTTTCCTCTTAAAAGGAAAATGTGGAATCACATTTTGACATCACCTCCATGGAAGCTATTACCATACTACATGACTGGTACCACAAAGTTAAGAAAAGGTTTAAGCATACAACCACCAAAAGCAGGGCTGTTTGAGTCCCTGACAGAATCTCCATTTTCAGGGACAGACATCTACATTTAGTCCCACCAGGGAGTTGGGCAAATATTTCCCACACAGGACTGAGATGGAAAAGAAGTAGTGAAGACTTGAAAACAAGCCATTTGAAATGAAGGAAGTTGTGAGGTTGTGAGGAAGATGGTAATAAACAGTTGTGGGAGGTAAACAGTTGACCAAGTTCACTTGGGAATGCAAAAATATATCTGACCTTACAATCAAATGCTCTTGAGTAAAAGTAGTTAGAATAAAAAAACTATTTACAGCCATTCTCGGTGTTATAATTGTCATATAACAAAAACCAAAGCTAACCAAATCAAACAAAAATCCAGCACATTCTGTCTTTGAAGGAGTAGAATGAGGTCTGATTTCTGCCAGAATTCTAGATTTTAAAAATACACTTTAAGGAACTGCAGAGCAGTAAAGGAAATTCATTAGAAATAGAATTCCTGTCACTACTAAACTCTAAAGATGACTGAAAAACAGCTGTCCCAAGTAATGGGGTTTTATGCTTTGATGAGGCAAACAGTGATGAGGGCATAAAGTGCTATGACTAGCAAATAAATGCTTCCTATATTATCAGGAAAGTGCTGAAGAAGTACTTAGGCTTTGGGGATTTTTATAAACTGATGTTAAAGAAATCTTGTATCTTGGTGGTAAGGTAGGAGACATGCCAGTAAAACAGTTTCCTGGCCTGGAACCTTTTTCAAAAGAGGATCTTCCAAAGCTGAGTGGTCTTTAATTTTAGATTTCAAATGAAACTGTCACAATGGCTTCACACTCTTTTCACTTTCTCTTTGAGGTGCCTGCACTTTGAATTATTGAATTCAACAAAAAAGCAAGAGGCCTGGCAGTTACACCATACCTTGGCCTTAGGTATGTCCTGGAAATGTCCCCCATGGAATTCCCCTAACCCACATCTATGTAATCTCAGTGAGTTTAGCTCCCTCATGTTTTATGGAATGTATCTGCTAAAGGTAAATACAAAAGAACATAAAATTTAAAAACTGAGAAGTGAAATCCTTTACAGCCTAAGGCTCCTGACTTGTTTTTAAGCTGTTGGGCAGCCTAGTGCTTAATTCAGTCTTACACAAAAATCTTCAATAAAGACAGGAGAGGTTTGATTTATAGTGACTTCTTTAAAGATCATTCCAAAGATATTTAGAGCAAGGGACCCAGTTCTAGAAAACATTCAGCTAGAATCTTAAACTCACACCTAATCAGAAGCATACTTTAACTTAAAACTGAGCAGGTGCTTAACATGCCTGGACAAGTTGAGCTCCTGATTAATGTGTGGTAAGAGGCAATGCTTTGCATTATAGCTCCCCAAAATGATGTCAAACACCTTCCAGAAACAAGTATAAATAGGATTCCAGAGAATGCAGCCTGCAAGTTACATTTTTAACACAATGCCTCACAGGAGAATGACAAACATTCCCCATCAATCTTCAAATCAAATGGTATTTTTCACCTGTCTGCCATACTTATCTCATTTTAAGCCAAGCTCACGTGCAAAATACATGTTGAACAACTTTCAGATTCAGGGAATATAGCGACTACTCAGTTAAATTAAGTGTGACAGCAGCATTACATATTTCATATACAAACCCTAAGAGATCAAACTTTACTCCATCCCTTGTCAGGGAGTTATAACAACATGGGGGATAAGGTTGATTCCAAATATATGTTGAAACAGTCTGTAAACACAAATAATGACAGAAATAACTGAGTAGATGTTACATTTTTATGCCACTGTGTGTCTCATGTTGAACATTTGTTCAACAGTGTTAACTGAAACACATGGCAAGCAGAATGGCCTTGGCCTTAAAAAAACACCTTAGGGACTCTCTATTTATGCTGCTTCTTGGAGGCACAAAGTGTCACAGTTACAGGAGAGTTAAAGAAACTCTAAAGAAGTGGGTTTGGGTTCCAGTTCAAGAACTGTATTTTTCCTGCTCTTTCAGATCAACTTCTACTGACACCTGGAAAGCACTGAAACTTCACAGGATGAGTAGCTGCTTGCCTGGAACACAGGCACAAGAAGGGATAAATTTGGGAGGAAGCAGCGCCAGAGCAGTACCAGAGATTGCTGTGTAGGACACCAGGTGAGAAGCAAGAAGGAAACTGCGATTGATAACGGGAAGAGCAGAAGAGGCTGGGAATTAAGACTGAGAGCTGGAGGTCATCGTAGTTGCAAGATGATTTCACAAACACTGCCTCTGAACTCCAGTGTGCTCAGTGGAATCATGGGGAGAAGTGCCAGAAAGAGATTTAACCAGGATTTGAGGAAAGAGTATTGGAACCTGTCTGACAAGAAGATAAAAAGAAGGCTGAGATTCATATGAGAATCTGCACTAATTTTGTGAGACCTGGCTGAAGAGCACAGGATTGGACCAACATACCTTGGATTGAGGGGGGCAAGAAGAATAGTGGAAAGGGAAGACTGAATTTTCACAGATAAGGGAAGGAGGGAGCAAACTTGGGGAATGGAGGGGGAAGGATCAATGTCATCTTCCCACTCCCGAACTCCCAAGACTATGGTGGAGGCCAAGATTTCACCCGGACTGGGAATGCTTCCCTGCTGCAGCAAATCTTGGTGAAGTTCTTCAGTGAAGCAAGAGGATAACAACCTGTCATTGCCATCAGCTGAGCAGTTAACTCAAATGGTGGAGATGCAGGTGGCAGACTGAAGGGAATTTTTTCTATGCCAGGCTTTTTCTAAATGTTATTTTTGTTAATTGAGGCATCTGAAAATGAGGCATGAGGGGTCCTCTTCCAGGAGAATATGGGAGCACTCCAAAAGAAGAAAACATAAAATCAAAACATAATCATCTCCCTTTCCTCCTCCATGAGTGTATATTTTAACATTTTCCTCTGAAGGCCCCTATTTTTTAATGTGCATGGAATAAATTTTGCTCAATCAGTGAGGTGGGACTGCTCAGTAAATGAGACATTCACGTGCAGAAACCCTGTTGCATCTGTTGCAGAAGTTATAAACTGTTTAGTGAACAAGGGAGAGAGAAGATGCTCTCAAAGTTAAAGTCACTGAAGACTACCCTGGAGAAGTGGGTTTGGGCCTGTCTCTACCACAGAGTTCCCAAATGATGTGAGGCAAGTCCCTTCGAGCAAACTTTCACAGGTGGTCCCTTACTGTATGTTCCTCATTTTTGGGACTTCTGACTTGAGACCCCAGTATCAGATTTGCAGAAATGCTGAGCAGGACCAGCTGCAAATGTAGTCACTGAGCACTGGCCTGACCCCACAAACTGCCCACAAATGCTGAACTCTCCAAAACAGGAGTTCTTGGGTATCATAGATCAAATACACAAAAATAGTGGGTATTTTCCAATTTAATCTCATTGTGCCATCATCCTTGTAAAGCAGGGATAAAAAACTATCTTCACATCACAATGCTCTTGTAAATGTCTTAGTCCTTATGTAGCATTCACGTTTTAATGGATAAAGCATAAAAAAAAAACCTATAAAGAGGTTAACAATTCTCTCTTGAAAGGGGTGTCTGACTATGCAGTGAATAAGGCCTGGGGGTGCAATCAGGTTTGAAATCCCACTGGCTAATTAGTCACTAAGAGAGCACTACCCATTTATGTACTGAATGAAAGAAAGCCTCATAGCAGAAACTGCTGGTGATCGTGTCATAACAGTGCCATAACACTTGTACTCAGTGAGGAAAAATTAAAGCTATACCAGTCAACTTAATTCGGCCATGTTGTAATTAACTTTTGATCGCTTTATTTGCAACTTTAATACCCTTTTAAAGGAGATGTCACTGTGTGCACAGACAGGAGGGCTGCGGTTTTTTTACTAGTTTGTTACTGTAGAATATAGTTTCATCTTCCTTTAAAAAAAAATCAAGGACTTCACCAGAGGTGCTTTAAAAGCAGCAATATTTTTTCCCATAATGTTTTGAAGACTTTTGAGTCTGATAGATGTATTCATATAAAACAACATTTAAAAAGTTGTAACTAGCTAAAAACTCCTTTCCCTCAGTTCTCAGATATTCAGTGCTCATCTCTAAAAATGACTAATACAACAAAATCTTGGAATAATTAGAGGCAAAAAGAACATACAGCATAATCCAGAAAGGTGTAGGAAGGGGAATATCTGAGAGTGTTTGGAGTTCAGACACGAAAAATAGATTGCTAGTGTTCCATTTGTGAAGTGGTCTGGGCTGAGCTTGTAAATAAATTTCCCTCAGCAGCACCATGTGAGGAATTGGGATTAAACAGCCTCTTGTCTTCACAGAAACTCCTGCTAGGTATGGGATGCAGTTGGAGCTTGAAAGGTGCCCATGGCTAAGAAGCTAGAGAGTTCTCTGCTCTCCATATTTCATGTTTTCATTCATTTTCAGCAGCCCCATGCCTTCTAACACAAGCATGACATAAAAATCTTAATATACGTAGTGCAAAACCAATCAGTTTATATACTGATGAGGAAAGAGAGAAATAAGGTGTTGGTTTTTTTTTTTGTAATAAGCAAAATTGAAAGTGGAAAAAAGCAGATGTTTGTTTTTCTCTGTGTATCATTTCGGAGTAATCAGACTGTGTATTACTCACTACTATGTACCTACAGTTAAATATTAAGCATCAGTGATAAATCCCTCAAGTGGCCTGTCAGAGTTCTTTTTTTTTTTTTTTGCTATTTCAAAGTACAAAGACTGATGAAAAAAAATTTGCTTGAGAAAATTACATAGACCAGTAATAACTTGGAAACTGAAAGGCACCAAATGAAAGGAAAATAAGCCTGGAAAAACGTCATCAGCTTTGATTAAAATAATATCTGTTGCAAGTATGGAATTCCCATGAGAATGCTAGGAAACAATTGTAAATCTACTTTTAGAAGACTTATATGACTCAACATAATGCTTATTGCAAATAAGTTCCTCTTTTTTTAATAGAGCTTGAAACTTGCTAACATACAGTAGCACAATCCTTGCAGAACAAAAGCAGTATTTCCACATGCTACATTTCAGCAGATATATCACTTTTAAGACTCTTTTGAAGGTGTAAATGCAATTGTTACCCCAAAAATACACAGAATGTATTCTTATACAGAAATTATAAAGGACTACATAGGCAGATTGCCCTTGTGTGGCAAGAGGGCTAAAAAATGGACTAAAAGCAATTTAGCTGATAACCATGCTTGCTCTAGGTCCATGTAGAACATTTGCCTTGCACAGATCAACCACAGATAATTCATATTAGCAAGGCTATCTTGTTGGTTGGAATAGGTACCCAGGAAAAAACCCTCTCTCATGTGTCATGATTTAACAAAAGAACCAAAAATGCAGCAGACTCCTCTGAAATGATGCTTTTTTCTACACCAGCAGTGAACTGTGTGTTACAGAGCATATTGGCTTTGGTCCTACTTGAAGTATTTTTCTGCAGAAAGCCCTTTATCTGATGAATATCTCTGAATAAACTCGCATTTCACTGCTACACTTCCAGTTAAACCATACACTCTTCAGTATAATATGCAAGCGAGGTCTCCCTTTACCAAGCATCTGTTCTAGTTGTGAATCTAGGCAGATGTTTAAGATAACATGAACATGTTAGGTGTACATCTTAGTACAGTGTTGCAAGAAGCTTTTGAAAGCACCTGATTGTTGCTTGCTTTTGATGGGATCCTTTGTTCCTTTTGTTTATTTCCTGCCACCATAAGTAGCTGCCACTGATCTCCAAATCAATCCCTGTGACTTCCTGGGTGATGTGTCAGTACAGGAACATTTGTGAATTTAGATGGTGAACACAGAGAGAAGAAAATTAACTCACAGAAGAAAAAGTCACAAGAAAACTTTGGAGTTTTCACTGAAATGAGGAAGTTTCAATGAAAAGTAGGCACTAGCACCTGGAAAATAAAGCTACAAGTTTCTAATTTCTTGCAAAAGCGGTTTTAAGATTTTTTTTTTTTTTTTTTTTTTTTTAATATTTGCTTTCAGTATTTCCCACATGCAGCTGGCTGCCATCTTCAAAGGCTTTAGGAAACATAGCCACTCCTTTTGAAAGATATTGTCTTCTCCTATGGTGAAACGATCCTGCTTTTTCCTTGGTGTGCTCAGACACTCCAGGTCTCACACTTGTTACAAAGTGCTGAAGAGCTTTCTGAGGCTCAGGGTGTCTGTGGATTATCCTGTGGACATTTCTGAAATAGATGTCTAAAAACTTAGCTGCTTGTGATTATGAGTGGCTAGAATTGAGGATCCATTTGATCCCTTCAGCCTCGTGTTCCCCATCAGTTTGACCTTACAAAAATAACAATCATCTAGCCTTAAAATAGCAAGGCTTTTTTGAGCTACTGTGTGAAGACATTGCATTTTCATTCCTAAGTATTGCATGTTGTCACGAACATACCTCTTCATAGAGCTGATAGAGGTAAGTCCTTATCAAAAGAATTTCGTATTTTGTCTAAGACAGGATGGAACACTGCATGATGAGGCCAACTTCTGTATTGTTGCTGAGTGCAGTGCAGAATAAAATGTGACAGGATTCAGTAACTGTCCTGGTTCCTGACAAGTTACTTTTTTTATTCACAAGAAACTTAGAAAAAGTGCTGAGTTTTGAAAGGACCTTTTAGCTGTTAGATCTGCTAATTTAAATGCATGCATGCTAAGCAAATCATTGTGATACAAAGATAAGTGGTTTGGTGGCAACTCCTACATTAAAGAAAATAGAATTGCTGTTCACTATCTGCCAAGAGAGGTCACTCCCATCTAAAAGTGGAATGCTTAAAGGAAAAATTTACAGACACACTGAGATTCAGTATTTAGAACAGTAGATAATATAGACAGTGGATAATACAGTGGCAAATGCAGGCAAAACAGCTGTGAGAGCAGCAATAGGCTTCTGGACTTTGGCCTTCTCCATTTGCTTGTTCCATTTTCATGTTTCAATAAACTTTGTGTCTTTGGTTAGTTCCCACGCTTTCCCCCTCCACCTGGCACAAGTTTCACCTTGAATTTCCATTCTATATTTAGAGAAAAAGGAATATGAAAACTTAGCTTAAATCAATGGATTTGGTTCCCCCACCCCCCTCACAATCACGACGTTTTCCCCACCCTTTAAAGGAATTACTTTGTGGTATGAAATTGGTCGTGGCAAGACATTAGGACAAAATCACACAGAGCCACTTGCTGAGGGCATACTATATAGCTGTGATCAGCGTATGTGTTACCATTGTCACAGGGAATTGGTGAATCAGAACACTGCTGCTCAGAATATGGTTCATTTACTGCTCATTTGAGGATCACTCTAGTTTTAAAGGAGCTTCTAAGGCGGTTTCTGAAAGGTGGAGGAAGCCAGTGTACAGCATGATGGGTGTGTGTGAATACATTACCTTTTTGAGGGTATGAAACAGAACAAAAGCCTAAGGCTTATGCAATAAACAGACATTTACACTGGCACCAAGTAATAAAATGTTCAACAGAATAAGGCTAGGAGTGTGCCAATGACAAATAACAGCATCGTTAACTATACTGTGAATTTTCAGTCCCAAATTATATTTATTTTCACAAGCAAGACCGCTTGAAACATACTTATGCAGCAAACCAAACTATACACAATACAGTTTCTTCCATGTTATATTAGGCTGGTTTATTCTTATAAAACAGACAGCTCGTTGTAGATCCTGTCCAGACTATACTGTTTGCATGAGAAAATATATGTTTATATTTGTATCCTGAGGCAAGAGCAAAAAATGATTTATCCTGCTCTTTGCAGAGGCTGCAAGATCCGTGGGACAGCCAACAGCCCCACAGTCTGGTGCTACTCACATACTGCAACAGAACAGAGTTTCCTGTTTCTTGCTTTCAAGTTGTGGGTGCACGTGATTTTTAGGCTAGCATGTCACTGGGAAACTCTTGGGAGTGCAGCTGTAAGCTCAATATGCTGTTAATTAGTACAGATTTCAGAAATACTAGTCATAAGTGAATTAATTAGAGAAGTACATAGAAATAATATAACAGGTTGATGGGACTGATTCCAAGTGCACAAGCCCAAAGACTGCATGGTCCTCAGATAAAATGATCAAAACAATTCTGAGCAAAGAACAAATTAAACATTTAATCCCAACATATCAACCCTTTGGGACAAAATTCTACTGATTGTGACCAAGGTGGACAGGCCACCTATACTTAACCCAGAAAAGGAACATATATAAATTATATGTGTTTGATAAACAGCAAATACAAGCCATTATAAACCATCCAGTTGCAGACAAAATTATGGAAAATTTAGACAAGTGTTTAACCACGTTGTCAGACCATCACTGGGACAACAATTAACCCTCAAATGTGTGTTTAAATATAGGTTGAGAGGCAACCAAAAACATCTGCAAGCAAACATATCACACTTCTGTCTTCTTCTGAGCATTTTCCTTACATCCATATATCCTTATATTCCACGACACATGATACAAAGCTAGGCGCTTCACCATGCTAGGGAGGAGAAAGACTAGAACACGTGGATGGAGTGGGAAGTGGAGGCACCATGCATTATAATAACAATGGATGCTTTAAAGATGCATACAAAAATTCAGAGGAAAATCATTAAATTATTACATTTTGAAGATTGATGCAAGATTAAGAAATGATGCCACAGTTCAAATTAACACAATTATCCATAAACTGTTCCTAAAAATAAAGATATTAATCTAATGACTGACATCTGAAAATTTCTAGAGTAAAGTTTTCACCATGCAATACATCAGATGTTAACAAAGGTGGCTCACTGAAATTGCGGTACCTGAAGTCCCACAATTATTAAAACCCCATGTGCTCTGAGTTCAGCATCTGTTCAGAAACCATAGGAACTGCTTAGAGGGAGCTTATTTCAGGACCAATGCACACAGCAGTCACTACCTGTAGGCAGAAGAGCTCATTTGCAATTATGCTACAATGACATTTAGGAAAACAGCCTTACCTTTAGTTACAGTATTTGAGAGGTGAAGAGGAGCCACTTGCCTTAGGTGCCCTTCATGTCTAATGTAACTTTTATACATAGGAGGCACTTAATTTTACAAATGAAAATTGATTTTTCTGTTAGCAGAAAATTCTTCTTCTGAAGAAGATAGTACAATTTTGCCTATATATAATTCATAGGTGGGGAAGTTCTATGAAATCAAAGGGGTACTTTTATTCTTCCTGAGGAACATGGCACAAAACAAACTACAAGAAACTTGTGTGAGAAAGAATAAGCTATGTTTTACTTTGGGTACGAATTCAGGGATGGGAAGGTGCTGTAATTCAAAGGCAGCTCTGCAAACCTTCTCCTTGCATCATCATTGCCTGTTTTCCTAGTTTTACTTTTGTTCTCGTGAAAAGAGACAGAATGATAGCTCTACTCCAGAGCCTCAAAAAACTCACTCAGGAGTTCCTTCAAAGCAGGAACAGCCATGTGAACTTCCCTGTGATACACACACCAACACTTTGGAATGAATTGTAATGATGCAAAGCTACCTGAAAATACCCCTCCAAACCATATCTTACGCTGCACTTCTTTATTGGTACTCCTCTCTATATAATGTTGACATTGGTGTAGTCATTCATATAAATTTTATCCCAAAAAATGCCATATTTCTGCCAATGAGTGGGTTTTTTCAGATGCATGAGGAAAGAAAGTGTGAAAGGGAGATACAGTTGAAACATCTAGCTGGACAGCACAGTGATGCTGGGACAGGTCTTTAAGATGTAAAAAGTTGGGAGCTGATTTGATAGGATGGATTTTGGGCACTGGACAGAAAAAGCAAATGGATGCATACAGGGGAGAATGAGAGTTGTCGAGTACAATCCTGCTTCAATGCTTTTTATGCTAAAGGGTTCCCTGAGTTTTGGTTCAGCCAATATAGCTTATTACCACAATCCTAAACCCTAGGGTATATCACCGTGTCCCGCAGCCGTAGGGAGGAGGAGGAGAGAAGATCCAGCAGGCAGGAATTGTGCAGCAAGATTGATCTATTTAATTATTTTACAAACTCTTTTATAGACTTTTTTCTTCATAGTCTAATTGGACAAGGATCAGCCACCCCTTGGGGGTGATTGGCTAAAATCCTAAAACATCCATTGTCAAAATATTTTTCTACTGCACCATAAACAAGACTTTTCAAGGCTGCAGGTGTTTGGTTGTTTACAGAACTCTGCTACCTCTTTTGTGAGAGAGAAAAGTCTCTCACAGACTTAGAAAATAGCAAGAAAATCCTTGCTAGCAGCATTTTTGTATCCACAATAGCTCCTACTGATGGAGCAGTATACAGTATCTGTTGCGGTGGCTAAATTCACTTTACACCACCCAAGTTATCCTAAAACTGATCTCTTCCTACAACACTGCGCTAGAAAGTCCTCCCTTTGTCTAGATTCTGCTGGTCACTGGCCCTCTCCCCCCACCCATCCCTTTTGCCATTGGCCCCTGTTATGTCACTCAACCTTGCCTCTGCCCCCTAGCCCTCAGACTATTGGTTTTGGATGCTCTGCCCGCCTTTGGGAGTTTTCGGGAGAAAACCGGCGCAGAGCAGAGATTAATTCTCCTGTTGTGAGACTCTGCAAGGCTCTCTTTACCATCAATTTCTTAAACAACTCCTTTTCAGAACCCATCCCCTCTGTATTCCGATACTTTACCAATTCAACACAAGCTAAATTAAAAGAACAGCCACTGGTGTTGGTCAAGGATCCAGAGAGCTGTCAAATTCAGGGACCCTTTCCACTCATCACCTGGGGAAGGGGGTATGCTTATGTTTCCACTCCAGCAGGTTTGAAGTGGGTGCTGGGAAAGAATATCAAACCCTACCTTGGACCACCGACAACAGCTCCTGAGAACACGAGAAAAAACACAGATAACCCCTTGGCGTGGGCGTTCAGTCCTTGGTTCTTCATGCCTCTGTTCCCTTCGGGTGTGCTGCCATTAAACACCTCGGAACTGCATGCAGAGAACCCCTCTCGCCTCTCTGTCTCCAGTTCGTGCACAGACTGTGTGTGTGAGCAGCTGTTCACGACCACCTGCGAAGGTGAGATTGTGTGCACACGTAGGTGCTGGCAGAGTGCTGCCAAAGCGTCTCCATGAAGGATCCCGTGGAATATACGCGGCATCGATTCACCGAAGCCCTCATTCAATAAGTATCCAGTAATTCGAGGCCATTAGACAAAACACCAAAATTAGGAGTCTTCCACCCATATTCTCTTCCAGTGATGGAACAGCTGAATTTGGGGTTCGACCAGACGACCTCCTATGGCCCCTTTCCACCTCAACTGTTCTGTGATACTGTCAGTCACTACCAGTGATGTGTGATCTCTCTCTTAAAAGTGCCTTCCTACCAGGTGACAAATGTGGCCATCTGCAGGCCTGCCTCTCAAGGAAAGACTGTCCTAAGGACAAAGACAGTCCAAGCTATGGAATTACTTCCATAGAAAAAATGAATAAAATAGCGCTTTTCCTTTGTTTCAGGAAAGCTAATCAGTGGACACAGGAAAGGAGAGATGATGGACAGTAACACTCCAGCCTCCCATGTTGTCTCCTAAGCATCTGTTGATGGCCTGTCACAGGCAAGCTACAGATAGATCTCTATGAACCTATAAATGACTGAGTAGAGCTGTTTTTTGTCGGGGTCTCCTTCCCTGCCATGTAGCCCCGGGAGAGGGGCCCTGGGGGGAGGCACGGGGTTTCCCTGGCCCTGGTCAGCCTTGTTCCCCACTGGTTGGTTTGTGTTTCCCGGCGCGGGCTGGGACCCTTGGTCCGGTGACTGTGGGAGTTCCTCGGGAGATCCTGGCCATGCAGCTCGGGAAATAAACATCTCTGAAACATCTACCAAGAATCTGTTCTTATATACTTCTTTCTACGGGCCTCCTGGTTTGATACATTGTGTTACAGAATGCCCGCTGTAACAGTTTTTCTGTTCAGTACACTTGTCAAGCTTCTCATTTTGTCATTCCCTTCCTGATCTCACAGGGCAGGCAGGAAGTAAGACGAGACATGGGGAAAGGCACAAGAGAACAGGACTGGCAAAAGAAGGAAGGAGGCAGGATTTTTGTTCAATGAGAACCACCATCAGTGAGAGTCCCCATGCCTTCCACTGCCAGTCTGACTTAAATGATGGCACTTTATATCATTGTTCTGCCACATTTAAAGCATGCTTCTGAGTGAATGTAATGCAGCACCAGGAGTGTCAAAATGATCCAAAGGCACTTAATTAAAAGATGGGCACCCTTCTGAATGGTTTTTGAGTTCCTAGAGGGTGTGGCCATTGCTTGGCCACACTGTTGCCATGGCTGCTGTGTGGGCAGACGCAGTGACACCCGTGTAGCAGGCGGTACTATGAGCACTGCAAGCAGGGCAGTTACGTATCCAGGATATGTGTGACCATGACTGAGCTTTTAATTTAGATATTTAAAGGAAATGGGTGTGAGAGCAGCCTTCATGATGTATCACCATCAAACTGGCACAGCTCAGAAACCTTAACTGAGATGTTTTTCTGGTGCCTAAAGGCGGCAGAAGTCGCACACCAGCCTCCTCCCTGCTGCCTGTAACTGAGGGAGGTGAAGGAGACTCGGCTGATGGCTCCATTCATCCCTGCGCCCACTTTTTCCTATAGGAAATGTGCGATCTCCCAGCTGCCATCCCTTTTTGGTGGCATTTGATTAGAAACGGTCAATACATCCTCCAAGTCAGGCAGAGGAGAGAAGGGCCCGGTACCCCCGCCCGTGCCTCACTCCCCGCCGCCGGGTCACCCAGAGCACGCCACTCCCCTGCGGGGGCAGAGCCAAGGCTCCGAGCCGAGGCGGCCCCGCTCCCTCTCGGGCCCTTTCACTTTCGTTTCCGCTTCCGTCGCTCTCCCGGGCGGGGCTCCTCGGCGCGGTAGCCCCGGGGCCGCGGTCATGGCGCTGGCGATCCAGGCGCTGCGGGTGCTGTGCGCCAGCGGCGGCTGCCTGGAGCAGGGCGAGCTGCAGCGGCGGCTGCCGGGCTGGCCCTCGGCCGAGAAGCTGGCGGCCGTGCTGCGGGACGCGCAGCGCTTCACGCTGGTGCGGCGGCCCGGCCAGGCGGGGGCGGGGGCGGCGGCCGAGGTGGCCGTGGTGGTGGCCACCACCCCCGTGCGGCTGTGCCCGGAGAACGGCGCGGGCTGTCCGGGGCAGTGCGGGCGGCTGCACCTCTGCAAGTACCACCTGAAGGGCTTCTGCCGCAACCAGCTGGCCAGGTGAGGGGCGGGGGGGCGGCTTCCATCGCCGGGCGGCCGCGGGGCTCGGCCTTGGGCACGGTGTGTTCCTTCGGGGGAAGGAGCTCTCAGTAAAGGCCTTGCAGCCCTTTCCGCGTCTGAAATGCGCGTTGCCCGCCTCCTTTTATATTTGCGCGTGTGTTGTTGCTTCGGGTCTCAGCACTTCCTCCCCAGATCATCACCCTGGCGCTTCCCTTCCCGTGAGCAGGGCCGTGCCAAGGGAAAGCTGAGTGTCCCCGCATGTCCCTGTGCTGCGGGACCCTGGGGGATATACTCATCGGCTCAGAGGGAGCGATGCTCTGGAGCTTTGGTGGTTTCGTGTTTGTGAGCTGCAGGTCAAAAATGCCGATATTGTCAGACTGCACTAAGGCTATAATGACTGCGAATCAGAAGTAGCGTGGCAATTATTCTCAGAGTAATTATGTAATCTGTTTTGCAAATCACATAATGGCTTTATAGAGGAGCAGTAGGGATTTTTCTGAAACTAGCTAGTTTGGTGTGCTTTTTCAGCTGTTCAGTGTAATGCCCATGGGGTAGCAAAGTAGTGCCAGTCTGTTACACTCTTTTTGCTGTTGGGTTTCTTGAGTTCTAGGAAGGAATGCAGGTTTGTTCACAACTTCTACTCAGACCACAATCTCCGTATTCTAAAGCAATATGGACTTGAGAATTTAAACCATGATGAACTTTGCCAGCTTCTGCTTCAAAATGACCCTTCCCTCTTACCAGAGGTGAGTATTACTGTGCGAGCTTCTTAGCCTTGTTTCAGTGAGCATCACAAAGTGGAAGACGCTTGACAGAGATGGAGATGTTGAACGTCAATTTAGTTAGCTTAATGCAAATCTTAAAATAAATCTTCATCCTCTGTTCTCGCCTGTGGTGGGTTCACCCTAGCTGGCAGCTAAGCTCTTGAACAGTTGCTCACCCACTCCTCACTCCCTTGTAACAAGCAGAAGAGGTGAGCATTAACAAGAAGAACAAAAGTGACAAAACCTGTGAATGAAGACAGTGTAGCAAGTGGAGAAAAGCAGGGAGAAAACAAGTGTTGCAAAGGAACACTTCTGCCTCACCACCTCGAAGCAGACTGATGCCCAACAAGTCTCTGAGCAAGCGCCGCCTTGTAAGAAGGACCCATCTCCCCCTTCTTCCACCTTCCCTCTGTCCCCTTCCCCACTATTTTTTTTTTTTCATTTTTGGAGAATGACATTATATGGCATGGAATATCCCTTTGGCCAGTTTGGACTGTTTCCTGGTTTTGGCTGGAATAGAGTTAAGTTTCTTTCTAGTAGCTGGTACAAGGCTGTGTTTTGGATTCAGGATGAGAGCAATGTTGATAACACACTCATGTTTTAGTTTTTGCTGAGCAGTGCTTGCTCTAAGTCAAGGACTTTTTCAGCTGTTCATACAGCCCTGCCAGCCCATAGACTGGGAGTGCACAAGAGGCTGGGAGGGGATGCAGCCAAGACAGCTGACCCAAACTGGACAAAAGGATATTCCATACCATATGACATAATTCTGAACACTAAAACTGGGGGGAGGTGGCCCAGGGATGGCAGCACACTGATGGGGACTGGCTGGGCTTTGGTCAGTGAGTGGGGAGCAATTGTGCATCACTTGTTTTGTCTAGTCTTTTATCATCATTATTTCCTCTTTCTTTTATGCCCTATTAAACTGTGTTTATCTGAACCCCACGAGTTTTACTTTTTTTCTGATTCTCTCCCACATTCCCTGAAGGGAGTCAGCGAGAGGCTGTGTGGTGTTTATCTGTTCCAGTTTCAGCTGACATAGAGTTAATTTTCTTACTTGGTACCATGTACAGTGCTGTGTTTTGGGGTTAATATGAAAATAACTTTGGCAACCCACTGATATTTTGGCTGTTGCCAAGTAGTGCTTACGTTCAGTCAAGGACTTTCCAGCTTCCCATGCTCTGCCAGTGAGGAGCCGCACAAGGAGCCAGGAGGGAGCATGGCCAGGACAGCTGACCTGAACAGACCAAAGGGATGTGTTATCAACACTGTTTTGGTCACAAACTCAAAACATAACATGGTATGGTCTGCTGTGAAGGAAATTAACTCCATCCCAGCCAGATCCAGTATGTCTTACCATCAAAATCAGGTCCAAAAAATTCACTATTCCAAAACTAGAAAATTAAGAGATGTGACTTAGCACTAAATCTTATCTGCTTGAGAATATCTGTAAGAATGTTGTCTGTTGAAAAATCCTTCTAAACATTAGCAGGGCAAAGGAAAAGCTATCAAGTAATCATTTGGAAAACAAGAAGAAAGAAAAAATGTATCTTTTAAAAGCAAATGTATGCACATAGCCATACAAAACTAAAAATCATGGATTCAAACAGTCTAAATGAGCGCATTGTACTTTAATCTTTAAATTCTTTTCTTCTCCTACCCAAGGTCTGCTTGCATTATAACAAAGGTGATGGACTTCATGGATCTTGTACCTTTAAAACATCCTGCACCAAACTGCATGTTTGCCAGTATGTTTTGCGTGGCCAGTGCAGATTTGGCAGCAACTGCAAACGGTCCCATGACTTATTAAATCCCGAATGTTTTGAGAAACTGGAGAGACAGGGAATGAGCTCAGACATTATTGAGAAACTACCTTCCATTTATAGAAACATGTATGACATAAAAAATGGCAAAAGGAACATGAATGACATAGAAGATGCCAAGTTTTCACCACGCAAAGGTAAATAATATCATCTTTTGAATACCTCAGAAGAGTCACTGTAGTGAATTTAATATTTTCCCAGGTGTCATTAAGAAAATGGTATTGAGTCAAGGTTCTGAAAGGTTAAAATTTTAGCTAAGAGTTAAAAGAAAATTTATATTAATTAAGATACAGAGTAGAGGAACAAAAGACAAGTTAATGATTAGTAGATGCCTAAGCTAGAGCCAAGTGATGTATTATTTGCCATTATATTTTAAGTTTTGTTTGTAGAAAGAAACAGAATAAATGAACTGTCATCAAAACAAATTGAAACTAATTGAAACCAATAGAACTAAGAACAGCACCTGGGTTTCGTAATAATGAATCAAAAGTAGGAGATCTTGGGCTGTGCCTAGAGGTCATGAAGGCCTGCCAACAGCAAGAAGGTTAAAAGGTTACTGTGAGGAAGACATTCCAGACTTCATCTTTCAGGACCACTGACCCAATTCGAGAGAGAAACTGCGCATGTGTGAAAGACTAATGATCTCATTTTAATATGGAGGATGGGAGGTGCTGAGGTCATACATATGTAGAAGATGTAAAACTTTGTGTAATAAATAGAGAACAAAGAACCTTGTACTTTACTTTGCTGGCGTGTCTTTAGGAGGCTACTCCCATGCCGCCCGCCAGTGCCTGAATAAACATACCACTTTCTAACTTTAATTAGTTAGAGGGTCTTTTGTCCGTGGATATTGGGATTTAATGAATCAGTATTCACATCTTGATTTGTCTTTTAGGAGCAACCTTGTACCTGTCTCAGAGATCTGTGTCTTGACAAGTGAAGTCAGGAGAGGTTTCTGAGAAAGACAGTGCTGGTGTTCATAAAATTCTTAAATTTGAGGTTAAAAAAGCATAACAGGAACTGGAAATGGGGAGCTCTGTAATTTTGGGGTTTCTTTGGTAAAATATGTAAAGGTATATTCTGTTTAAGAATAAAGGTTCTAAAGGTATTCTGTTTAAGAATAGGAGTGGTGGTTACTTGTCTGATTATAAACTATTTAATTGTTTTTCTTTAATGTAACAATTGTCTAGCACAAGAATTTGCAAATGGCACTATTCTAGTTACTTCTTAGAAGTGTAATATTTTGTTTGCACTTTCCTTTTGAAGTTCTTTCTTTAGAATTTTAAGTTAAGTATAGCTTAGCAGGAAAAAAAAAAAGGATTAACAGAATGGAGAATCCAAGTGTGTATGTTCATCTCCACTATTCTGCCTGCAGTTCCTTCTTTTTTATTTCCTTAATGTGCTTTAATTTATAGAATATCAAATTTTGAAACTTCATATTTTATAGCTGCCAGTGTATGATCAGCTGTGTGGAATGCACAGTTAACTTGAGTCCATCTGGAAGTGTAAAGGCATTGGATTCTATTCTTATTCTGTGGTGATAGCTAAAAACTGTATCTGAGGGAGTCAGCAGTTACAGGGAAGTCAAGTTCAGAAAGGATGGATACAGGGATGGACTTGGAGTATACAAGGTTATCAAAGGCTTCAGTGTCTTTCTGGAGCTGACTGCAGTTAGGTAGTTACAAACACTGCCTTTAGGCATCTTCCCTAGGGATAGGAGCACTTTTAAGAGGGCTTGTTGATACAAAGGGTATTAATAAGTCTTATAATTCCCTCCCTAGACAGAAAACCCAGCTCTAGACGGAATTCCTCAGCTACAAATGATGATGAACCAGAACAGATATGTTTACATCATCTGTACAGAAGTTGTGGTTTTAAAGGTAGGTTGTCTCAAGTATCAGTACAGACTGTGTCAAGTCCAGCCTGTTTTTCTTCTCTCATAAAGAAGAAGTGGTAGATATCTTTCACAGAAAGGAGAAACTTCAGAGTTTCTATTTGTGTTTAGTTAAATCTCGCCAGTGTCTTGAGTACTGTAGGAAAGTGTTTGACCTGGCACACCATACAAAGGAAGTGTTTCGTTTTGCTCTGGAATCTGCCCGTGCTGAAGATTGGCTACTCTACCTGTGTTTACCTAAGGGATTGCTGAATGATAGGAGTCACATTTCCAAACAGGAAAGATGCAAAAGATACTCTGAATTCTACATTCTCTGTTGTTTCTTCTAGTACTCTTCTGTTCCATCTGTCTTAGCTGTCTGCCTTTCAGAATGTTCCAAGGTGTGCAGGAAAAGGCTGCTGTGCCAGCTTTCTTGTTGACTTTGTGTCATCTTTTCCTTCTTGATGTTCTGACCTGTGGTAGCTCCCTGAAGTACTGCACACCTTCTCATAGGAATTGTGTGGTGCAGTTTCTCCTTGACTTTCCCTGTAGTTAAGTTTCCTTTTGTTCTGCTGTGCAAATTGACCTCGGGTTTATGCGCATGTGTGCTGGTGATGTCACCTTCACTCCTGTTGAGGAGTGACTGTACACTGACTTTGAACTCTGAGTAACACTTGTGATACCTGGCTCACTGCTACCATTGCTCTTCTTCGTGGGGCCTGGACCTCTCAGAGATTTGCTGAAGGGCAAAGGACTTTGAGACTAATGGAATAATATCTGTGTATGTATCAAAAGAGAGGAAAGGTGATGGTGGTTAACTGGGTTGTATTGGAAAGCGTGGGACCTAGGCATGGTGGGATGGTGACTTTGCTTCCTAGTGGCTGGTACAGTGCTGTGGCTTGGATTTAGTATGAGAAAAACATTGATAACACACACTGATGTTTTAGTTGTTGCTAAGTAGTGCTTACCCAAAGTCAAGAACTTTTCAGCTGCCCATGTTTTGCAAATGAAGAGGTGCACAAGAAGCTGGGAAGGAGCATGGCCAGGATAGCTGACCTGAACTTGTCAAAGGGCTGTTCCATACCATTAGAATATTATGCTGTTGGGGTTTTAGGAATTCTCCTAGGGTTTTTTTTCTGTTAAAGGAATTTTCCCCATACGTGTTGCTAGGGGGACAAATTGCTGGGTATTTAAGAAAAACAAAGAGCTACCCATTGGGGGTGGGATGCATCTGGCTACTCTTTTGTTTCACCTGGGTGTGTGAGCAGTCGGTCCGAAGGAGAGGAAGGCTGCTTTTCCTTCTGCAGAGAAAAACCCCAGGATCCCCAGCCCACCTTCCCTGCCCCGCTGGGAGCCGGGCCGTGGCCGCCCTGCCCAACTGCTGCTTCGAGCCTTCACTACGTTGTAGCCCCGCTCACCCTGCCTGCCCAGACCTCCAGGGGGTTCCCCGCTTGGATACATCGGGTTTGCCACCCAGGATTTGTGCTCATCCCTGCCACTCCAGCCTGCTGTTCCCAAGGCTCCGGCCGGACACCGGGATCGGCTGCCCAGGGGTTTGTGAAGCTCCTTTGTCCCATCCCTTCCCGGGATCCCAGGGCACCGGCGCCGCGTGCTCCCCGAGCTCGCTCCGGAGCGCCCCCTGCAGCCGCGGGGGAACCATCGCACCTGCCCTGCTCACCGGGAGCCGCCAGCGCCCCTGCCGGCTGCCAGCGGAACTGCACCCGAGGGGAAAGGGCCCGACAGCCGAGAAGGCTGGCACTGGGTTTGTGATTGTTTGCTCTTACTGCCAGAGTTATTGCTGCTTGTTTGACTGGTTATACACATATAGATATATCATAGTAAAGAACTGTTATTCCTATTTCCCACGTCTTTGCCTAAAAGCCCCTTGATTTCAAAATTATAATAACTCGGAGGGAAAGGGAGTCGCACCTGCCATTCCAAGGGAGGCTCCTGCCTTCCTTAGAAGACACCTGTCTTTCAAATCAAGACATATACTCAGCATATAAACTATGGGGAGTTGGCTGGGAGGGGCTGATTGCTGCTTAGGAATGGGCTGGGCATAAGTCACTGGGTGGTGAGCAATCCTAGTGTGCATCGCTTCTCTTTCTTGGGCTTTATTCCTCTCTTGCTTTTTGTTAACTTCCTTATAGATATATGAGCGTGTATATCTACATATATATACTTCTACTTACACTTTATATTGTACTTTATTATATTTATATTATATTGTACTTTATTTCAGTTACTAAACTGTTCTGACTTCAGCCCACCCCAGATTTTACCTTTTTCCTGTTCTCCCCATCTTGCTGGGGCAAATGGGAGTAAGTGGCTGTTTTGTACTTAGTTACCATCTGAGGTGAAACCATGGCAGTCCTTCTCCTATCTTAAAACTAAGCACTGGTGTGCTTTGGATTTTCCTCAGTAATACCACTTTGTGATGTAGTTGTTAAGCATAAATACATTTTTTTCTATTTATGAAATAATAGCCTTGTATGAGCCCGTCATCTTTATTCTTTTTTTGTCTCTGGAACTGAGAAAGATCTGTGCAATTTTAATGTGCAAAGACAATCTAGTATGTACAGGAACTGACGTTCTACCTAAGCCCAAAAATTAAGTGTTGCTTGCTTATGCTGAAAAATTCTGAACTACTGCTTGTAATGGTTCCATAGGTGAACACTTCCCCTAACTATCCTTTTGATGATTTTACCAGCTAGGTGTACAGCCCTGAAATGTTGGAGTTCTCTCATAGCCTGTTAAAATAATGCATCTCCTAATTCTTTTTTTAAAAACCTTTACAGGAAAGTGTATCAGAACCCATTTTCACTTGCCATATAGATGGCAGGTCTCTGATGGTAAAACCTGGAAGGACTTCAAGAATATGGAAGAAATAGAAAAAGCATATTGTGACCCAAAGAATGTCAGGTACAAACTCTTACAAAAATTTATAATGTTTGGAGTTTGCTATATTGTACCAGGCCCTTAGTGGCTACAAATTGCTACAATTCTACTGTAGTCATTATATAAATAGTTTCATATGGCATTCTTCTGCTGACCTCACCTTGCATGAGATTTGGCCCTCCTTCCCCCTTGTCCCACAGTCTGTATCGTGGAACTGGCAGAATACCTGGAGAGAGAGAGAGATATACTCTTGGGTGCAGAGCACATGAAGAATATGGCAATACCTTTCAGAGTTTGAACTCGTTATGTAGCACGAAGAGAGTATTGGAAGGGGCTCATACCAGTATGCCATGTCCCATGCTGGAAAATTACCTGTTCCTCTTCTGTTACAGCCTCTTCGAAGCCCTTCTTAAGTTAGGACAGTGTTCTCTTTAGAATATAGTTGGTCAGCAAGAAGGAGCCAGTGCCTGTTTTCCACCGTTCCTGTTTATCTTATGTAACTCACTAATTTAGGAGTGGGTTATGGTTATTGCCCATAGAACCAATGTGAGAGATAATACTGAAATGCAAAATATGTACAAATACGAAACAGAGCTAGCATACAGAGTTGTGAAAAGTGCAAAGTGCAAAGCACACAATGTTGTGAAAAGTGCACCTTTTGTGTTCTGCTTTTGGGTGAGATCAACTTAATTTGCAAATTTGCAGTGGGCTTCTGAACCTATGAGTAAAGCTTCAAACAGTTCCGATTTTTTTCCCTCCTTTTTTTTATAGATTTGATTATGCTGTTACTGAAAGTGGCTCGTTCTGTGTCGGTTTTCAAGATATGTGCTGTGGGTTTGCAAAAGTCAGACGTCTTTCTACAGCCTCCTCTGTGACCAAACCTCCTCACTTCATTCTTACAACAGAATGGATCTGGTACTGGAAAGATGAATACGACATGTGGCAGGAGTATGGAAAACAAGTAAGTGTGGAGAAATGGGGAGACTCCTAACTCTGTGTGAGAAGCGCGGAACTCTGAAAAGTGCACAGCGTTTTTAGCCTCCCCCTCTTTTGTCACCCTCTTCCTCTCACTCATACTGTACAGATGGACATTAAAGGCCTAATGGGGTCTTTTCCCTGAGATTTTGATTGGTTCAGGTAGAGGACTGATCACTGGTGAGTCACAAATATTATCAACAGATATATTCAGTGAGCTGTGTCAGATAGGAACACATTAATACATTCTTTCCATTGCTTCTGAGTAAAGCCTCTTTCTCTGAAGTTCCAGTAATACTCTGCATCTTTGTTGGTCTAGTTGGTGAATGTGTGGTCTGTCCTGGTTTCAGCTGGGATGGAGCTAATTTACTCCCTGGTAGCTGGTGCAGTGCTGTGTTTGCATTTAGTATTAGAATAACATGAATAAGTGAGATTTTAGTTGTTGTTAAGTGGTGCTCACTCTAAATCAAGAATTTCTCATATGCTGATATATACTGCACCCACCATACATACGAGAGTTGTTGGTTTTTAAACTTCCTTGTCTATAACAGACCAGGAGAAACTTCTTTTTTCTCTATTTTTGGCCTGACAGGGTGATCTTCATGCAGCTGCTACTGTCTCCAGTGATGACCTGGAGAAGGCTTATTTGGCCAAAAGTTCTCCAAAGCTGACCTTCAAAGCTGGAAGACATGAATATGAACTAAATTTTGAGTGTAGGTTGCATTTGTTTTGTTGTTTCGTTTTGTTCCTGCCTCCCAGGTCTCCTGTGTTTTTGAACTATCTTTTACAGAAGATATAAGAGAGAAATTTGGACTTTGAATTGCAATGCTTACAGAGACAGAGCTTCTATCAAAGTTCTCAGGATAAGAGCTGTTCATATAAGCAGAGTGGCATTCTATTCCTTCAAAGCTTTTATTTTTGAGAAGTTCTCGTGCTAGGTTTCAAAATGTCTGCCAGAAAGTCCAAGTATGACACTGATGCTGGCACTAACACAAATGGTGAGGAACTTCTGAAAGATTTGACAAGCCAGCTTCTGGTCTGCTTTAATCACTGGCTTGCAGGAAAACAAATGCTTGGACAAGGTGTAGGGTCCAGACAATCCTCAGCATTGCAAGATTTTTGCAGGTATTTTCTTTTCATCCTGTCTGGAAAGGCTGAGAAAATACCTTGAGTAGGTCAAAGTAGGAAGAAGTGTTTTCCAAGAGTTCAGGAAATATAAGCCACAAAAGTAATGGCACTGTCATCCCTGAGCTGTTCCCTTTTCTGGTATCCTTCTGAAAAATTACAGAGAACAGTGGTAGGAATCAGCCTGCCTAGACTGTCAGTTTGGTGTAGTTGTCTTTGATCCAGCTCTCCATTACTATCTCATTCTGTGTGAAAAGAAGCCTAACAAAAAAACCCCAAACCAAAAAACCAGAAAGGGCATGTTGTGTGCTCTTTGTGATTTAATCAAAAGCAATGCTGGAAAACTTGTCCAGCTTAGAAGTGAAAATTGCACAGTAAAGCAGTCCCTTTTCTAAGGTTTGGGCTTTTTTAGTAACTTAGGCAAAAATATGCAGTGTAGATGTCTTCCAAAACTTAATTTCTAGGCTTGATGATGCCAAGAGGTTTTTTTGTTTGTTTGTTTTCCTGCGTGTCTCTGAAGATGAGGCCTCATTGTCCTGGCTGGTACTGAGTCTTAATTGTTAGTATGATGTCGCAGTAGCTGCAGAGGTTCCAAGATCCAGAAGGAATGCCTCTAAAATATAAGTTGCTGTGACTTGTTTCTGTTGGTGGTCAATAAAAATTAATGGTCTGTGATAGATGTTGAGTTCTGTTTACAGGGTTTGAAATCTACAACTAAATGTAGGAAGAAAGTATCTCAGTTGCAAAATGAGGAGGAAGGAGTCTTTTTGTTGATGTTTTTGACAAAGCAACTTAGAGGCAAATGTGGCTGCAGTGTGAAGGCTTTCGAAAACATCTTTGATTGTTCATGGGATTCTGTTTGGTTTTTTTTCCCAGCCATGATGCAGAAAAACCTTCACTACAGAACAGAGAGAATGATTTGCAGAAGACCTAAATTTGTCTCTCAGACAGAGGTGGAAAACACAAGAGCCAGGTAAACCACAACTGCTCATTCTGAGGTGATGAGTTTAGTGCTTTGTGAATGCAGAATCTTCCATGGGTGCAAGTAGGGTGAAGAAATAGCTGTTAAGGCAATTGTGAAAGACCTGGAGAGGGAAAGGGACATACCTTTCCTACAACCATGTCTAGCCAGGGCAGTGTTGCAGCCTGGCCAGCAGTTCCCAAATCAACTCAGGAACCTCTACAGTGAAGAAAATTTGGGCTTGGCCACAGGAAGTGTGGAAATGTAGGAAATAATTCAACACGTAGCAATGTTGGAGGGAGCTGCTGACTTCAACAGTGAATACAGATGGAATCAATAATGTTTATGTGTACTAGCTCTTTCTGAGAGCTAGTACATTGAGTAATTTTCAAAGCTAAGTGCAAGTTTAGAAAAATTCTTATGAGATCAGCCAGACAATCTGAAAGGAAAGCAGTAGTTGTTACAGATAGAGCAAAAGGTGGGAGCTTGCAACGAAATACAATTGCATGTAACAGCCAGTTTATGCACATTCCCTTGCAGCACACAGTCCTTGCTTAAACACTGAAAAGAACAGCTAAGCACGCTAATTAAAATTGGGGTGGAAGTAGAGGGGAGGACTGTGTCTATCCTGTTTCTGTCAAACTGATGTGATACTGGATGCATTTGTATTTACCTACCCCGGTGTAGCAGAGCTTTTATACATACATTCACCTCTGCAAGAGAAATCCTTACATGTTTAGTTCAGAGTATATCTTTCTTTTTTTCTAATTTGGCATCTTGCTTCCTGACATAAATCTTGACACGATGACTTGGAACAAATATTTTCATGTGCTGAATAGAAATGACAGTTTTGAAATATTTTTGAATATGTCCAGTTGCCTGTAGTCTCCCTAAGCTTGACAGAAATGTTAAGTATAATGTGTACATAAAATGCCATGTTTAGTTTTAATTTAATTGTCTTTTTGTAATATCTTATAATCTACAGGGGCTTTAAACATACAGAAGGGTTTAAGAGCATTCCAGCTCACTGGGACAAATCTGCCCTGCCTGAACTGGGATTTAAGGTTTGGAGTTTTTTGGGGTTTTTTTTCTGTCACTTTTGTCATGTAAGGTTTGTTCCATTACAAGTTCAGTGTTTCTTCTGGCTCTGTAAATGACTGTTTCTAATGTAGCATAATACAGAGGTATTGGTAAATTTGAGCCTGATATCACACTGGGCAGACCTGAGGTGAAACAAATGGTGGCAGTGAAACTGTGGCAACATGGACTTTCGTGGCTACTATTAAATCCCTTGCCTTGGCAAATTTGCTGTGTTAACAAGAACACTACTGGTGCCCAAAATTTGTTGTTTTGAAGTCCCAACACATGCTGAAGCATCAGAGGTAAATGATGCCTCTGACCTTCAGGGTAGCCATTCCCTTAGCTGTAGACTGTTGTATGTCTATGGAGAGCTGCTGAAACCATCAGATTTCACAAAATCACACAGAATGGTTGGGCTTGGAAGGGGGGACCACTGGAGATCATAGAGACCAACCCCCCTGCTAAAGCAGGTTCACCTAGAGGAGGTCACACAGGATTGTGTCCAGATGGGTTTTGAATATCTCCAGAGAGACTCCACAACCTCTCAGGGCAGCTTGTTCAGTAATAGATAATATTTTATTATTTTATTATTTTATATTTTATTATTATGTTATATTTTATTTTATTATTTTATTTTATTATTATGGATATTTTATTATTACGTTTATTATTATTTTATTCACTTCAGTGGAGTAAAACTTGTTTACCTTTGTAACACACCCAGTTAATACCTGCGTGGTTTACCTTCTTTGACTTCTGGTCTGCTTCCACCAGCTCCTCTGTCAACTCCAGTAACTGTACCTACAGAAAAAGTGTTATCTGATGCTCAAAAATCACTATCTTGCAAAATGCAAATCCTCAAGAAGTTGTCACGAAGAAATAGGGAAGACTAATGTTGACATTTTTTATGTTCCTATGAAATCATGCAAGTAAACTTTGCTTCCTTTCAGGACTGTCATGTAATGAACTGATTTTTCAGTAGTGTGATTGTGCTTTTCCCTAAAATTGTTCAAATAAAGCCTCTTCAATTGGTCTAGAAACACAACAGGCAGTGCAGGGAGTGTAAACTAAAAAGATTCTCTTTGGTTTTCTGCAATGTAAATTCTCAGCTCCTTTTTTATTTATGTGCTCATTTCTGCTATGTATTTAGATACCGTTTGATGCATGCAAATATATCTTGACCCAAATATTAAGAGGGGTTGAGTGGCTGCACAAAAGCATGCAGATCCTTTATTATCCTGTGAGAGAGCAACCTGGGTGTCATAAACACTACAAGTTCCCTAGATTAGAGCTCACTTTACCAGAGTGGGGATTTTCAATCTGCATTTTTTCCTAGATTATTTTGACTGCTCATACCTCTGCTTCACCAAAAAGACTTTAAAAGTCTGAGTAGGGCACTAGGTAGGGTGGCTTTGTTATGATTAAATAAAAGATGAGAGTAGCTTTTCAAACTTTTCCTTGCAGCTCATTGAGCTTGACTGTTCTTCTGAAGAATACAAGAAAGTCAAGGTGGACTTTCAACGCACAATGCCCAGAGCAGCTATTAAAAGGATTTGTAGAGTTCAGAACCCATCCCTCTGGGAACTGTATCAATGGTATGTGTAAAACACTGCTCTGCTATGTATGCATGATGTTTGTTGTTGCTGCAGTTAGCTGTGTGCTGTATGCTAGACACACACATTCCTGAAATGCCTCTGCTTCCACTCTCCCGCTGAACTACCTGCCTAGTATCAACTAACCCAAAACTCAAGACACAGAGCTTAGAATAGTCAGATTCAGAGCTATGTGGGAGGAATCCTTGCTCCTGACTTCTGCCAGGCCTGTGTCCATGACAACTTCCTTCCAGTGAAACCTTGGAGCTGGTAATGAGCCACATCTACCACAATGTTTTGCAGCTGGTCAAAAGTGAAACAGCCTTCAAAATTAAATGCAAAAGTCATGGAGGGCAAGCCTTAATATGAACTAATATGAATAGGTGTTCAGGGAAAAAAAATAATGCTGAGATTTTTCCCCCTCTCTTCAAAGGCAGTGAATGAAAGAAAACATTGTAGTATTAATGCATTTGTGTATAATGAAAGCATGTTTGTATGCAGCCTGACAGCAAGATTTGTATGCCCAAATTAGGCTTTACTGTAAGGATTTTGAGAATATACTCTGTAAAATTGTATTTGAGTGCCCGTATGGCTGGAACCTGGGGGGACGGCCTCTGTGGAACTGCAAAGATTCTGCTTCTCATTGCAGGCAGAAGGACCTAATGCAGAAGACCAATGGTGGAAAGGCTGCAGATGAGCGATTTTTATTTCATGGGACTAATAAAAAAGACATTGATGCCATCTGTCAGCAAAACTTTGACTGGAGAATCTGTGGCCTTCATGGGACAGTCTACGGCAAAGGTTGTTTTTCACCTCTTTTAGTAATCCTAGACTTGCTAAAAAATTCTCAGTACTCACTGCAGAGGTGTAAAGTTTAGAAAGCAGTACTTGGCCAGTCCTGGGCTTCTTTCTGTTGTGATGTGGGCAACAGAGCTGAATTTCACAAGGGTCATTTGGAGCTAAGGCACACTGAAAGGCCTTGGGCTCTGCTCTCCTAAGTCCTTGCAAGAAAAGACAGACTTAGGAGAGGTCAGTTGTAGAGTTGGTTTCTGCTAGACTCCAGGCTTAGTGCTGTTCCAGTTTCTCCCAACTCCTATAGGAAAGCAGCCTGGCTTTTTTTTATCTTTTTTCTCCCCCAGGAATGTAAATGCCATTCTGGTTACAGGCTTTTTGCCTTGTTAGCAAATTATATCCTTTTACATTGTCCTGTGTACAGGAAATTACCAGCACACGGAGTGGAATAGCTGAAACAGGCTGACTGGCTGACTACCCACCTTTCTGCTTGAATACTTTGTAGCCCTCAGAAATGTTAGAGAATCACAGCATATTCCAAGTGCGAAGGGACCCACAAGGATCATCAAGTCCAACTCCTAAGTGAATGGCCTGTAAGGGGATGGAACCCACAGCTGTGCTGATGAATATTAGTAGCCTCTGCCAGGAGAGGAAATTTGGTGATATTGGGGAAGGTGGACATCTAGGATCAGGAGGAAATCCTTTAGAGGATTATGATAACATTTAAAACATTGCTGGGATGGCTTTTTAATATGTGTGCTGTGAAAACTAAAAAGTGGAGGTAATGCATAGTGGTCATTTTCACGTAGAGGGACATACAGGACAAGTGAAGGCTTTGGAAAGGCTGCTGATGAACTGCATAATGGGTTTGTTTATTAATTCATTTTCACACAGTATCATTTTGTTCCTGCAATGTTGATGTCTTACCAACTCTGTCTTGGTTTCTCTTCTGCAGGAAGCTATTTTGCAAGGGATGCATCTTATTCTGACAACTACTGTGGGACAGACTCACACACCAAGACCATGTTTCTGGCACGAGTGCTGGTGGGGGAGTTCACTGTTGGTAGTTCTGATTATGTTCGGCCTCCCATGAAGGACAGCCAAAACTTCTATGACAGTTGTGTGAATAACTCTTCAAACCCTTCTATCTTTGTCATCTTTGAGAAGCAGCAGATTTATCCAGAGTATCTCATAGAATACCAGGCATCAGCAAGATATCTATAGCAGCCAAGCCTGTCATCCTTATGTTTAACTGGTTTAAACATTTTTTTAGTTTTGGCTTAAGAGAGAGAAACTGATTTCGAAGAAGCTGTGTGATCAGATAGGTGAGTGGTCAGAAACATTTTTTCTCTATCCTTTCTGTGCAATAGAAAACAAGGCATAAAAAGACAGGATGTTTTAGAATTCCTAAAATCTTGTGTCTGTATCCTATCTTTAGCAGCTTCCACATTTCCCTGCATTATGAGAGCCCTTCCTAAATTTATTAGAAGAATTTGCTGATGGTTGTAGCATGAGGATTGGCTATGACTGCCAAGTTTAAACAATTTTTAGTTACTCTTTCAGGATAGATCTTTACACATGCTCACTGGTCAGAGGCTCTGTCCCTCTACCTGTTTATCTTTTAACTCAAAAGTGGATAAAACACATGTTTTAGTAATCTGTCTCCTGTAACAGTAGACATTCAGGTGTTTGCAAATATGAGTGTACAATCTCTGTGCTCAACTCATTGCATACATTACTAGTAGCACTCTTCTTTTTTGTCCCTATTTAATCTGCACCAACAAAACCTCAAAAATTAAACTTGCTTGTTGAAAAAGAAGAGAGACTTATTTTCACTTGTTGAGTTTCTCATTTGAAACAAGTACCAAAGATACAAGCATAACAGGGGTTGCTTGGTGCTGTGTGACTCAGTTGATGTACTCTATCAAATAAATACTCTATTTTATGTCTGTGAGAACACAAGTTTTTCATTACTTTCACTGTGCCTACAAATGAAAGAGTGCTGGCAGGTGCTGGGGAGGAAGCAGAGGAGGCAACTCACACTGTTATTTAATACCATACTTAGGAGGGAAATACACGGCTTGTCCTGCTTGATTATCGGTACCTTGTTTCTGTGGATGAACTTTATTGTTCCTTTGCAGCTGTTGGGAAGGATGGTGAGTGACTGTCTCTCATCAGGTGTACTGCCTCTTTGGGTGCAGGAGATTCACAGGTTTCCTGTGTAATCAAGCTATCTTTGGACTTTTTTCAGGAAAGATGTGCTTACTAAGGAAGTGGTCTTCAGCCACAGAGCTGAAACCTTTAAAATGTGAAGATCCGGTTGAATATTTAATTATGCCCATCAGAACAAGATAATAGTGTTGAGCAGTCATCTTACATGTGTGCAATCAAAAAACTTGAGCGTGCAAATATTTTTTTAAGATTAAAGTTGCTGATGCATAGAGAAATACTTTATCATAGGTTTAATGTGCTAAATTAGCTATAAGTCAGCTATAGTGTACTGCAAAAGCCTTAAAAAATACTTTCCATATGACCTAAAAAAGCTCATCTCTAGCTGCATTCTGTGTACTTCTTTTTAATTCATCTGGATGATGACTTACAGGTGTACATTGGGTAACTCTATTACTTCAGCACTGTGAGCCAGGAGCTCGGCCATGATTAGCTGGAGTAAGGCTGTGCAGACCCCTTTTTATGTGAACTGCAAATCTACCAGCATGATACCTAAAGGAAAATACTCCGATTTGTGTTTAATCCCAGTAAAACACAGGATAGGGAAAGGCAAGTTGACTGTGTTATTTCTTCTGAAAGATTTGTAATAGAACATAAATGATAAATCTCATGTCAGCAAATGAGCTTGTCAGCAAATAGTACATTCATTGAGGAGGAAAACATTTATGTGGGAAAGCTTTCCTACCTGTGCAGAGTAAGGTTTTTCTGCCAAAAAAACCGCCATATTCATCTACATGTTAATGGCAAATGAGAATACTGGTAGTATGCCTTTCTTCCTCTGAACATAACCAGAATTTCAGGTAAGAACTAGGATAGCTAAAATATGTTAATCTTCTGTCAGAAAATTGAAACAAACATCCTTTTTCAAGGAAGAAAGTTGAGATATTTTTATTGACATTTTTTATTGTATTTTTAAAATGTTTAACTTGATTCTTGGAGAGGATGTGTGTATGCTTGTGTGTGTGTATGAGTGTAAGTAAAACAGCGAATAAAATGCCTGGTTATAGTAATTTGTCATCTGTTATTTCTCTATTATCACAGAAAAATAAAAGTTGCCATGTTTTCCACTTTTGAAACTGCAGGGGTAACTTTCTTGTGTATAGTAAATAAACAGGTATTCAAACCACTAAATTCCTTCTGATGGTTTTCTCTCTAACAATACTGAAAGTACAATGTTTCAATACACTTGTGAGTTTTTGGAAGCTACAGCTGTTTGGATTGCATTTGGAAATGAACAGATTAAAGAGATGTTTGCATTAAATCCAAACTTTGGACAAAAAGTAATATTGAACCTCTTTTCTGAGTGAGGAGGAGCTCTTTTGGCTACTTAAGACAAGCAACTGAGCAGGAAGAGTGCAGTAATCTGTCACTCACTCCCATGCAATGTGAGGAGAAAGATAAGCTGAGAAGATTGTTTCCTTTTTCGGTAGCAGGTCCATCCTGGCAAGACCGACTGCACAGCCAGCAGAAGCCAAACAGCTTGCTGTGCTAGCCGTGGGGTATGGAGCATGGGGGTTTATAAGCCCTGATCCCACACCTGCTGGGCTGGGAAGGGGGCTGGCAGCCAGCCAGCCAAAGGCAATACACTGCACCCTTTAAGGAGGCTTACCTGTAGCCAGGTTTGTCATGATGTTCTGACTAGATTTTATAAGATGTGGATGTCAAAATCCTGTCTAAGTTTTGGCAGCAAAGGAGTGGCAGTATCTGGTGTGGATACCTGCAGCCTGGCAAAGTAAGGGCTGGTGGGTGAGAGGAACTTGGGTGGATGGCACATACCGGCTGTGGTGGTGTGCTCAGTGCTGCTGGCCTTGGAGAAGGAGCGTGGCTTCTAGGAACCCGTGCTCAGAGATGCCTTAGGGCCAAAGGGCAAGCGGGAGTTGCAGAAATGCTGCTTAACTTGGAGTACATCCAGCAGAAAATCCAGGTGGCATGGCTGTTACATGGGCAGCATTTCTGGTGCTTCCCTGTTTCACCAAGGGATAGGCTTCATGGCCTCCATAGCTCCCCTTGCACTTCTTGCTTCAGGCCCATCACAAATTTGTCTCTATTGCAGAAATCCTAGCAAATGAGGAAATTCTCCCTCCTTGAAAATAGCACCAGCTCCCAGCAGTGCAGGGAGAAAAACATCTTGGAGACGGATGAGATTTTTCAAGGTCAGAAGAAAGTGAATGGGGCCAGTATGAGCCAAGCAATGAAACAATTTATAATCAGCTTTAAATTCTTTTACCATGCTTTCTACTGTAAACACGTGGCAGAGTCTGGTATCAGGTGAAGCTATGTCCAGGATGTTTAACAAAGGGAAATGAGAAGGTGGTCATTTCCTGAAGTATCTCACACAGAGAGGAAATTCTGCAGTTTAATGCCAGGTAAGAATAGATAGTTCAAATTTGCAATCCACGAAGCATAATGATTTCTGCCACCCAACTCTGTTTTTCTAGGAATACTATTTATAAAGTACAAAACTGTAAAGCCTTTTTTCTATCAGCAGCCTCATTAAAAATACCATTTTACACTGACAGCTTTCTGTCATCATTACAAAGACCAGAAGACATTTAATAGAAGCTTTCCTTTACCAAGCAGCCTTTGCTTGGTATCAGCTGTCAGAGAATGACTAAAACCCTTTTCTAACACAGACATGCCAAATTTTAAACAAACTCACAGCTCAGCAATGCAAGACAACACACTTGCTGTTTCTGAGGAGCGGAATTATTTTAAACCAGCTCCCTTGTTCCTCCCTAGACCCAACTGCTGTTGACTGAAGCATGTTGTACCAGAAATGCTAAATAGTTACCATTACTTAAGGATATAAAGCTATGTTTTGCTGTTGCAACTATAAACATAATGCTGGGGGTGGGGTTTTTTGTTGTTATTGTTTTGGTTTTGTTTTGGAGATTTTTTGGGTAGCTTTTTGTTTTTTTTAGTTTGGTTTTTTTTTAATTAACTGTAAAACCAGCTCTGCTCAGGATCATGTTATATAGGTGCACAAACACACTGTGATTATGGTGATATTACCAGTTTCTGTTTTGGACAGCTGCTGGCAGTCTCATGCCTTGTTTTTCTGGAAATGTGTGCTTCCAGAGGCTCACTGAGCCCAGCCACAGCTCACTCTGCAGGTGTGTTGCTGAGCTCACACAGCCAGGGTCAGGTCCAGCACCACTGAGTGTCCTGGTACAGTGTCTGCAGTGTCTGGGGGCTGTATTGCCAACTGTTACTGAGAAGGAACAAATGGCTTGGGGCTCTTCCTGTATTACTGGAAAGCTGGCAGCCTTTTTTCTGTCTTCTCTAGCTGTCTGTCTCAGCCTGCATGTAGAACAAGGGTTGATGCACTTCCAGAAATCTGCCTTCAGATGCAAAAAATAATTTCTCTGTTTCACAGTGCTACAAACTGACAGGTGAAAACACATAACACTTCCTAACCAGAAGCCTGCAGAACAGTTGAAAGACTGTTAGCACAGACTCAAGTGAGTTTACTTGCACACATACTGTCCATGTTCAATGTGGATGCAGCTGGGAAAGACTCTTGGTTCACTTCCCAAGCCTGTAAAATGTGATGCACAGCTGCAGCCACTGCAGGACTGGTTTTTTCCAGTGGAATCAATATTTGAAATGATGCTGGTGGAGAGGAACCTCAATGCATCCCAGTCGTACCAGTTTGATGCCAGTGCCAGCAAGAGATGCACAGAGCCTGGAGAGGGATCACAGATCAGCAGGAGATCACCTGAAGAGCAGCACAAGGGAATTCCAGCCACTCCAGCCAGTAAGATGGGGCCCATCTTGACTGTCTCTGTGCAAGCACATGCAGCATGCAGAATGAAAAATGGGGTTAGAGATGTGCACTCCTGCAGGTCTGTGATCTCACTGGCATCACACAGCCATGGTGGGATGGCTCCTGTGACTGGAGGGCTGGAATGGAAGGATACAGGCTTCTGAGGAAGGACGGTTGGAGGAGATGAGCAGGGGGTGTCACCCTCTGTCGGTGACCAGGTGTAGTGCATGGAGCTCCACCTAGGGATGGATGAGGAGCTGACTGAGACCTTACAGGTCAGGATTAAAGGGAGGGATGAGGGGCCCAAACAAGCTCATTAATATTCAAAGATCACCTCCTCCAAGATCAGGAGTCATGCATCCCAACAAAGAGGAAGTCAGGCAAAAATACCGGGAGACCTTCATGGATGAATGAGGGGCTCCTGAACAAATCAAATACAAAAAAGTCTAAAGAGGGTGGGAACAAGGACAGGTATCCTGGGAGGAATACAGAGAAATTGTCTAAGCAGTCAGGGATCAGGTTAGGAAAGCTGAAGCAAGCCCTGATGGAAATAAATCTGGCCAGGCATGTCAAGGGCGACAAAAAAGGCTTCTATAGGTATGTCAGTGATAAAAGGAAGACTAAAGAAAATGTGAGCCCTCTCTAGAAGGAAACAGGAGATCTGGTTACCTAGAACATGAAGAAGGCTAATGTATTCCATGACTTCTGCCTCGGTCTTCACTGCTAAGTGCTCCAGCCACACCACCCACGTTGCAGAGGCAGGGACTGGCAAGAAGAGTTTATACAAAATCATGTGTAAGAAAGGGACAAGCTTGATTTAGGCTTGGAGTATTTTGTCAAAAATGAAGCACATGACAACCTCCTAATTCATGTAAGGAATACAAACAAGCCTTTGACAGACGACTTTAGATGGAATAAACTTGCTGCTCATTCAGGCAGGTGGGAAGTTTTTAGGCAAGGCCCATCCAGCTTTTTGCCAACTCTGTGTATAAGCTGCACAGTAAATCAGCCTCCAACATACTGTTTTAAGGAGGGAAAAAGTTATGTAAAATGTGAAGAAACTAAGGTAAATACAGCATGTTGCATTTCAAATGAATAACAATCTATCCATCAGCAATTCATTTAATCACTGTGTCTGTAACAGGGAACTTCTGTTTAGCATGCCAGAGATGCTCCGTGGAAAAAGGAACAATTCCAAGACTGCCCCCGTCAGTACTTCACCACTACTACCTATAGAGATATGTTTAAAAAAAAAGCACATGAAAGAGAAAGAGACAATCTTTGAGGAACAAGATCTAGTAATTTGATCAGTGTTCAGGCAGCATGTGGAAAGAAGGCAGCAAAAGATGCTTGCTGGAGAGAAACTCAGGGACCTAGCCAGGCGTCAGTGAGCAGATGGCTCCATCCCTGCAGTGAAGCTGAGCAGTCAGTCTCTTCCTCCTGCTGCTGCAACACTTCTCTGTGCACACCACCAAGAGAGATGCTGTACCTAAGGAAACCTCAAGCAGACTATGCCAAGCAGGCAGAAGGTCAAGACTTGCAAAGAACCAAAGGTGCTTCATTATTTTTATAATGCTGCAAAAATTTTTGTTATATACAAGAATTTTAAAGAAAAAATATAAGAATAAATAAAATTTTTAAAAGGATCTTGACACTGCACCAATCTCTTCTCATGGTTCTGTTGTGGTTTAACCCCAGCCAGCAGCTCAGCCCCTCAGAACTGCTCATTCACTCCCCCACAGTGGGATGAGGGAAAGAACTGTAAGAATGAGAAAACTCATGGATAAGACAGTTTAATAGGTAAAGCAAAAGCCACACAAAACCCAAAGAATTCTTCCACCATTTCCCATGTGCAGGCATGTGTTCCACCACCCCAGGAAAGCAGAGCTCCAGCAGGTGTTAACAGTGACTTGGGAAGTCAAATACCATCACTTTGAATGTTGTCCCCCTTCCTTCTTCTTCTGTTGGTTTTATGTGCTGAGCATGGTGCCATAGGGTATGGAATGTCCCTGTGGTCAGTGGGGGTCAGCTGTCCCAGCTGTGTCCCCTCCCAGCTTCTTGTGCAACACTAGCTGTGTGGTGGGTGAAGGCTTTGCAGAGGAGTAGGACAGAGGGAATGTGACAAATGGAAGTGTATGGCTGTTTTGGCTGAGAAGATGCACGTGCACAGTCACACAGCTAGAACGTATCCACGGGGCTGCTGCAGCTGGAAATCAGACAAGTTCCTTCCTGAGGGGAGTGAGGCACTTGGGACATGACCTGCTCCAGTGTCTCAGACGGAGTCAAGAGAACTGCTGGGTCTGATGATCCTGGATCCCACCCCTTTGCCACTGGCTCTAGTGCATGCATGCTCTTAATTTCCTTGATTCAAGGAGCTAGACAGGGATGGTGCCAGCTGCAATGCTTGGAAAGGAAAGGCCTCCCCATGGAGCAGATGTACCAACACCTTCTGATTACCTTTAAATTTCCTCCAGTCCTCCTGCTTGCTTTGAATTCATATCTTCTTTGACTCCACCTTTCTAACAGCAGTTCAGCAGCCAGCAAAATGGCTGTCACCTCATTTCTTTGGTCTTAGCTACTGGAACTTTACTAGTAAGCCAGGGAACTCTTCATTCTTCTTCTGTCATGTCGATGGAATGTGCCAAGTGCAAATCGTTAATCTAAGTGTATTTAAAATCTCTTCAAAGCATGAAGGAGGTGCAACTCCTCCTGCTTTACAGACACAGGGAGAGATTAAGCATTGTGCAGGAGCCTCAGCTTTGATTGTTAGTGGAGTTCATGATAAAATCCAATGCACTGCGTCCCAGGTCTTCTGCTGTAACTGTGGTGCCTTTGGGGCTTTCTCTAGAGAAGGGACTCACAAGTGCATGAGAAGGATGTGTCATGCAATGAATTGAAATTAAAATCTACTGTAAATTGTGGAAATTGAGCATGAGGAAAGCATTCTCAAAGATTAAGTGAAAAGAAGTGTGATGTAGAAAAGCAAGTGAAAGTGGGATGCTTCTTCACAGATACCATTCACAGCAATTTGAAAACCTCCAAAAAAGACTGTGGAGCCCATTTTAAAAAGTGACTGGAGGCTGTCCCACAGGAGGGCAGTGAGCAAGCACCTACTGACCATCAGAGGGACTTAGGCTCCAACCCGTCCTTGGAGTTTGGAAAAATAATTATACCCAGTGAATCACTAACAAAGGGCCTCATCCCAGAAGGCTTCAGGATGCACATTTCCATTTAGCGAGATTCCAGCATAATGTAGACTCCATTTTTTGGTCCAAGTGTGGCTTTTGATTTGAGCTGCAAAGGAATCTGAAAGAAAAAAGAGCATCTTATGTGCAGTTGTATGTGTTTGTTTATGTGTGTATGACAGCCCCACATACACACAGACATTTTTGCTGGAGGACCAGTTCATACCAGGATTACTGTGGAAGCTGTAAAGTATTTGTTTTACAGTCAGCTGTGGTGGTATAATATTAAATAGAATTTACAGCCAGAGGCTGAGGCAGTGGTTACCCAGGAATGCTGTAGATCTGAACAGAAAGAAATTAACTCTGTAAACTCTAGAGCTGGGTGCAAGCTCCATAGCAATAGGCCTATACTGAAGAGCTGAGCTCCTGTGAGATATGTACACACATTCTCACTCTCTATGGATCATAGCATTTTGCCTGTGGTCTTGCCATACTGCTCTCCACTAAGGCAAGGCTGTGTAACAGGTCTTTTGTTGGAAAATTATATATCTTAAATCATATTTTGCTTAAAACACGCAGTCCAGGCCTCTTGTCCCTCCTTATTATGGAAGTGTCTCTACCAATTTTCTCAAATGAAGAGAAGTCACAAAGGCAAATCAGTTGTCCTAAGACACACTGTCAACTCCCTCAAGTTAACAAGTGTGATCTTTAAGCCTCTGCATTTACAAACCTCAGTCTCTGGGCAGGTCTTGAATTGAAACTTCTGCAAAATTCTCAGCAGAGTCATTTTTGTCTCCAACAAACCCATTTTCATGCCAATGCAGCCACGGGGTCCTGCCCCAAAGGGCAGGTATACAAAGGGATGTCGTTCCTTCTTGGCCTCCTCTGTAAACCTAAAAGATGCAGATATGGAAACCAGTTCAAGAAATGCTTTTTGCTCTTGATTCCACGTTTTTCATTCAAATCTCAAATGCTGGTTATTTCAATTGATCTTAATGGACAGTTCAAGGGGACTATTGACAGATTATGTCCTGACATCTTAAATAAACAGATAATTGACTTATGGCCATCGGCCTTTGTCAGCTGGTGATTTCAGGAGAGGATGTGGAGACATGAGTATTACACTTCCAATCGATCTTTAATGAAAATCTCTCATCATTTTGGATTCACTTTCCAAGAACTTTAGACTGCTAAAGCCCAGAAAACTCATGCAGGGTAGAAAGAGATGAGAGGCAATACAAGCTATTTCAAACTTCGGAGAAAAATATTGTGTATTTCCACTAATTTCATCCCCATGCTTAGATAACCTAAGTAAGATTGAGACACTACTCCAAAAAGTACTGTAGAGGCCCCTACTTTGAGATTGAAGGACCATTAACTCATGTACTAACCACTGTTGCATATCCCGTACAAACAGGTTCAGGCAATTCTTGCCTTGCTCACCCCCATATATCATTCTGGTAAATTTAAAGTCTCCCTTGTTTTAACTCCTACGGCCAATTTCAAAATGAAAAGGTGGTGGGGGGGTTGTAGCTGAATTATTTTATTTTTTGTTAATGCTCTTATCATTCTTACTAACATTACCAACTGATACAAGCTGAGCAGAGTGTTAGTAATTATGCATCATTCCTCAGGGAAGGTTCAAAAGGGAATTAATCTCAGATTCATAATGAACAGCACTGTGTGAGTCAGGGGGACTGCAGCCCCCACTAACCATTTTACCCTTTCATACTACTGTTAAAGTGGTGAATGAACAATTAAGAAAGCATTTCTAGATAAGCATTGCTAAAAATACCCACCCCAGACTTCCAGTTAAGATTCCTCTCCAGCAAATAAGATTCCTCTCCAGCAAAATCTCTGGGCTTCTCTAACCCTGGCATTGCTCTTCTTCATGGCCAAAAGAGTCTGATGGAGCACATGCCTAGATTTCTTCCAGAAGGAGCATTAGGCAAACCCACCTACACCACACACGTGTTGTCTTACTGGCAGAGATAGTTCTGGGCTGCCTGCCTCACACCCAGTTGTTTGTGGAGCAGGCACTTTTTTTCTTAGTAAACTTTTCAATGTAGTGGTAGCTTAAAATGCATCTGCCCACAAAACAGTTTAAAAATATAGCTGCCCACAAGACTAAATTGTGCTTCCACACAGCACCACATCAGCTGAAACTCCCCCAGTAAGCTCAAGTAAGCTCAGCACCTGTAACACAGGGCATGTACAAAACCACAGCTTGACAGGGTTCTCCCCACCCACTGAAGACAATAAATGCTCCATGTGAAACTATGTCTTGCCAAACAAGAACCAAGGATCCTGACTTACAGACAGACAGCAAATTCCCAGTGGGAGATGGGGTAGATTCCCCACTCACAGAGCAGCCACACTCTTATGTTTCAGGTGAAAAGGGTGCTCTAAACCAGCCAGGAGCTGGATGAGTTTCCCAGGTACATTCCCAGGTGAATATACTATCCCACTTCAGAATTTTGGCACCCAGAAGTGACATTATTCACAGTATCTGATTTGGAAACAGGTCTGAAAACCTGTGCCACAGTTCAACCTTGACCAAATCTCACACCTTCTGTGAGATACACCACTATCATCACTTGTCTGATTTAGTAGAAATCACATGTTTTTATGGTCCAAATGAAACTGTGCTCCTCTTGGTGGAAATGCTGGTTTGGAGGAATAGTGGGTGACTGTGGCTGTGAAAGAGCAGCCGAACCTGGTGTCTGCACTGGACAGGTTGGAGTTCTGTGCCCACAGGCCCAAGTAAGGACTTCAATTTAAGAATGAAAAAGCATTACTCCATGTACCTCTCAGGAATGAACTTCTCGGGTTCTGGCCAGAACTCAGGGTTGTGGTGAAGGTGTCCAACTGCAGTTTCAATGACAGCTCCAGCTGGAATATGCTGCCCCAGCACTACACAGTCTTCAGCTGCTTCCCTAGTGAATCTGCAACAACATCATGCATCCCAGATTATTAATAAAGGTTAAAAACACAGCAGGAGAGATCTATAAAAGTATCTGTCTTCATCTGACCATACAGTTGCTGGGTAACAATTCCTCATAGATAAATGCGAAAACTGTTGCTGATGCCAGTGTCTTCTCAGGTTATAATCATCTCCACTTAGAAGTCCATAACTCCAGCCCAGCTGGTTGACTTTTGCCCTTTTCACAAGAAAGCATTTCTGGTTGTGTACTGTTTTCCAAAGCATTAACTGCTAAACTGCAATTTTGCTGTTGAAGTTGGGTTTAGACTCATTCTTTATGAAAATTGCTGATGAAATCTCTCAGTCACCTCTAATAACAGGTAGAAAGAATATGCTGGTTGGCTTCCAGAAAAAAAAAAGGATAGTAAATATAGCTTTGAGTTTGTTTATTTGAGAAGCTCCCCCTGTTGGTGCAGCACCTGAAATTTAGCAAGGGCTGGTTTCAATATTAGGGGTGAGTGTTCTGCTGCTGCTGCTACTCCAGAAATACAACCAATTCACAAGCCTTGGAAAACCACATTTCACATACACTCATCAAAGACAGGCATGATGGTAACAACAAAACTCTGCAGTCTTCTCCCACCCTGTGGTGATAGGTGACAGAGGTGTCCTTAGGAACCTCATAATGACAAAAAAAATCACTCAGGAAAGCGGCCTGCTAAAGCCAAGCTTGTCTCTGTAAACCTTACAAAGGATTGTGTGTGGGTGTGCATGTGTGGTGGTAGGTTCTGATCCACATCTTTTGGGGCTATTCAGACCACAGCCATTCGCAAGCAGGTGGTCACTACAGATCCCAAATCAGCCCAGACCAGGTGGGTGCCCTGCTATCTCAGTCTGGGAGCTATTCCCTGGCACCAGCTGCAAGCACAGGGGTGAAACAATGTGCAGGAACTTCCTTTGCTGCTTCCCACACTCTGCTTAGAAAGTTGAACAAAGATTTCAGCTTCAGGGCTGTCAGTCTGGTATCATTACAGGAATACATTCTTTCCTCACTGTCACTCATCTCTCTTTCTCATAGACAAATAAATAACAGAGGCTCCAAACCTGGAACAAAACACTGGCATGCCAAAAAAAAAAAAAAAAAAAAGAAGGATTGAAGCTACCCTTCTCATTCTTATGTGAATTTGGTGATAACAGAAACATGAGTTCTGGGGGAGAAAGTTCTCTGGATAGTAAATTCATTTTAAAAAAATTAAAACCAACTCATTTTATAACAAGTTTGGCTGCTGCTGATTTTTCCGCTAACTCAGCTTTACCCTTGTCATAGGCAATTACCATCTTTCAGTGTCACTGGGCTGTTCTATCCATTCCACATCCATCAGAGTAAAAGCCAGATCAATAAACAGCACTGACAACACCAAACAAAACTTCGGAACAACTTTGCTCCATTCTTGTTTTGTCTCCCATCTGACAAACATAGATTGTTTCCCAGTGATACAGCCCAAACTCAAAGACCCCTGTCACTTTAACCAGCAAAACCATTTCCACCTGTACCCCAAGTTTAACACAGTAAAGACCCATCATCTCATCCAGGAGCAGATCTCTTTGATATTTACTCTCTGAACAATCCTGCAGATGCCCATGAAAAATATCTTGACTTCCAATCTTAATGAACATATAGCAGAGAATATGATTTTAAGCTTTTTTTAAGGTGCTTGCAGTCATGGGTTAAATTTTTCAAAAGCTCTCACAGCAAGCTCAGCTTTGGCTTCTTTCCAGTCATATGAATTTGCTTCATGAGAAGTATTGCAACTGGCTGATCACTTTGAAAAATTCTATTTCTTAATATCTGTATTTATGCTTGTGATAACTTGGAGCTTTAACAATCAAACAGTTTTCTAATTTCTTTTTCCCTTGTTTTCAGTTCATCGATATAGCTGAATTAATCTTGTGTGAATTGGGACAAAACTTTTGAAAGTTCATGGATGTTAACCATTAGTTCAGCTCTATTAGTGTAATTCAGTGCTAAGTGTGAATGGGCCAAAGTTAAACACACATGTAAAATACAACTTTCTGAATTGCAACCCTGCCACAGGTCAGGGCCTTAATAACCAACAGGGTAGGGACACATATCCCTGACGCCTGAGGCACATGGAAGCAGCAGCCTCTGGCTTTCTAAGGCCAGACCTGCTTCAAAATGGCTCCATCCTCTAACCTTGGGGGATGTGAAGAATGGTGAGGAAGCAACCTTGGCCAATTCACTGTAAAAATGTGCTTTAGAAATACCAGAGTTATCCAGCTTTCCTTCAATAGGCTGCATTATATCTTTCAAATGCACAAAGCAGTATTGATGTTGGCACAGAGACTGAGAGACCATTGGTCTTCCAACATCAGATTTCCATTTAATAGAGCCAGGGAGCTATCCTGTGTAATCAGAAGGGGAAAAAAAAAAAAAAAATACCTGAACGCAGGTGGGTACATGCGCAATGTCTCTGCAATCACCATGTCCAGATAAGGGAGTTCTTGTACATTTTGGTAATCAGGGACCATCTGAAAGGGCAGGACGAAAGGAACAATTACATTTTCTCACATGTTAAGTGCCAAACTCAGATTAGCTTTTAAATCATCTATTTTTTACTGGGCATCTTTCCTGTAGAAGAACTCGATGTCTCATCTAAAACAGTAAATGATAAAATTATACAAAAATGTGGGCAGTAATTAAATGTGTGTATAACATTCCTTTCATCATCAAAACGCTTTGGTGCACAGCCCAGCTGAAGATATAATAATAAATCAACTTGCTAGGGAGTACTAAAAGCAGGTCGTTACAGAGAGCATCAACAGCTACAACAGAGCTATTGTTTTACACATGTACCAAAATCTGCACAGGACCCTTGTTTCTTCCCAAGGGCAAGAGCATGGCTCACACTTCATTCACAAGAAACAGCAAGTCCTTCAGTTACTGCTGTTGAAGTTGGAACAACCCCTCTGCACTTTCCCAGCTATAGAAATAAAGCACAGTGCTAGTGCTGTGATGCCTGTGGAGGGATGGAGATGGCACTGGAAGAGCTGGTACCCCGATGAGGAACAGGAAGCAGTGCTAAATTGATCTGCCAGGTAGGGTGGTGCTGAGGTATAGCCCAAATCCCACCTGGCAGGACTGTGGCAGTGCCTGAGCAGAGAAGCCTGTTTCCTCCAGCCCTTGTTTAATGCTGCTTAATTTTTCATGGTGGTCAATGCCTGAGCCCACGTTTTCACAATCCTACAAAGCCATTTAGCCCTTGACAAGGAGTGGTGGGCACTAAAACCCCAACAGGGCTGTAGCTCAGAAGGCTTTGCCCTCTGAATGGCAACAAACAGACAACGAGAGACACCAAACAGCAGCAATGGCACGACTCTGCACAGGGAGAAACAGGGAATTTCTTCCACTGTTACCTTCCTTGGAAAAAGGACATCTTCCCTGTTTTATTCAGTGCTCTCAGCAGAGGGCAGCCGAAGAACATCAAATAACCTCATCAGGAAAGTAGAGTTTTGTTTTAAATTAGAGCATCTCCTAAAGACTGACACAGAGAAAATTGGAGAAAAGCACAGACGTCAGACTAGACTAAACCTTTTATGAAGATTTGGGGCCCCTGCCGTTCACAAAGGGGACTGGATTCCATCCTTCCTTTATTTACTACAGCACTTTTCATGTATAATGCATATTTTATTGAATTTTCATGCAAAAACATATGGTAGATACTGAAAATACTAAGCAGAGAACAACTCCAGATGGTATGCAGAAAAGGCATACAATAGAACAGGGATACCTTGCTGGATTAGGGTATCCCACTTATTCAGCACTAAGCCACCACGCACCATTTCACATTAACTGATCTTTTCTAGGAAGGAAATAGATACATTCTATTATCCCCATTTTTTGGCTCAGGAAAGAAAAGCAGAAGCAGAGAAAGTAATTTGCACGGGCTGAGTAGAACCAGTGTGTGTGCTCCTCTCTCAGGGGGAAAAATGCAACTCAGCTTGTCAATAGATGAAGTATGTTGTCAGTTTATGACAAATATTATCAATACAGGAAGTATGGACTGCACTGCCAGCCTTTCAGTGTGGCTTTTATCTTGTAGCGGTGCCTGCTAACTCAACCCTTTGGCTTAAGTCAGTGGTTATCAAACCAAGGACTAGGAGACTAAAAGCCACGTGAGAACCATGGCTGAAGGCTGTGTGAGGAACAGTGTTCCAATAATTCCAATAGCTAAAACCAAAGCTGGGAGAATTATTTTTATCACCCTTGTTTTGCAGAAAGGGATCTGAGGGCTGCCTAATTTTGTGTGGGAAATCAGTAGCAGAGGCTGGAAATGTAGTCTCAAATTTCAGGTCTTCACTCCCCTTCTCCATGCCCACCGAGGTGCTCCACTCCTCAATGCAAATGCATGCTGTAGTGTGCGTTCTTTTATTTTTTCTGCCCATTTTACAACTCTCTTTCAGAACTTTCCCCTGTCCTTTTTATACTGCTCTCCTGCATCTCTTTGAATCCTGAGTCAGCATCTGAGTCCTGTTCCTGCAATCCCTCATGATTTCATGGCCAGGCTGGCTGAGAGAAGAGTCCAGGCTCAGAGAAAATGAGTCGTGGAGCCAAGAGCACACCCAGATGTGTTTGATTCTCTGAACCATGCTCTTTCCACTGGGCCTTCCTGTCTCTCTCATAATCCCTCTACTTACTTCTGGAGTCAATAATTAGGATAATTATATGGTAACCTGATATAATAAGTAGCCACTAAATCAAACCATACATCAACGAATAATATAACACTAAATTATTGGAGCTTTGATTTGCTCTTTCAAATAGCTTCTATACCTTCAGGGGATTAGCAGTTCAGAAAACAAAACCAAGGTGTAAAATCAGCTGATTTTCTTTAGAAGAAAATTCCTTTTGCTTACGTAAAGAAGGAGGGGTCAGTCAAATGGCAGCAGTGAACTCTGCTATCATGAGCACGACAGACACATCAGTCATTTCCTACATCTGATGCAACTTAATTACTGGCACTTCCATGCTTTTAGCATCAAAGTAGCTGGACCTAATTTAGTAGTTGTTTGCAAGGTCTGACCTGCAGCTGCGTAAAGTACACACAAGCCAAGCATCTCTATTCAGGAAGGACAGTTTGTTGCTTTTTTCCCCCCTTTCAAAGAAAATATTTTCCATTTGTTTTTCCACTCCCTCTCTTAAAAATATGCCTTTAGCCAAGCACATTTCAAAGGAACATAAATATGCTTTTCTCCCCTAAATGTCCCTATTTATATCTATCAACTGCTGGCAGGTTTGCTGGGGTGAGGGTGGTGTTGTGCAAACATGCCACTTTAACCCCCTGAAAAAAAAATTTGTCTAAATTGCCTTGTACTCAAGATGAGATGTTTTTTTCACTAAGAAAAATTCCTGTCTTTAACAAGCAGAGATGGGGGCGTGAGGGAGGAAAAAGACATAGCAGATAATAAAACATCCTGTATTTTAATTTTGCAGCCACTGCTTTGCACAGCAGTTTTTCTTGTGCTTTGCATAGCCTCGTAGTGTCTTTTCCTGTTGATGTGGAAGTGAAATGGCCATGTAACATCTTGTGGCATTTCTCTGCATGCATGTTTCCCCAGTTTGGTTTCTGGATGGGTGGTGGTACACCCTTACCAATCCCAGATTGTTCAATCACTTCTGGCATCTAGTTTGGCCACAGGCTCTCCTTTATGATTGACAGAAAATCACAAGCCTCCATTACTTGGAAAAAGATGGGAAATTAATTCTTCATCCCACAGAGTACCCTGAGGTGAAATACCAGCAGTGATTATAAAATTGCCTATGTGCTACAAGGATGACGCGTGTTTTAATCCTCATATAAACTCCAAGAGACATAACTACCTTCAGATCCACCTCTGCTTTTCAATATTGGTTTTAACGTTTTCTAGGCAGGCAAACCTATTTTTTACCACCGCCCTCAGTTAACTTTTAATTCCTCAATGAACAGCAAGGGAATCCAAGTGCTGACAGGAGCGGTCTGGCCAATCACTCTGCTGCAGTTTGAGATGTTACTGTTCCCAGTTGCTGGCTCTTCTTTGCTGGCTGTGGTTGGTGCCACCACAGCCAAGTCAGCAGAAGGGAACATATGCCCGCACCTCAGTTGCTTCCATACAACGTCCAGCATGAACCCATCTTCAGTGACAGCTCAAGACGAGACACTAACTTTTCCCCAAAGTAGCTGATGATCATCCTCTGTTCTGGGAATGATAATTCAAAGTACACATCAGTGAATAAGAGATTTCCACTTATCCTATTGGCCATGCTCTAGTGATGCTCAGCATCCAGGAATGAAAAAAATCAGAGAAAATTTTGTGCAGCTGACAGTGTGACGTGCACCTGAAATCAATTTAGAAGCAGCAAAGCCTGCGGAGACCACATTCCTCACAAGGAGCACTGCTGAGTCATGGCCTGATACTGAACCAGCTGAGGTTTCTGAGAAATTGCAATCCAAATCCAATGGCTCATGGGCAGGTGTGGCTGTGACAAAGTCCAGGTCAGAGAGATGACGTGCAGATCTGCTTAAGCACAGATGCAGATCCATGAGTTATTGTGTATGCATAGCTACACAGCCCACATGGGCTCTCCCCCAAAATGTAGACTTTGGATAGCAATAGGATAGGAGTCAAAAAAAAGCCAATATCACCCCTCAATTACTCTCACCCGACTCCCTTTCAAATTGCCCAAAGGGCTATTCAGACCACAGCCATTCACAAGCAGGTCAGTAATGTTTCTTGATCAAATGGGTCAAAAGCTGCCAATAGATCAAAGAATCTGCCTGGGTTTTTGACCTCTCTGGCCACCTCTAGGATACACTAACAGAACTAGAGCCTGTGTGCCTCACTCAGCCTGAGAGAGGGGGAAAAAATGTAAGAATGTTAAGTACAAGAAAGTCAAATTAGGGTCGTCCCACAACAACTTTGCCAACAACCATATCACCAAAGGAAAGGTTAGAGACAGGACTGCGCTCAAAATGCAGATCAATGAAACAAAGGGGTGGGTTGGTTTAACAGGTACCTATCCTTAACTCACTTAAAGAAACCTTGTCTCATGTTTTACCCCTTCCATGACAACATGCTGGAACCCCTGTAAAGCACCAAACCAAAGCCTCCCTTCGATCTCAGGCAGCAGGATAGGGACCAAGTTGATGAAGTAAAATTTCTTAACTTTATCCCCAGAAATTGGACCAAACACTTCAAAAATGCTTAAGGCAGTCCTCATACAACACTGACTGCTCCTCTGCTGTCTGTGGTCCAGCCTGCACCTGCCAGGTGAGATGTGTCTCTGAGCCAAGGCACCAGGCAGAACCAGTCTGTGCTGCTCAGGAAACAGGACCCTGAAGCTCCTGAGTCCCACTTGCTCTGGGAGACAGATCATGGCCTTAAGACAGAGAAGCGTCTGCCTAAAATCACCAAGTGTCTGTTGGCCACTTCTAGTGACAGAGGCCTACAGAACCTTCTAGCAAAATATTAAGTTCTTGACTACAGAACTATGGACAAGGTTCAGGAATGAAAAATGGGGCAAAAAGCCTGATTTCCAGATTAAGAGACTTTCTGAGCTGCCTGACACCTCTCAAAGCCTTAGAGCACACCTTGGTAGCACTAGAGCATCTACCATCAGCATTGTGCTTTCTCACTTGCTCTCAGAAATCAACGTTAAAGTTCTCAGCTCCATCCCCTCTTGCATCTTTCCCCAGAAGCAAGAAAAAGCTATCCAAAACTCATACTACCAAGCTTTCAATTTATTTCTTTGTTCCATGTGGGTCACCTGCCACCTTTTTCATCTGCTTGGGTTGTTATTCAAATTGAATTTTGTCAGGCTCTCACCCCCACCCTTGGTGGCTGCTCACTGGCTTTGGCAAAGTTTCTTTGCTCATTGAAGCACATCTGAAAATGTGACAACATTCAGTGCTTCAGACACCTCAAACAAACTCCTCCCAGCTCCTCCTAAAGACTGCGAGTGCTAAATAAATTTAATCTTACAGCTTTTTGTTCAAATCACTTGCCAGTCACCCTCACCTCCAACTCCACCTCTCTCTGGGTTCACTACCATGCAAGTCAACTGACCGCACACAGAGGAAGGTGCGGATTTGCAGGCGGAGTTCAGAGCTGCTGGGAAAGGCTGGCGCACCAGTTTCGCACCGATAACCACATTACACACAGACCTTGCAGCCAAATTCCCTCCACCCCTTTGGTGCAAATCCACACAGCTCCCTGGGGCTGTGTCAGTGTAAGGGAGAGGAAAATACGGTTCTAAGGATGTACCAAACAGTGCTGGGGAAAGAGCCCGAAGGTATAAGGTTACACCAATGTCAACTCACTTTAACGTTACTTTGCTTTTTGAATCAAAGGATTCAGCTCCTGACAGAAGACAGACCTGCACTACCTCCAGTAGCTTCCACGGTGCTAAAACAAGGTCTTTGTAGCATCACTACTTACAAGGAAACTTCTGTGAGATAAAAATACTTCCTGAAACTGAACAGTGTCCCAAAGCCAAACTGATAAACATAAAAGCTGCAACCAAAACAGTCAGAAATTCCCTTCCACCTACATTACTACTGACACATGGTGATCAGCAAGAACAGAACGCGTGCCATCAGGTAGAAGATCCAGAAAAAATAAAGTCAGGCAAAAAGAAGAAAATCTATGAGGAAATACTTTACAAGGCAAGCTACAAATGAAAAGAGAAAAAAAATCTGTTTCTGTTCAGGTTTTGTAAATTTGTCAGCTTCCCCTAGTCCCAGATTGCCAAGAGAAGTATGTGCCTTCAAATGAAAATCAATTAAATAACTGTGAGACTGGGAGCCTGGGATGCTCTGCTGTCACAAAGGAAGGTGCAGGTCCCCGGTGTGCTGATGCTGCCAGGCCAGGCAGCATTTCGTACATAAGTACCCTCACTATACTAATTTTTATTATTTTACTTAGGTTGGATGGGAAAAAGTAGTTCCCCTCTAGAAGTGGCTCCCTACCTGTATGCAATGCATGCCCTGCTCCAGCTATTTGTGATGTGGTATAATCCCTGCCCATGCACTGCAGCAAGCTAAGCTCAGCAGAGGCACAGAGACTGCATCTTTCTTGACTCCTTAAAAAACACTCAGCCCCCAGGAAATCTGTCCCGGTTCTCTCCACAGCCCACCGAGGCTCAAAAGTCTCTCTTTCTACACTTGTCTGACACAATCAAAATTTCTAGTTGGGTGGCAGAAATGCTGAATGGTGAAGGATCCCAGTGGGAGGGAAGCAAGGAGGAAATTAAATAGGAGAAAGGACTGCCAGAGGCCCAAAAGGCTGAGAAAGAGAATTATAAAACTGGGGTAGGTCTGTCCGAAGGGCATGTCACCAGTCCAAAGCACATTAACCACTGAAGTTTGTGCAAGACTTAATCCTTCCTGCTACAGAAGTGTCCCTTGATGGTTGCTGCAGATCTACAGGAATAAAGAGGAGAGACTTTTTTTTTTCTCCTCTCAGTAGACATTCATGGTATCACATAAGAGCCAGATGATTTAATTTAATCATTCCTACTCCAGCTGGTATTTTCTGTATGGAGGTGACAATGCTTTAAATTAGGGCCTTGCATATAAAAGGTGTGTTTAGTTTAATCAAATGTTCATTTCCTCATGTTATATTTATATTAAAAGGCATCAGCATGAATTTTCATGCTGCAAATAGAGGCTATCTTATGGTCTACGTGCTGAGGTTGTCTTTGGTTGTTTTCCATCTCCATGGCAGCCTTATGGACTGAGAGGTTACTCAGCCCCAGGCATTCAGTTTGGGGAAATATGCCCTAGAGAGCACAGTCCAACCTATGAGGAGATCAGAGCTTTACACAAAATAAATTACTTCTGTAATCTGCCCTTCTTGAGCCAGTGGCTGCTTAAGTCAACTGGCTTCAGCAATTGCTGGATGAGACCTTTTCTGAATTAGTAAACAGGAAAACATTCATAGCAGAGAAAATGCAAGATTCTCTCATCACTCAGCGTAATTATTATTTGCTCTGACAAGGGCAGGTCAGTTTTAATACCACACAACATTTATGGAGTGCCTGATGCCTTGAAAACATCTAACGTACATTAGGTGCAGCACAACAATAATAAGACTTTGCCTTTCCATGGCTGTTTTTCCCCTGAGGCTCGCGAAGCGTTTAGCAAACATTAATTAGTTGGTCATCTTCCAAATGCATGTGTGAGGTGCTCCTGGTAAATAATCCCTCCCCTAAACACAAGGGGCCAGCAAAGGTGCTGAAGACTGAGACCATCGATTTACAACCTTAAGAGTTGAGCACCCACCAGCTCAAGCCTTCATAACTAGCCTGATTTTTATTTTTCAGCCTCAATGTGACTCCTGTTCATAAACAGGCAAATGCTGCTCTGAATGCATAGACTTAAAGTGAACAAAAAAGAAAGAAATCCATTGCATGGCATTTAAATAGGACTTAAACTAAAAGGAGTTTGTTTGCTTTCAGCTGCCAAAATCATAACTCACGGTTCAGCCTGTCCTTGAGAAACTGATGGCACTAAAAGTACAGAAGGTAAAGAAGTGTTTCTGGTGCCAAAGCTCCAATTCCTTGGCATAGACTTCTGCACCTTCCACCTAATACAGGTAAAATTTACCAGTAAAAGCCATGTCCAGTCCAAGCTCCAAATTTTAGCAGGGACTCTTTTTACCAGGCACAAAGGAGAAGTTTGTTCCTGTTGAAACTTCTTAGAGTTCAACTGAAAATATGAAAAATGGAGAAAGAAAGGGGGGAAAAGTATTTTCTAACCAAAGCTGTTCAGTGTCTTTTCCTCTTTTGCTCCACCTGGAAGGTTCTGACTGCCTTGGGTACAACAAAGCAATTTACGACTGGTATGTGAAAAAATTTGATAGCACTTGAAAGAGCTTTCGTGTTTTCTTCCTCCAGTGCATGGAAAGGGTCTTTGAAAAAAAAAACAATGCAGCTTGTTGGCCCAAAATGCACTACCCCAAGCTCAGTGGGGAGCTGGCTGTGAGCAGGGGTGTCTGCTACTATGACACTAACCTATGACAAACTTCTCTAGATACTCAGATAAAGCTGTCTGCAAAGAATCCTGGCAGATGCCTATTCAAGGATCCCTTTCCTTTTATTCCCTGACTCTATCTCTCTCCATCTGGGAACACAAAAATTTCCCTAAGCCTGTTCACGCTTAGATTTAGTGAAGCCATCGTGGTGTCATGTTCTGGCGTTGTTTTGTGTCTTTGCTCTCCTCTACCCTTTGTAGACCAGCATGGCACGACTGTCCATCTGTTTATGATTTACTTCTTGCAATAACTTGGTCCTGATTACACTGATAAGCACAGTAGGTTATTGAGGGCCAACTGGACCTCTGTAATGACACTCAAACTGTACCCAAGTTATGGGAACATTTCCAATCAAAAAAAGGAAAAAGGCTCTCCTCCCCAAGGAGAGCCTTCCTGTCCTTAAGCCCAGGAAGTATAATCAAAAACTTGGTTTTTTATATGGAATTCTTTTGCAGTTATCAGTGTCCAAGTGATCCACAAAAACTGAAGAGAAAACAAGAAAAGAAACCGAGGCCTGGGCCTTTCTGATGTTTAAAGATGCATATTTGAGAAGAGATTATAAAGAACAGTATTCAGTGCAGGAGGCCACATGTTTCATGGTCTCCTTTAGCACATACCTGAATCTCTGAGTTAGAGGACCTGCCCCCGTGTGCAGGAGCTGAGGACAGAGCCTGGAAAGCGCAGCTGTTTGGGGGGCACCACGTAGTGCCAGGGGTAGTAAAGCCCTCCCTCGTGTGCTGACTCACTGGCCCTCATGAGCACATGGAAGCGAAGGGGAACAAAAGAACAACTCAAAGAGCTGCAGGATGAAGTCACAGGGTCAGCAGTGAGAAAATACAGAATGCATTTGTAGTCTGAACAAGGTCATTTCCAGCATGTTTTAGGATGATATAAGGCTTTACAGGGAAGGCAAATGGAAAGTATTGGTCACGATTTCTTCTGCTTTATGAGTAAGCTGCTTTGGCCTTTATTTATTTATTACCTCACAGTCCCACAACGGTCCTGGTGTGAAGACCAATTTGCCATTCTTTCTCTCTTGCTTCTCAGAGATACTTTTGCTTCTTGAACCTGACCCTTTCCTGTCTCAGTGCCTGGCCACATCACTTGTTTATCTCTGTATTTCCAAGAATACCCTTATTTTTACAATTTGCAACACCTTGCTTCTGTGCAGTCATTTCACTTATGGTCACGCTACTTTAATGCCCAGTATTTTATCCTTTATTGTTATTTTTCAAAGATCAAAAGCATCAAGTCTCAAAAGTTCTGGGGTACAGGGGAACCTGGCCAAAACGGGGGCATGCAGCTGGGTTTGAGCCAGCCCTGACAAGTAGGCCACTTGATCCAGACACCCCTGAGCCACAAAGGTGGCACCCACAAACTGACACATTTGATAGAATCATTCAACACAAAAGAGTGCTTTTAACCCAGAAAACTGCATAAAACATAGTGTTCTGCAGGGGGTTCAGTAGCAATTTTACCCATATAAAACACCTAATAAAGGATGGTATCCTCTGTCCTTTTATCATGAATTGAGGCACAAAAATCTATAGATATCTATAGATGGGCTAATTTGTGGGGAGGGATTTTCTGAGTACCGAGACAAAACACAGCTGTAGGCTTTTTCTCTAAAGGGCCTGTCACACACACAAGAGCAGCTAGCATATTACCAATCCTGATCGCTCAAACATTATGAGCAAGGCCCCAACATACTTTGAAATTGTCTGCAAAACACATGAGATTTATGACAAATAACAGTATTTTGAACTTCATATGCCTTCTGGCTTCTGAACTGCAATTCATGTTTTCAGTCTTACCTTTTCAACTATAAACCTTTTTTCCTTTTATTTTTTCTTTACTGGCTGTCTTTTGTTTTCATAATGAAATGTGGGATTCTGGTTATACACCTGACTTCAGTGTTGAGTGATTTAAGAGAATACAAAACAAATAACAGAGACTTGCAGCCTGATGGCATGATGCTGGTAATATTCCATTTACAGAGCACCATGGGCCATCCCTGCCTGTCCTTTGGCCATCTGCTGCTAGCACTCACCTAGAATCATGCAGACTTTTTAAAAAAGAAAGAAAAAAGTCTACAAGACCAGGAACTTCGAATAAACATCAGACAAGCATGCCCCTCAGAGTACCTAGAGTACAGTAGCACACATTTCGGGGGTGTGTGAGGGGTGTTACTACAAGAGGGGCCTCAAGGAATAATGATCCAACCCCTTTTTGAAAATGCCAAACTTGGTACCTTGGCAAAGCCTGACACAGAATGAAATTGAAACATGCAGACAAAGTAATTGGGGGGGAAACTGTGCTGAGTTTATATATAGCATTTTGTTTCTGCTGAGTACAAGGGGGGAGGTGGGGAAGGGAGGAAGTGAGGGGGAGAGAGGGAAAAGAAAGATAAATTCTGGTTGTTGCTGTCAGATGAAGATCCACTTATCTATGGCAGAAGCCCAGACAGCTGTGTGACTCTAAATGAGGAAATTTAATTAAAAAGTAAAAAAAATTAAAATTAGCAGGGAAAAAAAAAAAAAGGAGAAAAAGACAGTACTTCTTGCTTCTCACACCTACCCTGATTATAAATAGAGACTATCTGATGGATGAAGGGTGCTTATTATTTCTTTGACTTCTATGTGCTTAAAGAAATCTACTCTAATACTCTCTAGTGAACCAGCAGGATGATCAAAAAGCCAATGGCATATTGCTGCTATTCCAACTTCGCTGCTCTTGTTTAAACAATACCATGCAATATCTTGGTAGCCCAAGTCATAGTCCCAGTCATATAATACTTATGTCACATTAAAAAAACCCCAAAAAAAGGCGGTGAAAGTTGGCTCATTATGAAGAAAAGATTTTGGAAAGCAGGTTACTTGGGATCATATTGTGCCAGAGCTACACCTCTCGTAAGAAACGTGCTGGTAAAAACTGCGAGTGGATGTGATCCCCTTTTGCACCCCTTGCCTACTTCAACCTGCCTTCTGCCAGCCTAACTTAGAGCAACCTCATGGCTTTTCCTGCCTCAGCTCCCAAGGTCTTTGCAACACAGCTCAAAGAGCCAGAGCATCTTGCACTTCTGTCCATACCCACTGCTTTTGCTAACACATTCGCTTCCTATTTCACATTATGGCACAGTAAGAGAGACTGGTATTAGTACTTTTGGCCTCTCTTCATGCGCACGGACACGTGTGCACGTGGACTTTCTGTAACACATCCATCTATTTGAAGTGGAATAAAAATGACTAAAAATATATAATATATATATTCTTTAAATCTCAGAAGATTCAAAGTGTCACTGCTGTGAAGTCAGAAAATTCATTCCAAGTCCTATTTATCTAGGTCAGGATGTGGGAAGACTTTTTTTGTGTTCTGCATATGCACATCACCGCTTTTGCTCCTTGGTACTACGCAGGCTGGGAGCTGAAGAGCCAGGGAACATGACAGCTTGCTCCCTGCTTCCCGTGGACTTGATAGAAAATTCCCTTTTGTGTTCCTTATAATGGAGTCTTGTCTCATTTTTGCCACAAGAGATGCTTTGGCTGGTATATTACAAACACCATGCCGACAGTGCCTATATGTAGCTCTGCCTCAGTGCCACATCACCACTGGCTCTTCTTTAAAGCAGAAGAGAAGAGCACCCTGCAAAGCAAGGAACGAGTTAACAAAAGGCTTCATTTATCTCCAGCTGATACCAACATGACAGCGGGAAATGTGGGATCAGATTCCAGGCACATTATTGTGAGGGCAGGAGGAGAGCGGGGAGTAGCCCTTGTGTGGCAAAACCACGGGGCCTGCTAGCAGAAGGTCAAGTCCTGACGCAGCTTTCCAAGCAAATTTCTGGAAGATTTTTCCTCTCCTCCACCACTCTTAATAAGACTGATAAACCTTAATCACGAGATTGAGTGGAGACTGCTGGCATGCTCAGAGGACAGCAGCATATGATGTTCCTGTTTAAAGCCTGATCATTACATGGAACTAACAACAAATCCCCTGCTTTTTTAAAAAAAGGTTTTATGTCATGAGTAAGGTAAACCCTGGCACCTAATACTGATATAATACAAAATAAAGGTAAATCCTGAATGAAAAACAAAATTGTGGACAGACTACTAGAACAGAAATTTTACACATTCCTTCTGTGTAAATAAAGAAGTGAACTTAACCCGCCATTAAAGCTTTGCTTTACGACGTGCAATTGCTGGGGAAAAATAGTTGTAAAGTGTGTTGTACACTCACCCACACACCAGCAACAAACCAGCAAAGGAACACACTCTTTGCTTACCTTTGCATGGAAAAAATAGCTGCAATTTAAAGTTTAAGCGATCTGCTCTGAAGATTTATCTAGCTATGATGTCCTTGGGTTCCAAACAGAGTCTGGGATCCATGGGAATTCTCCCTGCTCCCTGCACCTCTGCCATCTCAAATTATGAAGTGGGAACCATGCAGGGAAACTACAGCCGCTATTAGACCTGTGGAAGAGGAGCTGCACCAAAACTGCTCCTTGAGCAGACACCAGGGTGGGTTCCTGCAGCCGGTGTTGGGATGTAGGAGCCAGGCTCATGCTGCTCTCATGTCCCCTGCTCCCAAAATCTAGAGGGTCAGCTGTTGAAACAAGGCAGGGCCACTCCACTGTGTGTGGCACTACCAGCACATTTCTGCTCTGTTCTGGACAGCGCTTTCCTATTTGATTATTTTTTCCATCATTCATTTCTCACTTCATTAAGGGGAGTTATTAATCACATGGCCCAGGAGTGGTGGGGCTTCCCTTGAACCCAACATTACCACAGTGAGGGATGAAGCCAGTGTTTTGCTTGGGGTTGGTGCACTCCCTCCTCCCTCAAGCTGAAAGATGGCTCATGTTCAGAGTGCTGTGCACAACCAGGCGCCACACAGGATGCAACAGGCTCAGCTTGGTGGGAAATGAAAAGGATATAGACTCTTTTGTCAGCTTGACTTGGTCTTAATAATGTTTAAATATCTGAAGGTCACTAAATTAGAGTTCAGAAACTTGGCACAAAGGCCTTTGTCTAAGATTATCTAGGTTTGCTGAAGTAAGACAACAAAAGAGAATAAACCAAACTGAGCAAAACCAACAGCTGCTGCTGCTGAGATGTTATTCTTCTCATTAAGCTATATGCTGAGCCTATAGAGGAGGCAGCATTTCCTGTCTCTCTTGCTGACAGTTCAGTGTTAGGGCACAAAGGCAGGTCACTGTCCTTGGCGATACGGTAAACAAAGATAAGAGCTGAAAGCAACAGAATATTTTTTTAACCCTGATAATTCACTCAGTATGAATTCCATTGTGGAGAGATTTATTGTTTACTCAGAACTCCTCAAAGAGCTCCTTGAGAATGTGCCGGACACAACACACACATTTCAGCTGAAAGCACTGGCTAAGCCTGCTCAGGGCATCTGCTACTTGTCCTGGATTCACGTGTGTGAAACATTAGTGAACCTGCCGGAAAAATGCTGTCCCGAACATTTGCCCAGATCTGTTTGCTATCCCGGGCTGGGAACTTAAACAGATGTCTTCAATGGGCAGCCATGCTCATGAAAATTCTTTGTCAAGATGCCAACAAAAAAACCCATTGCTTTCCTTCTCAGCTTGCAAAATGTCTGCAGCAGAGCAGCACAAGAGTGAAAACCATTGGTGTATTACCTGACACTCTTAGTAGAAGAAGGATCAGTCTTCCCTCCACCTGGCCCAAGTAAAACTCCCCATTGCCTTCCCCTCACAGCTCATTTCCCAAGTGCAGACATACCACACCACTACAGGGGGAGGCATGAGCAGACATCATCACTGCCAACAGCAGAGACTGCCTTATCTTTTCCATGTAATGGCCTAGCAGCTTAAAGTAAAGCAAGAGTCTAAACATTTGCTGATTAGGAGAGTAGGGTATCAGATGAGAGTTTGGGAGCTGCAAGTGTTGCCACAGATTAGGCCATTTAATCCTGACGTGGCTCCCCTTCCTACTTGGGAAGCAGAAATAAAACCTCTCCTGCTACGTGCCTGGGGCCTCTGAAAAGTGCATTTGGTAGTCTTATCCTAGGAATACCAGACATAACTGCAAACCCAGCCAGATCACATTTAGGCAAACTGCCCTCCAGAAGAGCACAGAGTCAGGACTGGAGGAACAACCAGGGATTTCTCATGGTTGGTGCTGTACATTTGATCTTCCCTACCTTTTCATAGGATCTCTGGGTTTCAACAGAAACAGCAATCTCTTTTCAAGGAGGACACAAGAAGATTTCTTGCAAAGCTATTATTCAACATGTGTTTACTGAGGACATCCTAGGATTGGTAGAGATGGGTTACTATAGCCTTGGGCTATGCTATAAAGCAGATCGTGAGTTTAAAATGTTTCTTTTCCATTTTCTGAAAGAACCGTAAGCTTAGCTGTTGCTAAAGTTTCCAACAGCATTCTTGGGCTTAGCTTTTGTAAGCTGATCTCATCTCCAAAGCCTACCTTAGTCCTTGTCCATTCTGACTAGGCCCTCCATATTTCTCTGAGCAATTAAGAACTCTCTTTGGCTCTCACAGCCCTGCAAGACCCATAGGAGGTACATGTCCATATTCCTCTTGTGTTTTCAGATCGCCACTACTCTGGCTCAGTGGGTACCAGTTGCTCTATTGCTTGCAGCAGGTGTGTACTTGCTCTTTTTCAGCTGTTCTCAAAACCTCTTTTTAGCAGCTCTCTTGCCAGATAATCTGGCAACTCAAAGTACAGAAGCAAGTTCTGTTATCTGTTCCAAGGGAAGTTTTTCCAGGAGCACTCCAAGATGCCAGAATCACAGAAGAGTTGTTTACAAAGGTCAGTACACACTGCACCAGCATGCCAACCAGCTCCTGATACTCAGGTCAGCCAGGGTTTATCAATGTAAGTAGTGGTTCTTGTTGTAGGAAACTAATTTCATTGAGAGCAGTCAGCCCACAAACAGAAGCCAAGCAGCTGTGGTGGAGTCCTGCAGAAAAGAGCAGTAAAATTAAACTATTCCAATGTATTGTCATGGGCTCATGGAAAAGGAGAGGTATGCCCACCCAAAACACACTGGGGATCTCATGTGCTGTTTCCTACTCCTCATTTCATGTGCTTAAGATGAGACAGAGGCCCTGCACCCACACACCTACACCCTGTGCTATTCGTACAGCATACAGCATGTTTGTATTGATTGCCATCTGATATATGTTAGAGCAGTATGTACTGATTGGTACAATGGGATTGGGGCTATACCTCGCTTTCAGAGTTGGAGGCAAATTCAAGCACAGTCTGCTAAAAAGCATAGGATAGCACAATAAATTAGGAAAATTCCACATCAGTACAAGCACACTTTTCCTAACCCCTTTCCCTGGACCCATTTATCCCAATACAGTGAGGAGAATAAACAAAATTACCAGGACACTTTTGCCAGGGAACTGTATCTATGCTATGGTACTTCTCAATGCAGATATACAATAACTAAAGCTCGTCACCAGTGCTGGTGGAAGAACCACACAGTACATCTGTCCTGTGTAAATGTGGGGCTGCTAAAAAGCATCCAGATATAAACATGGAACACACACTACACAAACGAGTGCAATAGGTAGGAGCCCTTGCTACCACCAAGGGGTATTGCTCCACCAGCATCTGCCCATTCTCATGGATCAGCATTGGAACATGTGCCCATGCCTTGTCTGCCATTCCTCAGAAAGAGCTTATTTTTAAAAAGAAACAAAACTACAAACCTCAGGGCAACGTCTGAAAAAAACCAGTAAAGGGATTGATAGAATTTCTTCAACCTGTGTAAGTCTATCTATGCATAGGAGAGAAAAGGAATCAGCCCCCTTTTAAATAGTGGTGACAGGAAAGAGCCACAGAGCACATTCCCTGATGGTAGACTTGCCTAATTTGGATAATAGACTGTTTCAGAGTTTGTATATCAGACAAGAAACAAAATAAAAATATAATTTTTATTATAAGATGCTTGTACTGAAAGAAGTTACATTGATAGAAGCAGTTTTATATTTGTGTACTTCCACATATGCTGGAAAGTTGCACGACATTAACTGCATTGGTTTCTAAGTTAATACAGCTATCAGCTCTAGCTATATGATGTGTATAGATAAGTATAGCTACATACACATGTGTGCACCCACCCACATCCTGTTCTCCCTTCAACACCGTACACAGAAATTCACTGTTCTTTTCTGTAAGATCAGCCATTTCTGTAATGTGGAATATGGAAAAGGCAATTTATATACAGTATTTTTCAACAAAGATCTAATTTAAAAGCAAGACCAAAAAGAGCATAGATTATAATAAAGCACCCATCCACACGGTATTGACTGAAGTTTTCTATCGCAAGCCACTTCAGAAATAAGCATCAGAGTCCCACACCACGACGTACACTCACACAAACACATATGCGTGCACACATGCACACACAAAGGCAAGACTAACAGTTATTTGTATTTCCTACTTTGAGAGACAGGAAACCTCCCTTTGCATCTGCTTTTTTCTCACTAAGAAGAATAATTTTAATTACAGACACTTGGCAGGAAGCCAAGTTTGATTTTTTTTTTTTTAAATGGCATCTGTCTAAGCATTTTTTAAACTTCCTGCTCAATGTAACTTCCTTCATTTTATAGACCAACACCCAGTTACAGCAAAAAAGAGAAGGGAGTAGCAAATGATTTATTCATTTTTCATGTTAACTCTTATCAGGTATATCAAGCAGTTCATTGTTCTGAGAACTGATGGCACAGAAAGCAGATTTACAGGGGGAATTTAGGACTCAAGCAGTCTGGGAAAGGAAAAAAAAAAAAAAAGAAAAATCATGCATGGAAAAAAACAACACAGTTGTAACTTAACCCTAAAACAACTCAATGGTTCCTGTTTCACAGAGTGATTTCCCTCAGTTTGGCCAGGCTTTTTTTTTTCAGGGGAAAAAAAAAAGAGGGTTGAGAATAGGACAAAAGTTAGGGCACCATTAAATACTTAAAACATGAGGCATCAGGCCATGGATGCCAGCTATGTCAGCTTGGCACCGTGCAAATTTCTGCTGCATCAGTGAAGCTCCTCTGGGCTTGGGCAGTGCCACAGAAGTAGACCCTGGACTCAAAGTCCACATCCCAAGCTGGCACAGCCTCCTGCTTCAGTCAGGCTACTGGGACAGGAACAAGGAATCCTAAACACCTCTAACAAAACTGACTGCAGAAAAAGCAAACATTTCATTTTCAGATGCCAAGCATTAAGGCTGCCTTCCCTCCTCTTTCTTTCAATCTGTCATTACTCATGGCTCACAAGGCTGTATTGCATGGCTTGCTGTTTTCCTCCTGCACACAGAGCATGGGGAGCTGAGAGGTGAAAAAGAGGGGGGCAAAAACACTGCCAGAGAATGAGAGCTGAATAATGCAGGAGCAGAAAACAGGAGAGATGTATTCAAAGTGAGTGCTGTGGGAGGGAGGTAAGGAAGCAAGGACAGAAGCAAAGGTGGATGAGGTGGCAGAGGAGCCACCCTGACAGCATTCACAGCTTTTCAGGTACCTCAGCCTTCCCCTGAGATTTAGCAGGGAACCACAGCTCCTGGGCTAGGAGAAGGCTGGGGTCCAGGATGTGCTGGGAGCAGAGAGCAGGAGAGCTGGTGAGGAGTGGCATGGAGGTCCTTCTGGCCACCCAGAAGGTGTTGAGCTCCAACACCCTGCTGTGTGGGAGCTCAAGCCACAGGCACGTACCCACACCTGGCTAACAAAAGTCCCAGAGGGATGGGATTTATAACGCGCATCAAGAATGCAGCTGGTGTCAGCTACAAGAGTATCTGTCTCATTCTGGCCCCACTGCTGGGACACAGGTAAGCCTAATGAATTGTTAATGCCTCGACACCAAAGCTGTATTTCCATTCTTTGCTCCAGACAACCTAGATTTTATTCTTTTGACTTACATGTTTTGTCGAGCAAGGTAAATCATCTTTCAGGATACATGAACAACATAAAACAAATGACCTAGGAAAACTAAGTCTCCCTCCTGCACTTTTTGCTCTGTGGAGATGTAACCTACAGCCATCCTGAAAACACCGCAGAAGTTTCCATGTGATTTTTAATTTCCTGATCCTGGCTGGAACCAGAACTGTGAATGCTGCAAGCCTTTGGAGGAAAAATTGGTATTGTCAGATTCTGCCCTAATTTTCCAAGATCCAGGGGTTTCAAAGAATATCTCAGCTCTTTAAGTGTTGGGAGACCTCAGTCTCACAAGTGGCTGACTGCCTTTTGACTTGAGTCAACACAGCTGGAAAATGGAGTTAAAAAAAACCAACCCTGAAACCTCACTGAAAACCAGATGTTGCCATTGAGCAGAGCTACTGTGTTAATAAAACACTAGCACCCCTGTGCTCCCTGAAACAAAATTAATAGCCCTAATAGATTTCCCAAACTCTGCTTTATGCCAGAAAGAAAGTAGGAGAAAATTTTTTTATCGCTCAAAGTGACTGTGGAGAAGTATGGTTCTGGTGCTGGCACTGGGATTACAGTGCAGTGAGAAAGGTCTCTATTTTTAGGGAGGACAGGCTGTGTTTGCTATTTGTCAGGAAGTAACCAGGACCAGTGATTGCAATATTATTGCTGGACCCGTAGTCAGCTGGATGTGAATGATGTGTCACAACACAGGGTTTGGTACGGCAGTGCCGAGCACACAAATGTTGCTGACATGTGCCCGGTGTTGTGTGCCACACGGTTTAAGTAGGGTCAGGAGTTTATGTGTACCCCTGGGGCATACACTATTCTCCCAGTGGTACTCATATTGTAGCTCTAAAAGAAAACATCTCCATGCTGCGGGCAGCAAAACAAAGTTTTCGGAGCTGTGTAGCTTAAAAAATAGTGGAGTTTCTTTGCATACTCCCATCAAAGATATTTTTCTATCAACTACGAATGCCTCGCAGGATGCAGATGTGTGATGTGATTTGATACATACACAGCTAAGCAGGAACGCAAGCAAGAACTGAAAAGCAACAGTGGTTTGTTTAAACGCCCTGCTCCATCTCGTCCAGCCACCATCCCATTATGAGCCACAGGGGGCCAGCTTTCTGAGGCCACCAAGATGTCAACAGTTGGAGAAAATGTTTGCTCAAACACCCCTGGGGTTGCTCTGAAAGCAGTCACTGACATGACATCCATGGCCCTCTGCTGCAGAAGCAGCAGGACCGATTTGTTAGCACGCTCCTTGGAGTCGCCACAAACTAGAGAAAGCTCATATCTTTGGAGGAAAAAACTGACCTCTCTTCTTTCTATTGTACACAGCGTCCCCATCTTTTCCCTTGGCACAGCAGATAAAGGGTCATTGGAGCTGATGAGGAGCAAAGACAAGACCCACACTCCAAATGGGCAGAGCCCATGTGCCTCAGACCCTGCACGAGCAGGCTCATGGCTGTTTGGTGTGGACCAGAAGCCAAGAGAAAAATGGGTTTCACTCTCCACACTGCTTTGTTGTGATGGAACCCCAAGACCACTGGCAGAACTGACTGGTTATAGCACTAAGTTTAGGTTGAATTGACTACTATGAACATCAGTGTCCTTAATCTGTGTGGGTGGCTTATGTTTAGCAACGATGGAAAAATAAAGCCAAATTAAAAGTGTAAATATGATGAGGTGTTTCGAATGCAGAGATGTACATTATAAATAATGTGCTGAATGTATCCTGTGCTCTGGTGCTTAACAAAATAAAAATATGGCACCTTTCACCAAGTAATCTCCAGCCATTTTTTAAAAAACAGATGGGAAAGCTGACTCATGAAAAAGGTAAAATGTTTTGCATAAGGTCACAGATCACAAATTCAGTGCTAGAAAAATCAGTTCCTTAAGCTAATTCCCTTGCTTTGTCACCAGATTATATTGGCTACAGTACACTTGAGCAATAAATTTGACTTTAAAAAACTCAAGGGCATTAGCAAATTATAATTAAGCACACATTCTGCAATAAGATGTATTGTTTTTATAATAAGAAACAGCAAAAACTAGTGCCTATAAATTGCACATTGTAGGAGAGCATTACTCCTTGTTAGAGACAACAACAAATACTTTTGGCAGATTTTGAAGATACAGATGTGTGTGTACGCCTGTGCGTGTTTAGAATACAGTAAAAGCAATAACAGCCTGGCTGCCCTCTCTGCTGTGCACCTTGATGGGGAAGATAAGTGATACTAGAATCAGAAAACACTTCAGGGCCTGACTTAATTCAAAAATACACAGTATTTTTTACATTAAGACTGCTAAACATGCGAATTGTATTTCTTGGAGTGGATGATTTAAGCAGAAGCCCCAAAGAGGCACCAACTGTCTTTGATAACTGCATAAACTGCATTGACACTCAGCTATTGTTTCTTTGCAGTTGGATGCTGAATGCAAAATCAGCTATGACATACCAAATTCAAATTTGAGTGAGATGCCAGATTGGTACAGCTCTCATAAATATTTTGTGTGTGTGTGTGTTAAAGGCACTGAGGGTGTTAAGCTCTCATTCACATTGGTGGAGATTGCTGGTGGTTGGTCCCTTTAACAAACTTAAGCACCTATTTAGGTGCCTAAATATAGAGTTAGGGGACTAATTTTAGGCACCCGTGACTGAAAATACCACTGCTAAATACTATTTGTGTAGGCTGATGCTGAAATACTACCATGAACTTTTCATATTGTCATGAAAAACTAGGAGATATACTAAAATTATAATAATATGTTCTCTTCCCTAATGCCCTTTATCTGAGAATCTCAAACACCCATTAAGATAAATATAAGCATGCTCCATTTACCACATGAATAGCCTGTGGTCTTAGAGCAAGTCAGAAGTTAAGAAAGAAAGGACTTCAAGCAACATTAGCCAACTACCACTTCCCTTTCCCTCTCTGTTCAGAGGTAGAGGAACACCATGACTCTCAGCACGACTCTCAGCGTGCTTCCTGTGGTCCTTCTGAGAAAACCAAGCATTGGAACAGGCTGCCCATGGAAGAGGTCGAGTCACCATCCACGGAGGTGTTTAAAAGATGGCACTTAGGGACATGGCTTAGTGATAGACTTGGCAGCATTAGGGTTACAGGTGGACTCGATGATCTTATAGGTCTTTTCCAATCTAAACTACTCTGTGATTCTATGATCATGGATGCCACGCTCAGGCCTGAGGGCATGCCAAAGTTGCATCAAAAGTAACAATATTTTCAGTGTAGAGCTTACTAAAAAATACCTCATACTGACAAAGGAAATTACAGTATTGCTCACTGTGCTCTTTCCCGATTCGTTCCCCTTAAACCAGCCCAAGGTACCACCTTCCCCTGGCAGGAGGGCTGGTCAAACATATGCTTCTGCTGATGATCCGAGTGCCAGCTGGCACAGGGTAAGAGCGGCAGTCATGCACAAAAAGCCTGGCCCACATCTTCTCCTGACTCTGAAGATGCCTCTATCTCTGTCACTCACTCCAGCTCTTACTTCCTACAACTAAGCCATGAAATGGTGGGTCTGCTTTCTGACTTGCCACTCTGCTGGGCAACCATCTCTCTTTATCAAGATTAGTCACTTAGATGCCACCTGGGTACAGCTACTAGGACAAGCTTATTACAGCTTCTGGAGCAGTACTGTTGATTAAGCAGTTAAAATACATGCTGCTGTATCAATCTAACAAACAAAGCCCTTGTTGCTCTTTGATACACCGACAGCACCAAAGTGGCATGCATCAGATAGAGAAGAGAGCTAAGGGATGTCTCAGCAATCATTAACTTTACAGCTACATTACTTCTTACACACTCTAGAAACTCGAGATGCAGGGGTTTATCCCCCCTGAAATCTTACACTCTTCCCACTGGAGCCATACAATCAGAGTTTGACTGCCAGGAACTCACAGCCAGAGCTGTGTGCAAACTCCCACTCAAGGTCATTGCTGGCACCTTCCTCCCGCCAGGAGGAAGGGCTGGGTGTGATGGGCTTCCTGCCAGAGGTCTCTGGGACTGTCCCCAGGTCAGTCAAGGGGCAGTTGCAGTCCTGCCAGGCAGTCTTTCCCCATAGCAAACCACCTGGGCTCTTCCTGTGGGAGCTTTAGCTCTGACTAGTTCAGGGAGCGAGAAAGAAGACCTGTGAATTTAGTTCAATGATCTGACTGGATATGCATCCAGTGCTGGATGCAGAGGCACCCTCTGGACCTGGGGCCAGGACAAACCCCTGCCACTACAGCAGCATGGCCCAGAGAAAGCACTAAGTTCTCATTAACAGTGTGATAAATCTCATCTCATCTGGGAAACAGACAGCAAAATGGACAGAAGAAGCTACTTCCTCCCAGCCCTGTTTTTGTCCATCGTTATGTTGCTGCTGAGCCCACTGGCTCTGACAGTTCAAACCCAAATGGCGGGTTTGAACTCCCCCAGTCATGCAGGTGCCCTCAAGCAGAGCAGGGAGTATGCTGCACACCAGTCCTGGATGGCTCCTGGAAAGCACAGCGCTGCTCCACATGGCATCTGGCTGGTTTTGCTTAAAGCAGCTTGCGGTGATGGGGATTGTGGATGGAAAAGGCTCAGCCCTCCCTTTCCCACAAGCCTCTCCTCTGCTCCTTCAACCTTCTCCATGAGCAACTATCAACAACACACACAGATCCTGCTCAGTGACCAAAACTGCTGCAGCAGAAAGATTGAATGAGACAGGGAAAAACTGCTTTTGCAAATTCAAATATCCAGCTTTTAATAATATAAACAGCTTGCCTTGCTGAAGCAGCAAAGCCAGGCATTGATGGGTATGTCTGCTTCAATTTCATGGAGGAACTAAAAGATCACTGGCACCAGCCTTTGAACAGATGACATTTGAGGCCTCCTTGTCTGTGCCGCTGGGGCTGCTACTGCGGGCACCAAACAGCTGGAACAGAGCTCTGGGGATTCAGATCTGCCTGACCTGCAAGTCCCTCTCACCTGAATGAACTCCTGAGCCTCCAGATTATTAAATGTTGATAATCCTGCATGAATTCAACCTTTTTCTTACTCCCACCATGGAGTGGGCTCCTATCTTTAGCAAGGTGAGGTCCAATCCCACCAGAACTTTATAACCTTCCGTAAAATCTTTGCAAGCCCCATTTTCCCCCTGACGGGGATACAGTGCCTCTGGTAACACCCAGCCTGGCACCACAGCAGTGGCCAGGATGCAGAACCTGCAGAGCAGCCTGCAGCAGGGTTTTCCCTTCCAAGCTCATAAAGACAACACATGCCACCACGGGCTGAGCGTGAACATGGCACATTGCAGAACCTTACAAGGTCCTTTACAAGGCTTTCTTTTTTTTCTCTCTGCTAGCATATTGCAACAAACTATTCTCATCTTGTTTAAAATATTATATTATGAATGAATAATATAATGAATGAATAAACTGCATGTTTTTGTTTTGCACAATAATGCTCTCTCAAACCTCCGTTGCTTTATTTGTACATGCATGTAAGCACAAGATCTGCCACAAACTTTGCTGGTGAAATCTTCACTAGTTAAAAATATTAGAGCCACCTCTGCTACCACATGGAAATGTCACATGGGGTTGGCTCTCACAGCTGAGCTTTATTCCAAAGGTAAATAAAGTTATTAATACTTCAGACAGCAAAATAGCTGAGTATCTATTTTTAAACATCTGTAATTATCAGTCTGCTAACTAATAGTTTGCTTCTTTAGACTTTTCCAAACAGGCTTAACTAGGACACAGACAGTATTTATTCCTCATTTAATCCCAGCTGTTTCAACTGGAAAAAGGTGGCTGCAAAAGGTGACTTATTTGCAATGCCACAGTATCTGTCAATATGACATTCTGATTTAATATGGAGGTTATAGGGCAGGTATGCTTTGTTATGCTGTGGCCATTTCATGACACTTGCAATTACAGAAGTAATAGTGTTGATCTTATGAATTAGAAATAAATAATTGTTCATTTAATGATTGATATTCCCTGAAAACAAGATTATCTTCAATGTAATTGAATAATTAGTTATTGATGAATGGCTCATGATTAATTACAATTTACCTTAGCAGGATTTTAAAGATCCAGTACTCATTATTTTCAATGACGATGAAGAAATAAATATGCACTGTTAAACTTCATTATTTCAACGCTATGACTTTTAAAAGTAGTTAAAAGATCTCAAAAGCCTTCCTAATACATTAAAATCAAAGCTTGCCTCAGTAAAGATGGTAGTCCTCTGCCTCTGGGCTACATATCCCTCTCCATTGTGAACCCTCTGAGCCTGAGGCTTTGGGACACAGTTTCAAGTGGTGCGAATCAGCATAGCTCCTTTGAAAGCAGTGACACATACAGAAAAAAAATCAATTTAACTGGGCATATGTAGAGGTCACTGAGATTATCTACACTTCATATAGAACTTGGATGCTGAAACTGTAGGGTCAATGGAAAAATACCAGATAAACAGTTAACAGTTGTCATATAATCGATCAACAGTGGATGCATAAGGATTGATTTATATGACATTACATCACAGTACCACATCTATGTTAATAGTACCCAGGGAGGGAAAAAGGAAGTGACCATGTTTATACATGTCAACATCTTACGAAGACAGATGTTGATAAAATGCTGGCTGGATTTTATCCCTTGCTTTCATTTCTGAAAGGCTGCTTTCATTTCTGCTTGCAAAAGGAGGCATGAAGGGACTCTGATACTGGCTAAAGAAGCTGTTCAGAAATGTTTTCAGGCTTACAGATGCTACATGTGTTATTTTTCTTAAGACATCCATTCCTTCATTTTGGCTTGATTATCAGTGTCCTCAGTCTTAGTAGTCCTTGAGCAGCCTGACAACCTCAGCGTGCTTTCATAAGAGGGAGGAGGAATGCCAGATTCATCACCACAGATCTCACCACTGACGACAAAGCAGTTCATTCATTTAGCACGAAACATCACTGGCTTTCTGTCTGTAGAATGAAACAAGTCATGGGATCCCTCCCAAGAATATAAGAGAGGATCAACTGCATGGAAAATAAAGGTGTGAACAAAATAGGTTTCCAAAAAAGCACTTTATCTGGCTGAAAAAATAACCCTGATGCAGTTGACTCAAAACTTCTCTTAAAATTCTTTTGTTCTGCAGGCAATTTCTCCTTCTTGAACCTGCTCTATTCCCTACGTTTGGATGGAAAGTATTTCACTATGCTCCTTTCTTCCCCACACCCCCTAAACACCAATTCAGAGGCATACCTTGTCCCTTCCCTCCCCTTGCCTCCCCAGAGCATAATATAAAAAAAAAAAAAAAAGACAAAACAAAACAAAAAAAAGAAAATGTAATTTACAAGGTGGAAGTAATATAACAAATGATGCCTTATGGGGAAACCCCACTGCTCTAATAAAGAACTAGTAGGATCTTGGGATCATTCCTTGTTGGGGAGGGTTAATAGAGGCCCTGGTCCTTTGCATCACTGTATTAAACTTGACATTTTTAAAGGAGAAAACGCTCCCCACCACAACATAAAAGGTTTTGCCTACAGCACCGCCTACATGTACCACTGCTCCTAGGGCACAAAGCTAAAGCATGGAAAGTTATAAACCACTCTGCAGTCACTGCCAGAAGACGAAGGACTTTCTTTAGAGAAAGCCAGAGATGGTGGCAAGAGTTAAAACAAACCATTAAGATTACACAGTTCACTTCATTTTCCCTTAGGAAACTGAAACTTCCCTTTCATTCTACTCCTGCTCCCCCTAAATTAAGTTCAATCCACTCATATAAAAGAGCCACAATATAATATCCTTAAGGAAAACATATCCCAACTGTGAGGTGCACTGTTCCTGTGTGAAGACCTTGGAGGTCAAGGCTGTACTAAATGAGCAACCAAAAAACACATGAGCCTGGAGAGTTAAGCAAGAATCCTTTGCAGCAGCTGTCGATGGGAAGCCAAGGGAAACCTTGCATAAACTGATGGCTTTGGGGAAGTGACTTTGGATTATGTGATTCAACCATTGCCTAATGGGAGCACCTTGGAAATTAAATTTTCAGAAAAATTACCACTCAGAAAAGGTCCTCTTTTTATGACTTCCACTGACTTGGTAAGCTGTGAACATATAATTTCTCTCTCTAGTTTAGAAAGATTTCACTCACTATTTAAAGGTTAATGTGAAAATGAAAACCATTAAAAAGATATCTGCACTCACCAATGTACTAACAACAGCTTTGATCATTGAAGATGAGTTTTATTTAACAAATGCCCTGCTACTGCCAGGACTTGAGATCTTGATCTCTTTTCCTTTCTTCCTGTGATACATTATAATTGCAGCTAGTGATGTTTTAATAGAGGTTTCTAGTTGTTTATGAAGGCCTGGGACATCTACGATCCACAATATGTTGGTGCTGTGTGGAGAAGGAGCTTTGTGGATCCTTTCAAATGAGATTCTGAGTGTCTGCTTCCTCGTGAAGGCACATGCTATGATGACCCACGTGTTCTTCCTGGGTTCTTAAGTCTAAGATTGCAATTTCCCTTCCCTTCATCCCTTCTTAAACTTCCCGAATCTACTCAGAATGAGCAGTGGACTTACTTCAGCAGCCCACGCTCCCACGGGTGCACCACGGCAGCCACTGGAGGCAGCTTTGTGAGGCAGTGCTGCCCTGTGGTAAAACACTGGGCAGGTCAGTGCATGGCTGGGCCCGGGGCACACTGTGCATTTTGTGTGCATCTGAGCAGGATGAACTCACTGCTTCCATCACCCATCACCACCCTTGAGTCCATCCACCAGCCCCTCAGAACCTCACAACACATCTGCTCTCCACTCAGTCCAAAATCCCTGCTGCTTTATGATGAAGTCTCACACTAAATTAAAACTCCTTCATGCTAAATAGAGTCATTTTGACTGAGGCAGGTGTGGGGGGGCGCAACTATGAGGGCTTGCAGGTTTGAAGGGAATGTAAACTGTGGTGGAGGGAAAAGGTTGGTTGATGAACTGCTGCTGTCCTGCATTCAGCTCAAGTGCATCTAAAGAAATACATGACCACAGTCAGAAGCTTGGAGGGTGACCCTAAGAAACATCCAAACTCTAATACCACAAAAGGCACACTGGAAATCTGAGTATTAGTTGAGGGTCCTAATCAGTTCAGTGTTGTTTTACTGCAGAGCAATGGCCCACCCACCCTCTTTTCCTGTATTAGGAGAAGTCAACATCTCTAACAGCAATATACAATCTTAAATCCACATTGTTCTGTCAGTTTAAGTACACACCATAAGCTTTTATGTATCTGTGTCCTATTAGGTTTTTTGAACATCATATGCTACAATAAAATCCAGATCTAGGGTGGAAATTCTCAGTGGTACTGTAGCAATAATCACAGGAATAAGGAGTGCAGAGACATTCCCTCAGGAAGTCTGCTTTGCTCTCTGGTTCCCATGCAGCAGGGATGTGTAAATTATTAAAATGTACCATGCAGGAAAAGAAGACTTGTATGAAAATAAGTACAATTGTTATTTAAGAAGAGAAGGAAATAATGAAGAAGGGGTTTTTAAAAACACATCCGTATATTTTCCACAAAGCAACAAGTGGAATTTTTACACAGAACTATTTACTGTGAAAATCTGGTTTGCTCATTCTATAAAAATATGTATTTTTTAAAACAGAAACACCAGAAATGGGAGTACAAAGAAAGTTTGGGGGACTTACAAGCAAAAGAATAGATTTAAAATATGACAGTAGCCAAGAACCTGGTCACTTATTTTACCAGCACAGAACTCTTTAAGTTATCAAAGTTCATTTTACTTGGGCTCGCACCCATGATATACATTTCTCTGCTTGTTCTGGCACACAAGAGAAAAACAGGGAATTACAACTGACCTGGCACAAACCTTCAAACCAAGTCCATGACAGCATTTACAAAGCTAATGCTGTGTGACATGGTTAGCAGGTCAAATGAAAGCAAACCAGCAAGTGGAAGTAAATGATGTAAGAGAATTATTTAATTTGGGGAGGTAGAACAAAACTTCGGTTGCTGTGTTGTTGCCTTAAAAATAATGCTGAATAGATTGAGAACTCAAAATGGAAGAAAAAAACCTGCCAGCAGCAGCTGCACTTTACACTTGAGTAGCCACTGGGGAAACCAGGGGCAGGTCCTCAGCCAGGGTAAATTGCCCTTGCTCTGAACGGGACCTGAATTCGGTGGGAGTCTATCTGTTCACCGACTTCAATGAGCTGTGAATTAGAGCCGAGAGTGCCAGGTTTCCACCATTTCAGAATGCTCTCTTCCTCATTAAAATGTACTTACTAGTGACAGCAGCCAATGTTAACCTAATGAATAAGGAAGTTCATTACTGACAAAAAGCGCTAATGCATTTTTTTGTACCACTCACGACAAAATCATCTTTGAAGAAAGCGGGGCAAGATCCTCACCCGTGGCTGGCTTGGACGAATTCCTCATCCAAACATTATGGAAGATCTCCAGCAACTGCCTTGCAAGCCTAAATGCAAGTACCACCTTGCAGGGGAAATTTGTGAAGCAACAGTGCTGTGAAGACTTTATCTGGCCTTTTACTGAAGATCCTGTTTTCAGTCGGATCTCCTAAGTCTCTCAATATTAGAGAAGGTGTAGCCCTTGCCGGAAGCTGAAATAAGAAAAGGTGCCAAAAGGATGTTTCGGGGATTTTTTAGCTTACAATTTTTAAAGACTTTTTGATCCCATCCCCTTTGTTCTGAAAACCACACCAAGCTTCTTAAAGTCTATATGCAGTTAAGGCCACTACTGTTGTGGATGTACCTGCTGAGGCAGCTTTGAGCCAGCTAAGAGTAATGGAAAACACACCAGAAGCAGAAAGGTCAGTGAGAACTGGAATTCACCTGAGTAACTAGAGCAGTGCTCAGGTAATTAACTTGTCCTGTCATCTGGACCATGGTCACTCAGCTAAACAAAAGCTAAGCAAACCCTTTCTCTTGGTTATGCTGCAGCCACTACACCACATACACGGGGTGTGTAACTAGTGAGAGCTAGACTAGGACATTGCAGGGGATTTTTCAAGGCATGAATGCCTGTTTGTCTCCCCAGCTACCACTTCAGCTTTTAAGAAGAAGCTGGTAAAATGTCTGGCCTGAATCTCCTCTGTCCAGCACCCTGCCAAAACCGTCGTACTTTTACAAGCTGAGCATAAAATGCACCCTGATGTGCCTACCTCAGATCTGCATAAGAAGGAATTACACAAAAGACATACTCCAGGGCATCAGGCTCACCAGCTCCTGAATGTAAGATGAGTGATAGCAGAAGGCTGTAAGTGAATCTTAAAAAGAACTTGAGTCACCTCAGGAAAACTCAACTCAAACAGCCCCCAACAGACTGCAGAGTAGGAAAGGATTACTGCATCCAGATACATCCTTCAGCTCTCCAACATGTTTTCAGTATGGAGCACACTGCAGGCAAAAGTAAGGAACAATAGTGCTGTACCACACAGATCACACCCAGAAGTTTGAGCCACCTTTGAAACACCACTGGTTATATTTTTGGCTTGTGTACCAATAATAAGGAATGAAAGATAGGAGTCTCCTAAATATAAAACAACAAATCCAAACCTTAGCTCCACCCTCCCAACACCAAACCCTTAACCAGCACTGGAAGTATTAAGAGTGTTAATTGCTCTACATCTTCAAGAACCCAACCTCCTGAGAGCATTACATTAAAAGATAATTCTGGTTACCATCTCACAGCACTGTGCCGAGCAAGAAATGTCCGTAACTCGCCATAAATGGAGAGGAAATACAGCACTGCTGTAAATACCATCATGTCTCTGAGTAAAATCATAGTGACAGGCACTCTGGTCTGCTGCAGTTTACAATTGCATGAAATGGGGGTGTGGGTAGGGTACTGTAACAAATAACAGGTATACATTTCAAAACAGGGAAACCCATTATTTGCAAGAAAAATGCAGGCAAAAGAAGCAAAAGGCAAAGTGTATTGATGGAATCTTAAGTCTCTGGGTGTTGATCTTACTATGTTAGATAATTACTTTATCCCCTTATCCACAATGCCGTGTTTACTTAGCAGGCATTAAAAAAGGAGGAGAGGAAAAAGGGTAAAAGAACAAAACCTACAATGACTGAAGCTAAATTTATACACAAAACAGAGACAGATAAAGCATCCCAGGGGACCTTATCAGTTTTACACAATAACCAACAGGCTGTTTCCTGTATATAGCAGCTTAAGGTCGGCGGATGTTTATTAGAGGCAGAGGGGAAAGGAAATGCAGTGTCTTTGACTGACACAGCATGGATATATGAGAAGTGCTATTTATGCTTTTGACTTGAATGAGAACCACAGTGACTCACAGATGTCTTATACTTAATATTCCCATTAGTGCTCCAGGAACACTGAGCAACACTGTACCAAAAATGTGGGGCTTGTTTACTGTTCCTGACAAGACATATTAGAGGGTAGGAAGAATTTAGGCTTCTTCAATCCATTGCCATCCCTCAGTTACAAATCACTGGGATAGATCAACCTCTTTTTACCCTCTTTGATTTTTTCAAAAGAGACATTAATTATTAAACATTTGTATGGTGTCCAGTGGGAATCCAGTCTAGGTTAAGGCCACACTAAATACAGCTCTGTGGTGTGCTAGGGAAATCGGCTGTATGTGCACTAATTCTTTTCATTCCTGGAAGGCTTGTGGAAACATGAGAAGAGAGGTAGGCATTTGGTCCACTGCTTTTCTACGAACCAAGCTAATACATTATTGAAGTGGGAGTTTTGGAAACACAACAGGCAGGGGGGGCAGGGATATCTTGTTTAACCACAGCTCTCTCTCTGCTATATGGCTGTGATGAGAAGCTCAAACCAGAGGTGGGACAGCAAGATGGAGCAATTAGGAACATACTGAGGATTTAACTGAGACCCTTTCCTAGAGAAGCCAATAGACATTCCTTTGCTGTCACTACACTGTGGTGAGCTCCAAGAGAAGGTCTCTGGAGTTCCACTGGCACAATTTACCTCTGCACAGAGCCTGGGGGACAGCCATAGGTGTAATATTTCAGGCTCTGAGAGGTAACAGAGCACATGATGCTTCATATTTCATGAGGAAACAAAGCATATGGAAAACCACTGTGGCAAAATGGCGCAACTTGCTTCTTGGTTGGAAGAGGGGAGGTAAGAAGTCAGTGTCTGCTGGAAATTTGAAACTAAAGGAACAATATTTCGCTTTAGAGAACACGAACTACCCTGTTGTATGTAACAAAATGCTTCCTTTGCTTTCCCTTCCTCTGTAACACAGTAGAGCACAATTACACTTCTCTTACTTGCTCTTTAAACACCAACCCTTTCCCAAAGTGCTGTACAGAAAAACAAACAGTGGTCACGCTGCTCTTAGGGTTTTACCTGCCTTGGCAAAGGAAATGACTTTTTTTGTGATTCCATACAGAATTGACATAGTCCCTGATGTCAATGGCACAGGATTTTCCAATTCCGAAAAGCCACCAGAAGGACACAATGATGAAGGCAGGAACAAGGCTGAAATGGAGCAACCAGTCTTTTCTCCCACCTCCAAGATTACACAGGCTTCCAAATAAGAAAAGGTGTATGTCACTGCTCTAGAGGGGGTGTGCAACTGGACACATTGTACAACATCTGAAAAAAAAAAAGCTGATTATTATTATTCTCTGTAGAAAACAAAAAAAACCCCTTCCCTCCACTACCCAGGACAAAAGGACAAATATCTACCCTTTGCCCCAATTACCTTCTACAAAGGTTTATGAGTAAAACTGTACACAGTTTAACCTTATTCTAATACACATTGGTGCCAACCTATCTTCTGGACATGAATCATGCTTCCTTACGTCCATCTGGCGGTGTATGGAGGGGAGGAAAGCTGTAGCTGAACATTTTTAAAATATTTCAAGTAATATTCACAATAAATTGGATGGAAACTTACTTGCCTCACAAGAAGGACCTCTCCTCTAATTAGGAACACTGACTCCTAATCCTAATTCCTCACTACAGAGTTGCATGTTTGTACTATGATCCATGTTTGCCCTGGGCGTTCAGGTGGTTTGATTTCTGCAGAAGGTTTCCAAAGAGAGCTCACCTCCCACCTAGACGTCCTGCAAGGGGCAGCCAAAGATCTGTGATACAAACAGCTGGGCATACTGGATTCACACTGGTATCACTGTGTGCTAGATGCACACAGCTCCCCTGAAAGCCCGAGTCTCATTCGAGTGCCTAAATGGAGAAAACTTTCAGAGGCATCAAGTACAGTTAGGCACATACCTTTCTTGCTCTGCCCCACAAGCTGGATATCACCTGGGTAAAACAGCAGCAGGCTGGCTTGGAATCAGCAGCTTCAGGCAGGCTTGGAATCAACAACATGGTCCATTAATACTTGATCCAGAGATCAAGTACTCCAAGAGGCCCTGCCACCACTTAAGCCCTGACAACCCCTCTAGATTCAAGCCTCTGGTGGCTTAAGCCCCTCTGGCTGCCAGGTGCCCACCCAAAGCTTCTCTACCACTCCCCTCTTCCACTAGATGGGGGGGAAATATAAAGAAAGGCTTTTGGGTCTAGATAAGGACAGGGGAATCACTCAGCAATTACCATCTTAAGCAAAGCAGACTCAGCTTGGGAAAATTAATTGAATTTAATACTAATCAAATCAGAGTAGGATAATGAGAAGTAAAACCAAAGTTTAAAAACATCTTCCCCCATCCCTCCCTTCCTCCTGGGCTCAATATCCTAGAGTTCCCTACCTCCACCTCCTTCCCAGCAGTGCAGGGGGACAAGGAAGGGGGGTTACAGCTGGTTCATCACACATTGTTTCTCCTGCTCCTTTCTCCTCAGGGGAAGGACTCCTCACACTCTTCCCCTGCTCTGGCATGGGGTTGCTCCCACAGGAGACAATTCTACATGAAATTCTCCAACATGAGTCCTTCCCACAGGCTGCAGTTCTTCATGAACTACTCCAACATTGGTTCCTTCCACAGGATGCAGTACTTCAGGAACAGATTGTTCCAGCGTGGATCCCTTGCAGGGTCACAAGTCCTGCCAGCAGACCTGCTCCAGCCTGGGCTTCTCTCTCTGTGGATCCACAGATCCTGCCAGGAGCCTGCTCCAGTTCAGGCTTTCCACAGGGTCACAGCCTCTTTTGGGCACATCTACCTGCTCTGGCATGGGGTCTTCCACAGGCTGTAGGTGGGTCTCTGCTCCCCCATGGACTTCCACAGGCTGCAGGGGCACAGCTACCTCACCATCATCTTCACCACAGGCTGCAGGGAAGTCTCTCCTCTGGTGTCTGGACACCTCCTTTCTCATTCTTCATTGACTTGGGTGTCTGCAGAGCTGTTTCTCTCCATGTTCTCATTCCTTGTGTCTGACTGCTGCTTCTATTGCACAGGCTTTTTTCCCCCCCGTTCTTAACTCTGTTATCCCAGAGGCACTACCACCATCACCAATGGATTTAGCCTTAGCCAGCAGTGGATCCGTCTTGGAGGAGCTAACGTTGGTTCTGTTGTACATGGGGGGAGCTTCCAGCAGCTTCTTACAGAAGCCACCCCTGTAGTCCCCCCCACTACCAAAACCTTGTCACACAAACCCAGTACAAAGCCTCACCTTCTGCACTTTCATCCTGCATGGACACCTCTATAAAATTTAGGCCAATATTTGTACCATGGAAAGCCACCAAGAAAATATTTGGAAAAGAATCTATCCTCAATTGCAGATGCCAAGCACTGAGTGGAAGCCAGCTCCTCTGACTGTTTTGGAAAGGGAAGGCAGGTGGAGACCTTGACCTATGGAGCAGTTTTGGCTGCACATCTCCAGCTTTTCAAACAAGGGGAAGCAATGCGTGTCTCTAGCTACATCCAAGGGCTCAGCCTTGAGGAATACAAGTCAACCAGCAGCAACAGCACTTCTTGACCCTCACAGGCCTGCTTTGAATAAAAACAGGGATACACTGAATTGAAATAATTGAGGCTGGGAGATGGGAATGAGTTTGCTGTGAATCACATGGCTGCAAAAAGGGTATGACATGCACAGCCTTCTGTGTGGCACGAGGGAGGGAAGACAGGTGTCTCATGAATTATGAGTAAAGTGGGACAATTTAGGGAAAGTTTTAACTTTAAAAAAAGAAAAAAAAGAGGAGACCAAAAGCCATTAGATACATAACCTTGTAGTCTAATATGGCCATAAATTAACAGCTGCACTATATTATGTAAATTTATGTTAAATTATTCACTACCTGTCACCATATCTCCATAAAAAATCTACATACTGACGTTTACGAAAAATGACATCTTCTGATAATAGTTTTGCTACATATTTCAGTGGCTGCAATTGCCTTTTAACCATCTTGACTGCTGCTGAGGCAAACACTACTGAAACAGAGATGCTTTTGGAGGACTAATGAATTCATTAGTATTCACAGATTCACCCTCCAGGAGGGCGCGGTCCATGTAAGTCAGTGTCCTTAGGTAGCATACCTCTTCCTCTAGTTTCAGAACTTGCTGGAGAGGAGCCAGGAAGGATCACACAGGTCCCTCCATCAGTCCAGCTGTGAGCTGGAATTGGATACCCTGTAAAGACACCGGATGCACCCATTCAGCATCAAATATGCTGGTCACTAAACACAGCAGGGCCGTGTTGGAGTGGCACACAACCAACTTCACCCGTAAGGAATCTAAGTGATCATCCAGTTGTGAAAACCTGAATCAGATCTCTTGTTGAGATAAGATGCTTTATAAATCACACCTGGTTTGAGATGGACCTTCCACTGTCCAGCTGTGTGCTTCTGCCGACTGAAACTGATACACACAAGTGGGGTGCCCCAGCAATCCTGACTGCAGTGAGGCACAGCACACAGGGATACATTATCCACACTTGTGCTAAAGAGGACATACAGGGATTTTGGGAATTGGCATGTGTCTCATCCTCCACAGCTTCAGAAGCAGTGGAGCCCTTCCCTACCAGTTACAAAGGCAGCTCATGATGAGGGTTCACATGAGCCTCACACAGATTTACTCACCCCACACTGCCACTCTGCAGAGATGGTGAAGCCTGAACAGCAGGCTCTGGCTGTTAGCTTCCTCCTGAAGGGTCTAGGCAAGGAGTTCTGGCTCAGCCCTCCAGTCAAGGAGGGAATCTGACTAGTTTCACTATGCATTTGCTAGCTGACCTCTAACATCCAGCTTAAGCACAAACAGACCTGCACCCACAGAACACCTTTTTGCCACAGCTGACTCTGTCATGGCTTAAGGTAACAGCAGCAACTGAAGTTCACTGAAAGACCTCCACTGATTAACTTTGGAGCAAGCCAAGGATAAGGAAAAACTCTGTAGTTCACTAAGAAATGGGAAAGAAGGTTGGCTTCTTCTGCTTCTTCCTGATAAATTTTGAGTATAAGCTAAGAAAAGAAGCAGAGAGGGCAAAAGATAAAAGAAAATTCAAGTGCCCGCCTATTAAGCCAAAAACCATGCTAAAAATGACTAATGTACTTCCAGGGCCACTGTCCCTAATTTGACCTTGCAGTTCTGCTCAGAAACATTAAGCCAACATTTCAGAGATGGGAGAAAGGAAGAGGGGATAGATGTTAAGGAAAGAAAGAAGGGAAGGAGGGGAGGGAGGGAAGGCAGAAGAATAAACAAGCTTTTGCAACAGCAGGAAGCTCTCTCTTAATTCTGAGATAATGAAATGCTTCTAACCAGGCCCAACTGCTGAATATTACAAGAGCCATCATCTCGTGTGGATTGCATGCAGCTTTATTTTCTACTCCCCTGCATGGACTGGGTATGATTCACAGCACAGTCACAGGAAACAGTCATTACTATTTATTTGGAGTGAGATGAGTGACTGCTCTAAACAGCATCAACTGCACCTGCGATAGTGCAGAGAATCTTTTTTTATTAAGCACACCCATGCCCTCTTTTTTCTCTTCTGCTCTTCAATATTCTCTTCACAAAGAACATTTTATTTCAGTGCTGGCTGCATAGTTGAAAAAGGGAAGAGGCAAATTTACAGCAATCGTTAGAGAAGATGCAGAAGCATGGCAGCAAACACTGGCTTCACCACTTTGTGTGCACGGAAACATCCCCACACCGTGCACATGCCACAAAAACAGTCTGTACACAAAGAGAAAGAGACAATTAATGAAGTGTAGCCACTTATAATAAAATTATAATAATAATAGCCTGCCTGTGGGTGAGCCTGCTTGCCCCCATTTTGTACATTTGCTGCAGCTGGAACATGTCAGAACACCCTGAACTCACTCTGCTCCAGACAGCCCTAAAAAACAGCTCATCTTCCTCAACCTCTGAGCAGTTCCTCTGTTTTCTTTACAAGACACTGCTCACAATTTTGCTGCAGCAATTTATCTCTGGCTACACAGAGAGGTGGGCAGCACCTCCCCGGCTTGCTGCTGTTCTTTCTCCTGCCATACTTCAGCAGATGATGCTGAAGCCTCCCTGGCCCCCACATACTGTATCTCTGAGGTGACAGAACCTCAGTTAATTCCCACAGCACTTTATTCTCCCCTTCAGCAGTCTCTGCTGATGAAGGTACTCTTTACACTGCTATTTTGAATTTAACACACAGTTATAGAGAATCCAGAGCACTCAAAGCACAGACCTCTCTCTCTTCTATAGCCTTTATTGCCCAAGTGCATGCACCTGATGTGCTTACAAAAAATGTCCTTGCTGGCAAAATCCTCTTAAAATGGCTCAGCTCTGTTTCTGCTGGTTTCAGGCCAGCAGTAAGAAGAAGCTAAGGCCATTTCATCCCTCTGCTGTAGGTATCAGTATCTCAAGTACCTGCATCCTGTGATGCCATTAAAAGCTTCAGGAGATTAAAAGTGTGGGTTTTCTTGTTTGTCTAACAAAGTAAGGTACTTCACAGTATAATGGATTGCTCTTGAAAACTAATACTCCTAATAGCAAACAGATGCACAAACTGGGCTGTTTTATCCATATTGAACTTGGGTACTTATTTTTTGTAAATTATGTGTGGTCTCTGGAGCGAGTGCGATTTCAGATCACAGCAATTAGGGGAACATCCTATTCTGTTTCTTATTCTCCTATGTAATCACTCTGATGGCACATGTGACTGACACAAAGAAAGCTTCCTCACCAAACTGGGAGCAGATCAGAGTCCAGCACCTTAATGGATGAATGGTCATGGTGAGAACAAAAATACAAAGGAGAGCATATATGAGGTACAGAGCTTGGAAGTGAGGACAGGTAAGAGAGGGAAGAAGGAAAAGCAATGACTTTGTGATGACTTCTACTCTGTTTACAGTACAGCAGTGTGGTAATCACCTGTATATCCACACCCACATGCTAAAGCCATTGGTATACATAAAAAAAGATGGTGCAAAAAAGCAAGTTAGTAGAGTTAATACATAAACTACTAAAAATGCTTTTGACTGACTACTGTTCCTAGCCATTACATTGCATGCTGTATGCTTTTCCCTAACTGGTATGAAAAAATCTCTTAGTACTGCTTATCTCATCACCACCTACCAAAGAATTACTAAAAGACGACTTACTTTTCATCTTGGATCTCAGCAACTGCACTCTCTGCTCTGTGAGGAGAGCAGCACAACATTTTTCTCCTCTACCAGGATGAAAGATCTGCTCCACCACACACATCAACATCCAAACAGCAGACTTGGCCAACTAAGAAGTAAGGACTTATTTCATTGTTGCAAGAGTATATAGAAACTGGAAGCAGTATTACATCAGGCAGGTGAGAAATACCTCATATCCAGCATTAGGTCTTTTCCTGATTCCAAAGAGAATATTTGAAATCCTAAGGCAGGAGGATCACCAAAGGCAGTCCAACTAACACCACAACTTGTTTTGCAGTACAGATATTAGCTCACTAGGCACTGATCCCAAACTCTTATCACTTCACTTTTGCCTTCAACAGCCATTAGTCAAGCAATACCTCGGGACAGATTCTCCTCCTGGTTACAGCACAGTAAACCCCTGAGCTGACAAGGTTATTCCATATTTACACCCTTAGAACTGAAAGGTAGGTCTCATATTTTATTTCATTTCTGCAGCTGGAGGGAGCTGAGGTACAACATGGGAATAGCCTCTTAGAAAGGAGTAGCACAAGGCTGTGCTCACAGGCCTGTGTGAAGGGGAACAAGCTCCGACCCAGCTGGGAAAGGAGCTGCCCCACATCCTCAGCCTGGAGAGCTTCCCAGGGGACAGGTCACTGTCACACCAGTATGGTGAGGGCTCGAGTATCCATTGCACTTGCCATTGCTCTCAGAGCCTTCCATCCTCAACACCGTCAGGGTGCAGCCTTCCTTGTCAAATTATTTTAAGTAAAAGCCAGCGTTTGAGACAGAAAGTGCTTCTTGACATGTAAACTCTCAGCCCATGAGCAGAGTGAGAGCTGCAAAAGATTCACAGGCTTCCCCCACCCCCACAGTGTTTAAATGATTGATTAACAATTTCTAGAAAGCAATTCATAAAATGAGAAAGAGCAGATTTTCAAAACTATCAGCTTGTAAATGAAGTAGAGCCAATTCTCTGGCAAACCTTCCAACAAGGTTTCACATTATTTGTTTTATGCTTCCTAAAGATCTGTCTCTAGCCTAAATCCCAGCAGGAGGAGATGCCATTGGAGCTTAATTACATTCCGCCTATGGGAAACATTCAAGAAACGGGGGTCTGGTAAAAACCCCTACAACTTGATCTAAAAAGAAGGAAAAAAAATGAAAACAATAATCTGATTAAAGTAATGATATGAATATACCGTGCCTCCCAACCACAGGTTAAAAGCATTATCTTCTTACAAGTCTCAAGGCAAAGACCCAAATTGTCTTGTGAAGCAAACAGAATATTTATACCATCCATTTACAACACACATTCAGCATTCAGGCCTATGGAGTAAGTAAACAGTTATGAGACATAGTATTTTAAAGGGTTTTGGTGCTTTGTTTCAATTTTTTTTTTCTTTTATATGAACTAGACATACCACATGCTGTGCTGAAAATCCTTGTAATTCCCGACAGGTTTTATCTTAGAAATAAACTGTGGTTAGTGTTTCAAGGGTTTTGCACATGGCCTGTGCTCTCCTGGCTGGGGGGGGTGGGGGATGGTTTGTGTGTGTGTGCGTACACCCACCTCACAAACATCTGCCTGGCCCCCAGCAGGTGCTGAGGCACATCTCACCCTGGCCAGGAGGGTGGGCAAGAGTCGAGGAAGTGCACAGCAAAAGCAAAAGGGAGACCCACTGATCCACAGCTGCGACACAGGAACCTGCTGCCATCAGCACAAGTGTGAAGGATATGGAAAGAAAACTGCAGGCAGCCTCCTCCAGGTATAATTCTTTAAATCTGGGAAACCCACCTAGCTGAAATATCTTTCTCTGCAGGAAAAGAGCAAACGACTCCTGTGCATTCAGCTGGGACACCTGAATAGTGGACTAGGCAGAGGAGGAAAAACACTGTGTTCAAAGCTGAGAGGAAAAACTAGGTATTTCCACTGTTCCCCCTTCTGGTACCCCTAAATCACCCACCTCAGGGTTCTGTAACTGGCCATGATGAGACCCAACCTCAGCACTCAGAGAGGAGCTCCCATGAGGGTCTGCAAAAGGAACAGTGAGCACCAGCCACTGTCTGGAATCGGCACCATGTCCTGCTGTACACAACGGAGAGACTTGCCACTAAAGAAGCACTGAAATATTTAATCATTCGAAACATTCAAGTGCGACAAAATTATCAATGAAACTAATTAAGAATCTTGAGATAATAAGCACTGATGACAAAATGTTCCACTCTAGTGCCTACCATCAGGCAGTCAGGATTTATAATATCAGTCATTTATAAAACTTATACCCTGAAGAATCTCAGCGCACTTCAAAACATGTGCCTCTACATAGCCCTACTCCCCAAGGTGACTCGAACTACTCACGCATACCCAGCAAAGGTTCCCAATTAGGGATGAGGACTTCAGATCGTGACGACAGAAATATGAGTATAAATGGCATGGCGAGCAGAGAAGCTGGGAAGTGCCAGCTTTGGTGCCTGCAGGGCCAGGTCCTGAGGTCTCAGCCAACTCAGCTCTACCACAGGCACCCAGAAGGGCAAGCCACAGGAAGGTGAGACAACAGAGCACAGAATAGACGTGGGGAGGAAGAAGGTCACGGATTTGACAAAAAGAACACGGCGCCAGCGGTTTATGCACTGGGATTTTTCAGCAATTTAGGACAGGAAGTGAACTGGTGTCAGGCGATCGACACTGCAGATGGGTCTTTAAGCAGCCAACATGTAAATGGGTTTTGGCAAAGATACTGCAACTAACAGGTTTTTTTTTCTTTTTTGTGAGAAATGCCATTTTTAGGTACAGTCAGAGAAATGCTGCCTTCTGCCTGCTAAGAGCAGGTGTACAGATGTCGACAGCAAGTTCAGGCGAGTGCCAGGTACTCGAGAATCGTCACTGGTACGTGAGCTGCCTCACACCATCTCCAAGCTTTTGCAGGAGGCAGGTTTTATTTTCTGCTGAGGTTTCCAACGAGCCAGTTCTCCAGCAGACCCTGTCTCTGGGCTCAACAGCTCAGCAGAGCCTGATTTTTATTTCATCTTTGTTTCTAAGTTAAGCCATCTATGCCAGGCCAGCTCCTAAGTGAGGGGAATGGTGGGTCCCTGTGCGTCACCCGCGCGGCTCTCGAGGAGCTGCCCACGAGACAGGTACAGCTAATCTGGAATGACGCCTGGTAACTGCAACATCTAATTTCAGACTCAAGGCACCAATTTCCCAGTCACTTTGTAGTTACACTGTGTTACCGTAACGGGTTCTCTGCACAATTATCACAACACTTAGTAAGTTATTCATTTCTGAGAGAGCTAAGAAGCCTTGTAAATTATTTTCACTTTAAAGAAAGCAGACATATTCCCCTCTGGAGGAAGTAAATAGCAAAGTTTCTCACCCATATTTTGTTTATTATTAATGTTTCACAAATAATATTATCTTACCGTTAGTATTAAAATATCTTTACTTCAAAACAAAAATGTAATAAACAGGCAAGAATTCAAAACCCAGGTGCACATGCCTTTGTGGCAATGGCATGCATCAGGCACAGGCATTTTGAATATTTTATACTTCATAATTTTTTTTCTTAAATAATTAACTACCTTTAACTAGTGATTGTCCAGTCCTACCACTGCTGTGGGTTTAACTGAGTATTACAGTTCTGAGCGTTCCTTTGGTGGTTCTGCTTCTCCCTGCTCTGAATCCAGGCTGAATACAAGCCCTGCTTGACTTTTAGGTTAGAGATCTGTTTCCTACCTCACTCTAATGGATGTAAATCCATTTTCTACAGCTTTGCCCCCTGCAGTAGACTCAGACAGCTCCAGCTAAGATCTTTAGTGTTCACTGGCTGGACCAGCATTCTGTCTAGTATCTCTTAGCACAGTGGAGAAACCTGCTTGCTCCAGCTGGTGATGTGGGCTTATTTGACTCTCCATTTGGCTCTTGCAATCCAGAAATAAAGAGTTAAAATCCCATACCTTGGTTTGATTACTGCACTGCTGACAGAAATGCAGAGCTGGACCAGGAGACAAGATGTACTGAGCCACTGAAGAGTTTGTACGCTTTGGACAACACATTGAAATTAAACCTTTTCTCCCCATCGCTGGCTTGGAAAAGAAAGTTCTCCCAAAAGCTTTTTAAAAAAAATGTACTACCAAAAATGACTTGGTCTACAATTATCATCTCATAGCATAGTCTGGTGTTGAAGGATATACCAGTGTACATATATTTAGATGCATAAAGATGCACGTGAGGGCTTGATGGCGTTTGCCAATGCACTCACTGCTTAGAATTTGCATATCTGCATGTGCACAGCAAGGGTCTCATGGCTACCACATTTCTCTGCAAAGCCTGAGCGTAAGTAGGATTAAAATTATTACTTCATTAACCTGAAATGCTAAAAATGCAAAAGACAGTATTCAAATTTCTATTCAGTTTCAAGCAGCCACTATGGCAATTAGCTTTGGGTGATAAAAGATCTGGTAACAATGTTTTCCTACAAAACAAAACCCCCAACTTGAGGCAACACTTCCCATCTAATTTCTCTTTGTGCATGTATAGAACTACAGAAGCAGAGAATAAATACATTGACAAAAAGATCTACCAACACTTAAAACCACTTAACTGCAATGACAACGACGACACTCGAAACAAGGGCCCACTGAGCAAAACCAGGTCTGTAAGATAAGATCAACAAAGATTTCACACCAGTGAGATTTCACACGAGTGGAGAACTTCTTTTAGAATACTCTATCCAATTCTAATATCCACATTTTTTCCAAAAGATGTTAAAAACCCACAGGAAAACCTCTGAAAGCAGGCACGTATACTGTCTAACTTCTAAAAAAAATAAAAATAAATTTTAAAAAAGAAAGAATTTTAGGAATGTACAGTTTTAATACAAGAAACACCTAACAGGTGATATCACTGTGGTTTACAGATGATATCCTAATCTTTATTTAGGAGAAGGATAACTAACTTAGGAGAAGAGATTAAACAAAACTGTGGTAAATTCACCATTACCAGGAAGATTAGGGCAGAAGTAGGAGGGCATGACATATTCCCAGCTATTTTTATGCAGTATGTCAGGACTGGTGGTGAGATGAACCCATACAGCAGCAATGGGGATCAAAACAAGAGCCCAATTCCAAAGGTCACCAAACATTAAAAAAGTTTCCTTCTGAATGTTGTGGCCAGGGTCTATCTATGGTTTTTCTTGTAAAATCAGAGCTAGGAAAGAAAGCAGGATGTTTGCTCTGCACCAAGTCTCTGTGTCCTTGCATTGTTCTCTCATTTAAGTGCACTGCTAAGGCTCCACTGATAATAAAAGATTGATTTAAAAGACCATTCCACAACCTAAGCAAACAGTGAGCCTGGCTAATGTTACATATCATAGCCTCTTGTCATTTACTGCTACTCTGTGTGTTTACTGTGCCTCTCACTCCCCCTCAGTACCAGCCCAAATTTGCAGCAGAGCAGCTGGTCCTCCGGAGCTGATGGCACAACTGCAACCCTGAGCCCAGCAACAGCAGCCTCTTGATTGATTATTAAAGCACAACCCTGCTCTCAGTTAGGATCTGAACCAAAGCAACGTCCTCCCAAGGCTTTGGGTCAAGTCTTTGCAGATTACCTAAATGACAGGCACCTCTACATCACAATGTGAACCTTACCTCTGGTAAGATCCAAAACTTAATCACATTATCTGCATTCCTCTATCAAGGTTCCTACTTCAGTCCAACAGAGATGATGAAAGTAGGTGGTGTGAACAAAAAAGAATCAAAAAAATTGTCTCCATTTTTAACTTCTATAAGAAAAGCTATTGTTTTGCATGGATAACTCCTCTTATACCAAATTCAGTACACAGCACGATGAAAACATCCATGCTCTTCCCATTAATACAGGAGAAAAACTTAATGGAGTGTGTTATGTTTTTTTTGTCTTTCTCAGTTTTTGAATAACTGGTTTTGCTTTGTGCTCCTTGCCAGCATGATGAGTATTGCTCCTTTCCTTTAAATAACTGGATTGTGAGAACAAAGGGATGTGTCTTTAGAGCCTGATCTCAGTTTCACTAAGGTGCTACCAGGGCAGCAGAAACAGGCCTTGCCACAGTTGCAAGCCCTTGTTTTTTAACATAACAGCAGAAATGAGGAGATGATGATCCTGCTGCAGATGAAGGGTGAGGCTGATGTACACACACCTTCATGGTCCGTTCCCACTACAGGAACAGGAAAGAGGGCATAAATGTAAACTGGGAATCTGGGTTTGCAGTTACCCTGGATACAGTTTATAGGATTTATATGTTTAATTAGTACAAAAGGTAGAAACCTTCAGTGTCTTATGAAAACAGTATGTTAAACGCAGTTCTGCCCAACATTTCTAGAACACCAAAACGTGCAACAATTGAACGAGAACAATTAAAAAGATTACTAAAGCATTTTGTTTTGCTTGTTCTTCTTGGGATCCCTCATTTTCAAGTCAGGAAAGATATTTTGTGCCATCTAATTAAAACAACTCGGAGGGTTTGGGGTTTTTTGTTTGTTTGTTTTCTTAAACAGATACACTAATTAATTAACACAAAGAAGTCCTGTGCCCTTGGTTATACACAAGATTAGACTGCACAATAACAAATTCCTAAACTTAAAATGTATCATTTAATGAATTCATAGACAATAACTCTTTTTCCCCCACTGCAGAGTGAAGAAGAATGTGCTTTCCAGGGACTACTCAAAACATTCTTGGAAAGCAGTTTGCAGTTCTGTCCTTGCATAGGGTGATGCATGTACATACTTCAATTTGTGCACACCAGTAGATCTGTTGACTTTTGCATTTCGGATTTCTGATGAAAATCACTGTATTTTCACTTAAACCCATGGGGGAAACACCAAATGATCTTGTAAAGGATTTTTTGTGTAACCTAAGTTAACCAGATCATGCAAATACTGCTCCATGAGTTCTCTATTTCCCATGCCAAAACTTTTAAATTCTCTGTGCCTCCTGAAGAAACAGGCTTGTAGGTACTTTTGGAGGTTAGTATTTATGTATCATTTGGATGTTATCAAATGAAAAGTGCTAAAATAACCTAAACTATTTAGAGAAGATATGGTATCTTTGCTCCCACTGTCAGAAGTCTGCTGTGCTCAAGTGGCACCAGGCTACCAAACCTAAAGAAAAAAAAATTCAGTTGTGTGACAGTGACTGTTCAGGTTAAGCATTGTTGAAACCTGTAGGTAAAGCAGCCACTTGATTCTGTAATGGAGCTTATCTGATTGTGATATTTATCCAGAGGGACAAGTCAGGAGGCTTACAGCCCCTGTGCAAAGTTGCTGGCGACTGCTGCCATGCAAAATGACCAGCAAGGTTTTCTGCACGGCACCTGTGGGCAGAGTGGTTTGTCAAGGTAGCGCTCTGCACAGAGCCGTGTGCTCAGGGAAGAAGGGAAACAATCAGAAAAGGAAAACAAAGGAGACAAGAAGCACCAGGCGCCGTCTCAGTACAGCAAACACGGCTTGGCGAGGGACTGCCACGGTCCATGCTGCTCCATGGAGCTGTGAGCACAGGAGCCACGTCCTGCTGCTCAACTCCTGCTGGGATGGGCACAAGGAGAGTGTGCACAGTCCTTGTAAACAAGTAGAGTCACGTCAAAGATATTTGGCTCTACGCCAAACAACCCAATGGCCCTGAAATTTCAGCCAGCAGCTCAGCTCACCACAGGTGAGCAGTGGGAACAGCCAGCAAATTACGACATGGCACAAAATGTGACAAATGTTGGCATCTTTCTCAGCTGACAACGTGGCCACATCCACAGAGGTGTGCCTCTCAGTATGGGAGTTCAAACACTCCTTTGGCAAGGGATCAAGCACTCCTAGTTTGCACACAGATTGTGCATTTTGTCTCACTTTGAGCTTGCTCAGGCAACAGGCAGTATTTTCAGTAACTATTTCTTGCTCCTCATGTCTTCATAGAAAATTGCTGGTAGTCATGACTTTCTTATTACAGAAGGTATCAAACACACACAAAAGTTTTAAAATAACAAGCCATTTGGGGAAAAAAACCCACAACCTGTGACACTATCTGAAGACACCCATGCAACTCGTGTCAAGCTCTGCGACTTAAAGCATGTTTTCAGCACCCACCTAAGACAGCCTGGCAGTGCATATTTGTGAATTTATCACAGGCAGGGAGTAAAATGCTTTTAAACATCATCTTATTTCCCTAGTGAATGCTCCTCCCAGCAGGGATCTCCGCTGGCTGGTTTCTACCAAGCAGGTTGAGCAAGATCACTTCTAAATAATAACTTCTCCCACAGCTTGAATTCCTTGCCCACCACCAGATACATGGTGACATGTATCTGAACACTAGGATGCCAGCACCACAAACTACCCACAGCTCAAAGCAAAATATGCTGGAGCAGGATGTGACACCCTGGACCACCCCAGGGGTCTGACAGAAAGCCAGCTGTGGGGTCAACACATTCAGAGTCTTTGGTGGTAAAATCCAAGGAGTTTGAACATTTCTGGAACATCCATCACAAGCAGAGCCGGTTCTGAAAATGTACTTTTCTAGAGTGGAAGGGAACAGCACAAAGCTGGGAGAGTGCTGTAACTCAGCAAACTGCAAAAGAGTAGCTGGGCTCTCCTCCTTAGAAAAACAGTGGAAAAACGCACCCCTTTGGGTGAAGGGGTATTCATACAGCCTGCAAATTGTACAGTGAAATTCAAGTAACCCCTTGTGACTACTCCCCCGTCTTCCCTGACGCTGAAACAACATCAGAGCTATCTGCCGGTGGTGCTTAAATGCCCGTGTTTTTCACATTAGAGAGGCAGGAGTTTTGGACCCCCTGATTCCTATACTTACATACCTTTGGAAATTAGCATAAACATCTCAGCTGGCTACCGATGTGATTAAGATGTGCCTCCACTTTGCAATTTTTTTCTTTGAAACAAAGCAAAGGCTTTCATTTGTTAAGTGAAAATTCCCCAGTGGAAACCCCTCTCTCTTTCCCTCCCATTTCTGACCCCATATTGGGCACTTTAATCTAATTTTGGTTTGAGGTTTTAGAAGCTGAAGGCTGCTTCTGAAGATCACTGAGGGAAAAGAAATCACTGGGAGGAACACCACACTTTGAACTGAATGTCCCTGGCACAAGGCATATTGGAAAAAGAAAGCACTAAGAACATTTCCCAATCAATGTAGCTGTATTTTTCACAACCAGTTAGAAGAAATGGAAACCCATGGTAAATAATGCTGCTTTGTACAAGTCCAATTACCCTGAATGATAAATTGCCTAATTATTTCAGCTCTAGAATCTTTCCCAAGTTCTTTATCCTTTTCTTTGTAGTCACTGTCTGTAGAACAAGAGCGTTTGACTGTTACTAATTAACAAGAGAGAAAGATGCAGGACATTCAGTAAATTCACTTCTGTTTAAATTCATCTTACATTTATTTTTCCCCACCAAAGGGGAAAAAAAAGGTAATAATTTATTTAAAAGCTGCTCTGATGGAGGAAATTTTTCTCCGTGACTACTCTATGATATTAAAACAGTCAGCTTTTGTTTTTTTCACTCTCTAGAATTTGGCTGTGCCTAAAGATTAAAAGCACAGCAAGGTTAGATTAACACCTTGAAATTATCTGTAAAGTTCTCTACTTATCAGGCTATTAAATCTAAATTCGTGACTGCACAAAATCGTCTTCCTATTGTATCATGAGTGCACATGAACTTGATGAAACAAGTTCCAAAAAGCAAGAGCTTTTAAATGTGTTTTGTTCCAGTTCACAATGCAATGACTTTCTGACATCTTGTTTCTTCCTTTTTCCTTCATTTAGATCAACAGCTGTAAGGGGTTGTGAATAATAGCCCCATGTTCAGAACTTTTTCACTTCTCAATTTTCTCCTGTAAATTTGAAGTGTGGCTAGGAGTATTGAAAAAGATATTAAAGTTTATTCAAAATCTCTGTTGAACCAGAAGATCAAAATCATCTTATTGTATTCCATCTTTAAAGCTGATGGTATGTAAAACATCAAAAACCAAAAAAAAAACCCCAACAACCAAAAAACCCAAACAAACAAACCCCAAGCAAACAAACAAACAAACCCAACCCTTTTTTTCCCTCCTGCTTATTAACAGAGACTTTTCTGAAATCCATTTGTTAAGATGTGTGTAAAAGCAAAATGTTTTACATATAAAATGTTTTACATACAAAATAATATTAATATTTTGTTGAATTCTGAAAGCACGGATTTCACACAGGTGGAAAACACTGAGTCAACAGGGCTAAAGAGTGAATTGCTTTCACAAGATGCCGTAATGTGCTATGCCTCAGTGACAGCCAGGAAGGGTAATTCCTCGGACTGAGAAAGTAACCGAGTTCTCAGTCTCACTACATCCGAGACCTGACTAAGGATAGTGACTGCTATTAAATGAACCTTCATGCAAGCATCTCTTTATCCAGTCAGTGTTGGTTAAAAGCCCAACATTCCAGTCTGTACTAGCAACTGGCATTTCTGGTGTAAAACAGTTCTAAGCCTCCCCTGATCGAGGCCCCAGATGCCTATCCCAGTGGCTACTGCAGTGGTGAAATTCCACTTCTGGCCAGACTGCTTGCATAGAAACACCCCTGTGGGACACTGACCAAAGCAAACATGACCAGTTACACTGAGGTACAGGTAGATTTTGTTGCTTTAAAGGATTTGATTTTGGAAAAGTCCCATAACCTGTCTTATGAAAGCCAAACATCAAATTAGTTGGTAATAAGTAAGATTACAACCATGGACTTCAGGAGAGCTAACTTCAGCCTCTTCAGGGATCTTCTTGGAAAAATCCTTTGGGAACAGGTCCCACAGGGAAGAGGGGTTAAGAGAGTTGGGTGATATTCAAGGATCACTTCCTCCAGGCTCAAGAATGAACAAGAAATTGGGCAAAGGGGGAAAGAGATCTGCATGGATGAATAAAGAACTCCTTTCATTACTCAAGCATAAGCAGAAAATACACAGGAGATGCATGCAGGGTCAGACCACTTAGAATTAATATAAAGAGGATATCAGAGTAAGTAGAAATGAGACAAGGAAGGCCAAGGCCCATCTGGGGGCCAGAATTAAATCTGGCCAAGAATGTCAAGGGCAACAAGGAAGGGTTTTTGAAATACATCAATAACAAAAGGAAAACAAAGGCAATGGGCAGAAACTGAAGCACAGGAAGTTCCACCTGAATTTGAGGAAGAACTTCTTTACTGTGCGGGTGACCAGGCACCGGAATAGATTGCACAGAGAGGGTGTGGAGTCTCCCTCACTGCAGATAATTCGAAAACCATCTGGACACAATCCTGTGCTTTGTGCTCTAGGATGGCCCTGCTTGAGCAGGGAGTCTGGACCAGAGGCTCACCTGTGGTCCCTTCCAACCTGACCAATTCAACAAATATTAATGAAAAATTGTTCTCTGAGACAGTAAAATATATTAACTGATTTGAAATGGAACAGTCCTCAGACAGGACGTGTTTCCTATGATTCTTTGGGTTTTCCTGACTACTCCCTTTGCTCCAGTCTATCTGGTTAAGTAAGGAAATGTTCACTCGTATCACTGGAAGATCACATTTCTAGAGCAAGGGCACACCCAGAAACACCACCTTTTCTTTGTTTCCATATTAAAAGAGAAGCATAAGATGAAGCAGAGCAAACAATAGAAAAGACATCTCACACTGATTAAAAGTAGCACAAACATATTGTTAGAAATGGAAATTATTTACATACATATGTTCTGCCAGAGTGGTAAAGAAGGAAAAAAAAAGGGAGGGGAGGTCACAATAAGTTCATTCTACCAAAAAACTGCTTTACATAATCATGAAATGCAAACTAGTTTCCATTCCTTCTGGCACCAGCTCATTCAGCCTTCACTTTGAATGCTTACCAACAAACAAATGGACTGGTTACTTCCTATTAATGCTTCCTAATTTAGGTAGATACCTGGAGGAAAAATTCCATTTTGACCTTACATTCATATAAGCTAAGATCATTTTTAAGCTATGAATTTGATGAAAACAATTTTAATTTCTTCTTGGTTGCTGCTGGGGATTTGCTGTTTCTTAATAAATTAGGCATGTGTTCTCCTCAGCTCAACTTTTGCACCTTATGCATATAATATGTGCAATTCAGGAGTCTGTCTGAAACTTTCAGATGAAAATCAGTCATCATTTATTCTCTCCCTCCTTCTCTCTCTCATGCAGCCACAGGTGCGCAAACAGGACTTGTTTTATCAACTGTTCCCCAATACTTGTCCTTCTCTTCCTCTGCCCACAGAAGCATAGAATGGTTTGGCTTGGAAAGGACCATAAAGACGATCTCATTCCAACCCCTCTGCCATCAGCATGGATATCTTCCACTAGACCAGGCTGCTCAGAACTCCATCCCACATGGTCTTGAACGCTTTCAGGGATGGGGCATCCACAGCTCCTCCGAGCACCTTGTTCCAGTGCCTCACCACCCTCATAGTAAATAATCAAACCTAAACCTACCCTCTTTCAGTTCAAAGCCATTTGCCCTTGTCCTGTCACTACAGGCCCTTGTAGGAGGTTCCATGGAAAGCCCTTATCATGAAAGTGGCTCTTGTTTTTACAGTCTCAAGAGTCACTATTGTCCTCACAAGGCAAAATGCTATTAAAGCAAGATTTTATCCCTTGGTCTTGAAAGCCTCTCTGAAGTACACAGCTCAGTGGAGATTCCTGCAGCAGACGAGGATGTCAGGGCTGGGCCGACACCTTCATGCTCTGAAGAATCTGCCTGTCAGTCTGGGGACACAGAGGGATCTCATTCCAAATGAATGCTAACTAACATAAAGCTTGAAAATGCTTCTTTGTTTAGCTTAGTATTTACTATTTCCCAGGAGACAAGTTCCTGCCTGATGAATACAATTGGCTGCTAATGCTGAGACACAGTGTGGGGGTCCTGACACAGATGTCCAAGGCCACCCTCTCTCATTTGTAAGTTCTTTCAAGGGCCAGATGGTTTAGTTTCTCTGATTTTTTTGCACTGAGGTTGCGCCTATTGCTAGCTGGTCTTTCTTTCTTTGCTAGGTATTTATGATACAGCAGCACATACCTTATGGAAACTTTTAGTGCCTAACTCCCATGGGAAAAAAAATAAATTAGTATAATAGCTTTCTGGGCTTGACTCCTACTTCACACTGAAAAACTGCTGAGGGCTAGACAGGCTACCACTCAAAGAACAGGCACTTACACCTGCGAAGGCATCTCTATTCCTGAGAAGTCATGGCATGTTCACCTCTTTTCCTGCCATATGTAACTCCTCTGGCTAGCCTGGTGAGAGTATGTCCCCCAATGTCATGGAGAGGAGCAGTGGTCATATTTACTGTGGTTTGAGCTTATGTCCTTGCTCCCTTCTGCAAGGATCAACTGCCCAGTGCAAAAATTTGATCTACCAATTCTACCTGGAGCTATGTTCCACCCTCCAAATGATGTTACCTATCTGCAGCTAAAAGGTTAACACTGATATAAATATAAATATTGATTGGGCATTGATATTGGTATTAATTTGGCTTACTTTGTCCCTGGAGGAAGCATGCTAACTGCATATACAGGAGCAGTTGAGATACAGATCCTGAAGAAAACTGTAACCAGTTTCTTGCTCAGCAGTGATATTTTTCCTTAAATTAAAAGCAAATATGCTTTTTTTTCTCCATAAAAGCCTGGAGTGAGAGGGGGGAAAGGATGGGGACAAGGAATAGAAAGACATGGAAGATGCATCCTTCCCTTTACTTCCTCTTTAAACAAATCTGTCTAATCACATTTAAAGTGCTGCATTATTAACATCTTCACCATAAAACGTTCCATGTCACTAGAAAAATTTATTCTTTAACAAGAACCCTGCAGCAGTGCTGGTGGGTCAATCATTATGAGGATGGCAAAATACCAGGAAAATTCAGGGGTGAAAATGAGTATCTGTCTAGCATACATTACATGAGACTCAGTTTTGCTCAAGAATAGCAATAAGGCAGAGTCACTGAGCAACATGTGACATTGCAAGCAAAAGATAAATTAGTCTTCATGGGCAGGAGACTGATAGGTCTGAAAAAATGGAAAAATAAAAGGGTTTTTTTTCTCTTTTCCTTTTATTTCTTTTACTTGGGTGAAAAGGGGTAAATGAACTCTGCAGTGTCAACGACAACAAGAAGTTCCTTGAAATAAAGGTACATTAATCATCTCAACAACACCTCATTCCAGGACACATAGAACTACCACTTCTCAGCAGTGAAGAGGATTTTCCTAGGAGAGAAGTAAGGTTTTTTTCCTACTCAGATTGTGGTTTTTATAGGGTTCTTGGAAACGTCAAGGAAGAAGTACAATGTCAAGATGCAACTGGGGTTTAAAACGTGGAATTTGTTCCTATAAGCTAACAGTAGACTTTTCAAAATAGCAAAGCCAAACCATTCCTAAAAGATACCCTGACTTACCAATTGATTGACTCAACTCTTTGCATATCATAAATAAGTTGACTCTCCAAAAAGTATTTGTTGTTTTTGAAAGTCTTTATCTCCTTTGGAGAGCAGGAACCTGTAGATACAGTGTAAGAACTACAAATACATGGCAAGAAAGAAGAATTGCTCTCATGTGGCTCCTGGCTGGTCATGTTCTCCCTGCCTGCTCACGCTTCAGCCAAAGGGTGACTGGGGCTGCCTAAAAATCCCAGCTTCAGTAAAGCAGGAACAAGCAACTGGGATCTTCCAGACAGGCCTCTAGGACAACTTCTCTTGCTGGCGCTGGGAGGGTGCCTGGGACGGAAAGCAACCTGTACAAAGAGATACCTGCTATGGCTCGCACAGTGAGAAAACTGAGCCCAAGATTTTCCCCCTCAGGGCTTCCCCTCAGCATTTGGGCCTAGGAACAGGTTTGTGGCAAAGTGGGCAAACACTTGGCAGGCTTGGACTCAGGACTTTCTCAGGATACCTCTCCTTACACAGCAGGGACTCAAGATGGTAAAGAGACCAAAGCCCTGAGTCTCAAAGGTGCTTAAGTGGCTGAAAGTCAGAAAGAAGAATGTTAGAAGCCAAAATAACCTCTGCCCAAAAGAAGTGATTTTGGGTCTCTTGAGTCCAAAGCCTGCATTTCAAATCAGTATATTCTAGATACTTACAGCAGAGGAGAAATTCAGGGAAAGGCTTATTGTCTTCTCCTAACTTAGCAACCTTTGACCAGTATGTACAGAACCATGAGACTAAGAAAAATAACTGATTTCAGACACTGAGCAACTGCATGAAGAACTGCAGAAACACACCTAAGTCCTCAGTCTCTACATGTTTAAAAGCATCTCCCTATTTGTTTAAAACAAACCTGATTGCTGACAGCTGACATTCATAAATGATGCGAGGCTCTGCAACACCTTCTTAAACAAATAGAGAAATCAAAGAGTGTCATTTCCTTCAAGAGAATAAACAGCAACAACACACAATATTGTTTGTGCTTCCTGGTTCTGTATGTTTTGTGTGTGTATGTGTATGCATGTGTAACAGCGACTCTCTTCTGTAGACTTTCTTCTGCACACTATTTACAATTCAGTCTCCCTTGATAAACGCAAGCCTTCACTGTCAGCAATATTTCTTTAGTGAAGCTTAGTCTCTGTAGTTGCAAGCTTCTGAGAGCACAGTGCCTTGAGATACTGCATGAAAGGCACCAAACTCATGCAAATGGTTGTAGTAATTCCCTGACAGTGACATCTCTCTGACTTTCACCTCTCATTTTCACTAATGCTTGGAGAAAACCGTCTGTGCTACCAAGGAGACTCTCTGCATAGACTGCTTAAAAATCTAAAGTACTCAATCAGGCACAGAGACACCATAAAAATGGTCCTACCTCTCTCTGCTCGAGAAATTTTATGGGAAGGGAAAGTTTTGAAATGGCAAAATCTCTTTTCAATAAGCCATCTCCATTAGACTGCAGAGGTGTTACTGAAGGAGCTTTTCAGTGTGAAGAGCAGAATCATAACCCAGTGTAAAGTTTAGTACAGTTCCATTCAAGTCAACGATGACAATTACCCCAGATGAGCAACTGCCACACCCAGTATATGTGATGGATTACAGCACCAAAATCATCAACCATAAATAGTTTATGCATCAGTCCAGCTCAACCTGGGCCATTCACAACTCACTACACACAGCAGTTAAAAACAGTATCTTTTCATCAACAAAGCTACAGATTGCAATGACTTTGGAGTAGCATCATTCAATATTTTTGACAAGAAAGAATACAGATGGAACAGTCTGATCAACATTTTCAATTAAACATTGAAAATATTCCTTAGGCCCTAAAGCTATACAAAACCAAGCATTTATAGGAACAGGAAGATGTCTTTAATATAAAGAAAAATCTCTAAGTCTCCATTTAAATAGAGAGAGAGAGTATGGCAGGACTTTTAAGTTTCTTTACAGTCTCTAGACAGAGGTGAAAATGTTGGTAAGTCACACCAGCACTGAATTGTTACATTAGTACTTTGTGTGGATAGGAAATTGGATGGAGTAGAGACATGCTGTGTCTTATCCTGCTCTTCATTCCTCTCACACTAATGTTTCTAAATGTCATATCAAGCAGTGATAAGAGTAGTACAAAGCTTTTTTAAAATGGAATGGAAAACACAGTTAATCCTGCAGTCTCCAATGAATGTTTTATGGTAATAGCTGCTCTTTCATGTACTCACTTTTATTTACTTCTCCTGACTCCTGTGCTCTCCTTCACCTTTGTCAGGGCTCCTGAAAGTATTCCTAGGCATCAGCAGCAAGGAGTAGTGAGCTGCTACTCTGTCCTTCACCAGACCTGAAGCCTTACATATCAGTGCAGCAACACATCTCCGGTTCTGTAGGTAGCACTAACCCTTCAATGCAACTTTTTCTGTGGTGCCTTAAGTAACAATAGGTTTGTATAGATATGACCTAAAAAATCGCAAAACTTGTAGCACCAAGTCTATCCATTTGTTAATGCAAGGCTTGGTTGTCTGTTACTGAGAATATGCAGTAAATTATTCCTGAAGGTGAGATTAGAATTCAGGGAGTTCTTGCTCCAGGCTTTTCTATGCTCTGCACCTTCAAGTATGGATTTCTTTATTGCATGGAGACAAAGCAGATCATTCTCACACCTCTTCTGCCCTCCTTAGCTGCCCCTAGCATGCTTGCTTTCCCCCCCCCTTAGCTGTCCCTAGCACGCTTGCTTTCCCCCCCTCAAGAAAATGACCTAGTTTCACTGGTTTAACCTGAGGTGTTTACTTTGCAATAGATCAGGAGCACATACATACAGCCACTCACCACATTTCACCTCAGGGTAACAAATAACTTCTTATGAGAAGTTAGCTTGATTCCCTATGTTTTTGCACTCTGTTTTGTGCCACTACTCTTCCTGTCCAAAATTATGCAGTCCGGTAGCACAACAATAACAAAAAAAAAAATTTATAATTTTGAGTGATTCAGGCTTGAGAGGGAAGGGAGACAGACATTTAAATGCTAAAATGGGAATAGAGGTAAAAAAGAGAGGCCCCACCATTAAGGGAATCCCCAGCTTGGAAGATGCAATTTTTCATGCCCTAAGCTCTGTGGCTTAGGACATAACACACAGAGCAGCTCAGAGCACACAGTGGCACTCAGAAGCAAGCGTCCATCTGCTCAGAATGAATGCGTGCTCCAGGCTTGCCATGATTTTGCTAAGCACACACACACAAATAAACAAAAATCAACTTGCTTTTACAATAAAATAATCAGTCACAAGTGCAAAAACCATTCCTAAATATGTCTTGTGAAGGGCTTGTTAAAAACTCTACACAGGGATCATTCTGACTGAAATGGAGAGGTGAAGACCATGGGTGCATTCTTTCTCACTTGGTGAATGTGGATAAAAACATCTCTTTCACAACTGTATAGCCTTAACAGTTCAGGGATGGTTAGCCACAAACGCTATAAAAATAATCTGGTCTTGAAATAGCAACCTTTCCTTTTTTCCCCCATGTCCTCCTTTACTGGTATGTACCAGGCTTGCTTCTCAACTGATGCATATCACCATACCTCTACCAATACCAAACATGTACCAGTTTAACCCATCTGAGGATCTGACCACCTCTGCTGTCCCAGATCTGCGGCCTCTGCAGAAAGTAATATTATTTTATACAGACACAGAGGTAGGCGTCCTGCCCCCACTAGTTCATATTTAACTCTCTTTTCATCTTGTTTATTTTGCTTTCATGGTATCAAAGCAAGCTGCACACCCAGCAACAAGCTTGCAGCAAATAGGTGCATCTTATTTTTAGCAGATTGACCTTCACAGGGCACATACTACACTCCCAATGGATTTATGAAGAAGGTCAGGTCAAAGTCTCTAAAATTTGAATTTTTATTTGTGTGTTAGAAGAATTATGTTTGTCTTTTCTAGTGCAGTTGGAGCAGACATAGGGATTCAAAAGTAGTATGGGAAGATGCAGTGTGTGGGGACAAGTAGTCACCACTGAGTATTTTGTCTCTCTGCTTCCCCGGAGATGAAAAGCTCTGCACACCCTTTCCCTACACCCTAAAGACCCAGATAAAGGTGAGGGGGCAATAACCTGTGTGTCCTGCCCTCTACAATAACTGAGGCTAGAGGCTTCTCCTGCTTGCCAGGCTGTGAAACGGGCCAGGTGGGTCTTCTCACTTTGAGGGAAAGAGACATCATGAAGCCTTGACACTTAGCTATCAGTCAAGAAAAGACCTAAAAAGTCCTTTAGCAAGCAGATGAGGATGGTCCTGGAGGTAAAAAGAAAAAAATGACAACCCATGGCTCACTCAGACACTGTTTTCTGGGGACACTTGCCTGGAAGTGCCATCTCCACAGTGTATTCAGGCTCTGTGGTGAAGATTAGCTATGAGATCTCCCAGGACAGCTCTGAAACAAACTTGGCTGGACACAACAGAGCAGGATAACATGCTCCTGTCTCTATTCTGGGTTCCCAACTCCCAGCACTGGGGCTAGACCACTTCCAGCACCTAGCTTTGCATTTCCACACCACACTGCAGCAGTCTGCACCACGCCTGTGCAGGGATCTCTAACACAACAGTGTCTCAGCTTTCTCCATCCCCTTTATGCTCTCCCATCCTGCCAGTGCACCTGCTGTGCAAGACAGACAAATGAAGATCACAGCAAATGCAGGGGTATCCTCAAGTACAACACCCAGAGCCACCAAAATACTGCTGTATGTCCAGATGGACCAACCTTGCTCCATTACTGGCTATCACAAGGTCGCCATGCTTTGTCTTTCTGACTGGTGTGCCAAAAAGCTGGAATTGTGCCTGTCATTTATAGTACCTTTTCTCAGACAGCTCTCACATGTCTTTATAAACTTTGGTAAATGAGTATATAAATCACTCTGTTCACCATCAAAGTACAATCATCTCTGGGATGATACACAGCAGCAGCTGTAAAATCAGACTGCAGCTCCACACCACAGATTAGGGCAATAAAACATGCTGCATCAGGCAACTGAAATGGTTGGCGGATGGAAGGGGGACGTGGTGGAGGGCATTTTGTAGTTATAATTACCTGAGTATACATTTGGCTGAAGAGGGTACTGTGTTTAATACTTGCATATCTGCAACTCAAAACAGTCTTCCACCACATGTCAAAACAATCTGACTCTACCATTCCCCCCTGTTTTGGCCTTCTAGAGCCCTTCCTTTCTGAAAATTGCAAAGCACCTTGATAAGAGCAAAGCTGATGTGCTGAGTACAAGCAATAACCTAATCAAATTTCTTAGCAACTGACTTGATAACTAACTGTGAGCCTGTAGCTTCTGTGTCCCCTCCCTCCCTCTCTCTTGCATGACAACTGAACACAGCATCTATATATACCCAGTTCCAAAATAGCTTCTGCTCCCGTAACTTGCAAACCGTTCACATAGATCTCATTTTCTAGGCTAAAAGTAGTTAATTATAGTCACTAAGGGGACTGAACTGCTGCACCCTTTTCCTTATTGTGGGGTGGGCTCCTTGAGCAGTGTATTGCCCCCTCCCACTCCCCTGCCAAATCATGACCTGTTTACGAAAGGAAATCTGTTGAAGGATGGGGCTGCACAGATCAGATCTACGGATTTCCTGTTATCAGGGACTGCAGATAAATCGTTATCCTTCTCTCTCTCTTCTCCTTGGCCATGCAGACATATATGCACCGTCTAAAGCTAAACTTGACAACTCACAAAGTACAGGGAAGTTATGTGAAAGGTGCTTCCAATCAATATATGACATGGGACGGCACGGTTTGGGATGAGGACACCAGTTTGATTCGAGGCACCACACAGACTTTGTACAGGGGTGACATGCAGAAATTAATTTGAGTGCCAATTCTCTACATTGACTTCTCTGCCACAAGTGTCCCTAGCTTCATAACCTCTCCTAGACAGTGCAAAAGCTGAAATTATTAGCAAAATATTGAAAGAGAGCCAAAAGAGTCAAGAATTAAGCACTTGAATTTGATTATTATTGAAACATTATCAATAGTGAGTGGCAGCTCAGTCAGGGCAGATACAAGCCAGGGTCCATTAAGTTCTCTAGCTTGGATCGGAAGCACACCCACATTTGAAGCTCTTGCACTGGCTCACACAGCAGTTTCCAAGTGTACAGCAAGGGCTCCTTTAACTGGAACTAGACCAGACCAATGGCTAAGGGAAATTTGGTACTCACAGAGCCAGACTGTAACTACCCCAGAATAAACTCCTGAGGTGCATAGAGTGTGTACCCAACAGTCCCCACTACCAGCTGTGCTGGGTGATGAACCTGTGCCTACAGCAGCACACTACTTGTTAATGTAGACATGGCCACACACATGGACTCCCTACAGTTCCCTACTACAGGAACCAGACAGTTAATCACTGATTGCACTCAGATTTCTGTTCACTTGCATGGAAAAGTCTACTATTTCACATCCCTGTCTACAGACAGATACGAACAACATCACACACCTATCCTATCCTATCCTATCGGACAGCTCTCCCAGCAATTTCCCTTTGGTTTCTTAGGCTGTCAGCTTTCAGGACCTGGTGAGGAGATTAACTGTATTTTCCTTGGGGCTGCATAGCAGGAGGTTCTGTGTGCAACTCTGCCCCCCGCAGTACCCAGGAAACTGCCCATACTCCAGGCCAGGTTGCACCTTCACGTCTAGGCAGGCCTTAAGGAAGTCAGCTGAACTCGCCAGACATGAGGACACAACTGGACCTGCCATATATGAATGAAACAAGTAAATAACTCCAGTCCCGGAAACAAAAATGCCCTTGGCAAATACCGATAATGAAGGAGAAGTAATTCGAACACAGTATAAGAGAATTACATACGGTGATTTTTTTTTTTTAAGCTTACACATATATTCTGCTGCTAAAGGAAAACAAAGTTATGAACATTTAAAGCAAAAATTTGAAGTTTATAATTTGTAAGAACACTATTTATGGTCCTACAAAGATCAGTAAATAAAATTGACCACAAAAAACAGTAAAAGCATTCATACAAGAGGAAAAAAATAGAAATATGTATTTTTAGAGCCTGACAACAGCCGGTTGATTTCAATAGCGGAAAATATTTCTTAAAGGCTAAGCATTCACCATGACACAAAGTTTCTAGGCCATCTCTTGTGTTGATACAGTCACATCACCTTGCTCCCAGCAGGAAGCCCCAGACCAGCACATCATACTCACGTGTTTTGCAGAGAACTCATCGACCTCCCGAAGCACCTTCTCCTGGCACTCCGGGTTGGTGGCCAGCAAGTAGGTGGCAAAGGACAGCGTGCTTGTGGTGGTCTCATACCCAGCGATCAGGAACAGGAAAGCTTGGCCTGCTATCTCATCCTCTGTTAGCGTCTTCTGAGCCTTTCCAGATGAGGCCCTGCCAACCAGAGGCGCCTCATTCTGTCTGAGAGCAGCAGATGGGCCGATCACATCCGAGCACCCGGCTGCCAGGGAGTTGGCTGAATCACAGGCGTCAAGCATCCACTGGAGAAAATCCCTGCGCCTCTGCAGAACACAGCAGGACAAGGAATGTGAGGAATGGGTCACAGAGCAATGTCTTCCACAAGGATGGGAACAGAGAGCTACTTCCTATTTACAGCGTACACTTTGCTCCCACAGAATGGCCACCAGCCTTTCACCAAATGAGGAGACTTCCATAAATCAGATGGAAATGCTGTAACTAAGAGCCTGTCATTGCTTTCTTCCCAGTGAGATGAGACTGATCTGCCCCCAATTCATAACAGGTACGTATCTTCACAGAGGATTCCTAACGGCCAGCTCTTTCATTCCAGAGCTTCTTTCATTCTTAGAGTGAGTTCTTGGCACTTGCTGGAAATTGGGGGACTGACACAGACACTGTACATGCAGGCCCCATGTGCACCTGCCAGATGGAGGCAGCACAACTCATGCTTGGAGGAGCTGGTCCATCTGCTTGGATGAACCATCCTCATTTGTTCATATGGTCCAAAGCATGAAAGTCACCATCTAAGTTCAGGGTTGCATCTACAACACTTTGTGTACCAGCTTAGCGTGACAGGACTGAAATCTAATCTCAGTAAACTGGGATATCTTTTTATGAGAAAGTACAGTTATGAACACTCCTACCAAGATAGCTTTTTTTTAAAACTTTTTTTTTTTAATAATTTAATTTTTTTAAAACATATTTGCAGAACCATATTAAAACAGTAAGCATTCCCCTACCACTAAACCTGTTCGGGTGGTTTGTCTTTGCAAAATGCCCACTGAATGATTCTATTGCTATGAGAACTGCTTTCTTTCACACTAGTTTCTGACACAAAAGCTCTAATCAACAGACCTACGGCCAAGAGTGAGCTGACTCCAAACCAGTGTGGACAGCAAGCTTGATTAGGCTTTGAAATATAGCCCAAAAGGTTTGAATTGACTTTTGCGAGTGGGCATAATAGAATTGTGCTGAACCTAAGCCATAAGGCTGTGTGATTGATTTTCAATTCCTCAAATACCAACAGAATACATGATAGCTCAAGGACTTAGAAGTGACTGCAGTGCCAGAACATGACAACTTGTGCAGTGGGATGGACAAAAGAAGGGACCAAGCCTTTCTTCAAAAGAAAATAATATGCTGTAAAGCTGCATTTATGTGTTAAAAATAAATCATTTGAATGATTTCTTGGATCTGATGATTGAGAGATAAAATAGAAAAAAGAAGGGCCAGAGAAAAGGACAGGCAAACAAGATAAGAGTAAGGAAGAACTAATTCATTATAAATGTCAAACGGCTTAATCAGATTATTTATTTTTTATATGACATGGGAAAAGAAAGCAGTGATACAAGAAAACAGGAGAATACTCAGTGTCCTGTACGTAGCTCTGCTGCCAACAAACTGTTCTGACCGATCTACAGGCAGAGAGGAATGGTTATTTCGGGGTTTGAATAACACAAGGGATTGGCTCAGTGCCTCTTTAACAGCTCCTTCCCTCCACCCCACAGAATCTTTCCATTATGTACCTTCTACCCATGAGCATCTTGTACCCCGGTACACCCAAAAATCCAGATAGCAGCCAGTGCCAGTCACTGCCTGCTGAAGGACTCTACACATTCACCAGTCAGACAATCTCCTCCAAGGCACGGGAGATGTGCTTTTCCAACAGTAGGTGAAGGCACACAAAAATCATTATAGACATTGTGCTCTGCAAATGAGCTGCAGTTCTGAAAATACTTTCTTGTGCCCAGACTTGTCGGGGTCTCCTCCCCCTGCCATGTAGCCCTGGGAGAGGGGCCCTGAGGTGAGGCACGGGGTTTCCCTGCCCCTGGTCAGCCTCATTCCCCACTGGTTGGTTTGTGTTTCCCGGCACAGGCAAAGGACCCTCGATCCGGTGACTGTGAGGGTTCCTCAGCAGAGCCCCACCCATGCGGCTGGAGAAATAAACATCTCTGAAACATCTACCAAGAATCTCTCTATATATATTTCTTTCCCATGGGACTCCTGGTTTGATATATGCACGTTACAGTAATCCCCACTGTAACGTAGACTTAGGCACAATTCCCACCAGCATGATAGGATATCTCTGCTCCATTATGTTCCTGTAGATTGGAGGAAGCAAGACTTCATGCGCACTGCAGCTGTGAATAGCTAAAAGATCCCATTTAACTTTTCCAGGAAGGGCTTAATTGACACCCTAGGAGTTCATGTATTGCACAACTCCAAGTCCAACTCTTTGGCATAGCCTGTGCTTCAGGAATTTCCCTGGTATATATATTTGTATTAGGCCATTTGTAAAATTATAAAAAACAACAACAACCACCACCCCACAACCAAAAACAAACCCCAAAACAAAAATCCAAACTGACCAACCAAAAAAAAACCCAACAACCAAGAGAGTCCAGTTCCAGTGTGTTCATTAGTGTGTGGATAAACTCAATGTAGTAATGAACTGCATCTGTAGAGACAGTCTCTTTATCTGCAAGACTAACCACCATCACCTAAACTACCTTCACAACATAAAAATGCATAATTACCTTCCTATTCAGTGGAATTGTAACACTGGAGCATCCTGTAGCTTGAAAGGTGTAACATTTGCTATGGTTCTGCATCCATCCTTCTCTAGCTGTGAATTTTCTTGTAAACAAACCCATTGCCCTCTGAGGGTTTGCTGTTCCCAGTCATGAGCTGTTAGACGAGCCTGGTCTTATATTTAGACAACACACTCTCTGGAGACCCTGTAAGATGTTTTTCCAGCCTTAAACAAAATCAGGTCCTGGCCTTATACAAAGCATCGGGTTATTGCTGCGATAGCAAAGTTATAATCATAATGACTAGTGAATAAAATTTCATTCATGAGAATTTTTGCTGAAAGCAAACTTAATGAATACTAGCACAAGTGGATATTCCCAGGAATGTGCTCTGAAATGCCTCTGTGGCCATTTTGAGGAGCTCTTTTTATTACTCACGTAATATATTTGGTTAGGAATTTAAAAGCTTGTCTTGTTGCAGAATCTGTTTTTAAGGTCATCCTATCCAGAAGCAACCGGATACTGGATATCTGTGCCATGTAATTTGCTCACAGGTGAGCAGGGGTTGCTAAGAGCAATGGCCTCATAAACAAACCTTGCAAAAACAACATTCATTTGCAAAAACTACTTGAATAATAGTAGGGGGGAAAAAAAGCATAACATTAGGGAGAAGCAAGATTTTTCTGAGATAATTCTGCACGGTGGAAGGAGCGATATTTCAGCAAAGCTTCTCTTCCTTATGCTTCATTCTACTTCACTTTAGGCATCAGTATAGAGTGCTACATAAAAAATCGTTGTCAACCCAAGCGAGAGAAGAGATTTCCAGGGTTATAACAAGTCATAATGAAACATATTTTTTTCCGCACCATCAGGACGGAAAAATTGCTCTGATTCCAAAACCTAACAATGGCAATAGAGGCAAATACTAGCATAAACCCAAATACAACTGGATTGTTAAGTGCTAGAAATACGGAAAAGGCATCTCATGAAAATTGACGGGGGGGGGGGGGGGGGTGGTTCTCCACTTTGGCTGACAGCAGAAGGAAAAAAAAAATTTTAAAAAGGCATTTTTTTCAGTTTGACAACAGACCAAGTACTTACAGTGCCACTGCACAAAAACATTCTTTGGTCATCACATCCAGCTGCTGGCTTCCTTTTTCCATCAGGGACATTTGTTTGATTTCCCTCACAAAAAGCAGAAGCCCATAATAGCCTCCATCCTGTCCTCTGACACTTGCATAGTTATGTTACAATGGCCTCAGAAAAATTCCTGCCACAAAAGAATGGCGTGCTAATGCGATGGACTCTTGATTTGCCCCTGTACAACACAGAGCCTGTCATTAAGCCAATGATAATTGAATGGAAAGCTACAATTTGAAAAAAAAAAAAAAAATCATTTGAATGCAGTGTGGGACAGGGTGAATGTCTAACTTGGTGGTGACACAGACATCCCCTTTGAAATATATAATAAGACAAGCCCCGCTTACAGCTTCCCCAAGACAGACACCTTGCAATATATTTCCTGACACCGGTGTTCTGGGCCGTATCATTCCTCTCATTAGTCTCCTTAAACATCACCTGGCCATGCAGAGGAATCGCTCTGCACAGAGGCGTAACAAGAGATGTGCTCCGTGCTGGAAGGATAGATGTGCGCGGTGCTGGGGAAGGCCAGGCCACCAGAATCCACCTCCCCTCCTCAAATCATGGCTTGCAAGTTTTGCAGCTGTCAGAAGATGAGAGCTGTACTGCTCACAGGAGAGATTCAGCGTGACTTTTCTCACAGGAGGCCAGGGTCCTGGGGGGCGGGAGATGTCTCCAGCTCTCTCCATCCTAAACAGGGAGCTGTGTTTTCATACCTAAGACCGACATGCCAGCTGACCTTCTAGCAAATTCACCATGCTTTGGGGATCCAGGGGACCCTTGGGTCATGCTTTTGGTAGAGAGATTAAGCTGTTCAACTTCTATGCAAGCTGAAGTAAAAAAATTACTTAAGGAAAACTACCAAATATATCTCAGTTACAATTTTAGTTCTTAATGCTTTGATTTCAGTCATGTTTTCTGCAAATTACGCTCAAATTTTGCACCAGTCTGATAGTTCATATCTGCATTTTGAGTTCAAAAGAGCCCAGAAACACAAAAATCTACCTTATGATGAATCAAGGAATCAAAATAAATGACTTAATTGGTCAGTAGTCTGTAAAGCACTTGCTGTGGTGTGAAAGTATTACAAATGTGATGCTGCTAACATAATACCATTCCCAATAAACTGTACAGACCCTCCTGGTCTTTCTCAAATGATCTGATGGAAACTCAAAAAAGATAGATTTCAGAATCCTTATCTAGCAGGTAGAAAGCTCACATCTCATATTATTTCAGCAAACTTGTACAAACACTGCTCTATCAATGTATATCCAGGAAGCTTTTTATAAGCTTGATTTGGCAACCCTCATTTCAGGTGAGACAAACCTGCATCACCACGAAGTTATCAGTAAAGCACTGCAGCAGCTACCCAGATCCTTTTGAAAAGGAAGCACAAAATGGAGCCCCGCTAAAACTATCATTTTGCCAAACTTTTTTGAAAGGATCAAATTCAACCTCTAACACTTGCAGGTTTGATTTGGTTTCTCAGTGAAATCACAAAAAAACCCAGTTTCTCTGCTAATACATCTAAGTCCAAAACATTTCAGAGAGAATGTCCTTTTGCCTTGTGCTTGAACATGGAAGCTGAAATCAACTGAGAGGCCCACAAATTTGTGTGTCTGAAGGTTGAGGACAAGGTGCTCTCAGAGGTGATGCTCAGCTCTGGAAGGACCTGGATTCTGTTGGACTGCAGGGTATGGCCATTGCTCAAGAGTGGCCAGCAGACTTTTCAGTCTGGCAGATAAAACCCTTTTGTTTGCATTTGCTAATAGCAGCAGAAGAAAACACTGCAATAATTTTATTGTGAATGGGCTGAGTGTCTGAAGGCAGGCAGGTCTTACAAAGTGATATAACTTGCATTAAAAAAATTACTAAATTTAAAGCAAAAAAGAAAAACTCACTGAGTGCTGATTTGGAAGGTGGAGCAGCCTTTTGCCAGCCTGATCTGATTTTAATATTTATAATAAAACCCCAGACTGAGAAGATTTTGTGTAACTTTGGACTGGATATTTTCGTATCTTACCATCACTAACCTTGCATGCAAACTGCTGACCATAGTTCACATCTATAAGAGAACCCTGTGAGTATTCAATAACATTGCATTTGATGTCAGAAGCCACAGCAATGCCTTTGCTTGCTACTTGAAAGAAAAGTGTCCCTACAATAATGTTGCTAAAGGCAAAATGAAAGCTGCCCCCAGGAAGTGCAGGTAAGTCAGCAAATAGATGAAGGCACCTGACAAGAGAAAGCATTAAACATGGCATCAAAACATATCTTCTCTATGTGACCAGTGTTCTTCTAAAAAATAAAAGATAAAAATAAAGCCGAGAATAAGCCTAAATTAGAAGATGATATAGGTTTTATTGGCTAAGTTTACCACTAAATCTGCATAGTGGCCAATCTGATTTACTGGTTAAAGCAGTGCCCTTCCACAGTAGCTGAGATGCTTTAGGCTGCACTCCCTTTTTTGCCTGTAAAGCACAGTTATAGCTGGTGCAGCTTCTCCATCTGTAAAATCGGAACAACAGACATCAAATCTTATAAAACACCGTGAAGAGAAGCTAATGATGATCTCAGAAAACCCTTTAAGACCTAGGATGAAAACAGATTTACACACACGCAAAGAGTTTAAGGCAAAAGCATCATCATAGAGGGGAAGGAGCCCTGGAAGGAACTCAGCAAGTTATCTGCTTCATCCCCTTGCCACAAGGCAGCATCAGCCAAACCAGCACTGACAGCTGTTTGTCTAACCTGTTCTTAAAAACCCAGCAAACCCTGACTTCCCACAGCATCCCCAGGCAGTCCACCCCAGCACTGGACCTTTTTCATCACTGCAGAGGTTTCCCCTCCTCCAGTGAGTCACCAAAGATATTGTAAATCATTAGATTTCACCAGCTACATCCATAAAGTCTGCAACTCCACAACCTGTACATATTTTCATATATATATATATATATATATATTCAAAATCTTTAATAAAGCATGATGAGAACATAAAAATCAAACTGCTGAAAAATACAAAATTATTTTCACATAGTAGTGCCTCCATTCACAGGAGAGAAGAGTGCACAGGTACTGATAGTTTGTTCTTCAAAAATTTTGCACCTTTCTGACCTTCAAAAAGCAAAGTTAAAGTAAAAGCATTAGTAGCTTACAGAGAGATGGGTAAGCCTAATTCAGCCTGAAAATAAACCTGGAGGGAATTCTTAAATCCAGGATTTTGTTAGTGACCTATCTCCCCTCCGCTTATACTGCTGCAAGTGGCACTAGAGGGCTCACGTCTTGAAAGACAGCAGCCTCCTTCTCCAGATGGTCCCACACAAACCAGGGACAAAAATAAATTTGAATTTATTTTATTTATTAATTGTTAGTGAAGGAAGAGAAAGCAAAGAGCTGTTTGTAGCTGACATAATGTTAACACAGCTGTTTACAACTCTTCCAAGAGAAGACTGGTTTTAAGATCCTAGCCAAAGGCTTGACTTGGCTAAAGTGATCTGTAGGATGAAGAGATACTACAGCTATGGGTGGGAAAGAAGATACAGTCCTATTTGGTTGTTTCATTAACTGTGTGGGTCCACAGAGAAACATGCAGCTTGCCTAGAGAGCTGGAAACCCTCCCAGTGGCTCTTCAGTGTAAAATCAAGGGATTGTCTGCAGCAGGGTCCATTTACACCCCTAATGAACTGGGCCATTGTCTCTGACTCTGGGGAGTTTTCCTCCAGCACCAGGCTCAGGTATCTAAGACAAGCACTAAGTTTTTCAACGTGAAATTCAGTCTAATAGCAAACAAGTGTCATGCAGGTTATGGCAGCTGCTTGGCAGCTCTGCCCAGGTCACAGCACAGCAGCATAACCAGCACAGCTCCCTCCATTGTGTGCACACATGGGGAAGGCTCAGAAAGCAGCCCAAAATTCAGTGGCTACAGAGTCCCATCCAGCTTTCCCAGTCTCTGCATCGTGGTGAGCAAGAGACATTGGCAGCAAATACCAGTGGACAGCAACCTCCTCATTCGTATTTGCAAAACATTTAGGATAACACCACTCTGATAATGAGTCCTGGCATTATCACAGTGCAAACAATAAATATTGGATTTGTGTGTGCGGTAGCTGAGCTTCTCCTGCCCCACACGTGTTTTGCTGCTTGAAGGGGGAGGAGTGACATTGTCAGAATACACAGTATGGAAACACAAGGCAAGAAATAACTGAGTGATGGGGGGAAAGAACAGCTTGGTCCAGGCACTGCCACGTATGCCAGCATGTGGAACAGGCACCCATCCCCAAACCAGCAGCAAGCTGTCCACCCTACTTCACACTGTATGCATGCATCCTCTCCCAAAGCTCATCTGGCCTCCCGCTAAACCCTCTGGCACTCCTCCCCTCTGTTATTTGCACGAGGAAGGGAGGATGCAGGAAGGGAGTGTTTTAGGCTAAGTGTCTGACACCCAGAAGCTTGACCCTCTGCTGACTAAAGGCTACTGTTGCAGGCAGTCCTCTGTTCCTTTCTACTTGCCACAGATTACAATCTTATTTGCTTATATTTAATTCCTGATTAATCATAATTTCTTGTTTTAGCAGTTGTCTAACACTCAAGAAAATGCACATGAATCTCATTATTTCTTTCTTACTCTTTGTTCTTCCTGCCCCATATGCTCCTTAATGCAAAGCCCCACCACTCACTTTGAAGAGCCATCAGGATGTTTTGGGGCCATTCAGGGAATTTACTGCTCACATCCTGCTCTCCCTCATCTCTCCCCAGGGTTAGTTCAAGATTCTTTCTTTCTGCATCACACAACATATAGATTGCATATGTTTTGAGGGAAGGAACAGCTCATTATTTGGTTTTGTGATGCCCTTAATTAATTTCAGGAAACTAAAAAACCTTTTTTTTAACTAAACTAATCATCTTTTTCAGACTGACATAAATGGCACGTACTGCTAAAAAAAAAAAAAGTACAGTTAATGTTATTTTTATTCTCTAGTAACAATACGGGGGGAGAAATTGTCTTTATCACTTCTTCAAGCAACTGCTCTCCACCGCTGGTAGGCAATCCTACTGCCAGCTTATCCATTCATGATCACACCTGCACCCTACATTAGGATTTATCCCAGATTTTCAGCTATATTAAACTGGCTTTTACCTAAAGTACATAAATCACATCTATATATGACTCCCATGACTTGTGTGCGTGAAGGGATACAGGTTTCTAACACAGTGGGTGAAAGCACTGGGAAGGAAAGGATTATTTTCAGCTAACCAGTGACCAATAACAAACTGTGTTATCCTCCACAGCTTCATGGATGCTCGGTTCAGTTATGGGTTTTATCCAATAGATGGCTCCTCGGTAGCAGGAAGGATTCTCCCCCTGCTCTCCTTTCCTTCACGGAGTTTCAGTATGACTTTCTAATATTTACACAGCTATTATCTTGCAAATATAGGCATTTTGTGCGCACTGATAAACACACAGAAGAAGCACGTGTGCGTGAATTAAAGAACAAAAGAAAAATTAGATGACATTTTATATACTGCCTGCCACTTTGTCCTCTGCCAGTACAGGGATGCATGAAAAATGACAGCCTGGAATGCTTCCTGAAGTAAAACTAAAAAAAATTTTAAAAATACAACTACAGAAACATTACCAGCACACCAAATACAAGCTGTCTTTCTCCCCAAAATTATGAGGACATCTCCCACATCTCACATATCCCTGACTGAGCAATACTTAAGAAACTTAGAGGCATCATTACTACTCTGTCAACAGAAGATTTTCCACAAGAAAAAAAGAAAAAAAAAAATTATGATATAATGATCCAGAAGAGTTCTGTGTAATTGGCAGGGTACAAGTTAACATCATCATGAGTAATGTTAGCATTTCTGAGATGGTGAAAGTGAATACATTTTTGTTGTTTTACAGAAAAACATAATTAGAATCATAACAGCAAGCCCCCAAGATACTCAGAAAAATCACATTTATCCCATACAGGCACTTGTGACTTCTCTGAATTAAAAGAGCAGTTCCCAGTCATTTCTGTCCTGAGATCTATCCTGCATCTCACTCAGATCTTGTCAAGATCCTGTCAACACCTGGCAGTAACCCCATTTTGGGATTGTAACCCTCTGGTCTGACCACATGATCAAGTGAAAACAGAACACCCACAATAAATAATAAATTGCATAGAAGCCAGACCATGGCTATTTAAAATCCCATGATTTAACACTTCAACGGGACACATAAGTATAAGCCCCCTATACCTGCTGTTAGCATCTAAAATAGTATCATTCCTAAAAATAACCTTTGTCCTTGAAACATTAAGCTGCTTTGAAAAGTGGGGGAAAGGTATCATTTCACGACAAATACACATATTTATATGTTTAACATTAGCATCGTAGCATGAGCACAATTACAGCCATAATAACTGTCAAGAAAAAAAAAACTGTTTTATCTCTGTTCAAAGCTGAGCACAATCACCGGTCGCATTTCAGCATTCCAAAAGGACTTGCCTCAAACCAGCTTTTTTTCTGGCTAAAACCTGGAAAATTCAAACCAACTGGCACCTTGCTCACTCCCAAATAAGCTCAGCAGCAACATGCTTGACCATGGGCTGTGACACTGTTGCTTCCCTTTAACCCTGAGCAGACGCCCCAAGCAGTCCTCTGTCCTTGATGGGCATTATGCAGAGAAACAGCACATGTAAAGGCAGCCTCATGATCTGCTGATCCCTCTTTGGCTCTTTACATGCTCAAAGACATTGCTTCTAAACTGCAAGGGGCAGATTTAAACCCTGGCCAGTCCCAATAGCAGCGAAACACCAAAGCTCCATCTTTCGACCTGTCTCTCTTTCCCAGGATGCTGCAGCCGGCAGAACTCACCCAGACCCAAAGCCAAGCCTGCAGACTTTCACCAACCTTCTCTCTTTAAGGGGCAAATATACAGGCACACCAAAAAGTCAGAGTTCACAAGTGAAATACTGACAATCATTTTCACCGTGGAGCAGTTTAAAAGAGGCAGCAGTGATATTCATTAAGCTGTTAATAATGGATTGTGGCACAAAGCAATTTATCAAGTTTCCACTGTAATTAAAATCACTGAATATTCGGGCACTTGCAATGCACCTAGCTCTCCCTGCTTCTGAAGCTTTACATTTTAATGTGAATTATAGCTCCCTCTCCCCAGAGAGCTACTAAAAAGCCCATTTTAATTGGTATGTTTTTAATTGAGATTACATTATTAAAAAGTGTAAATTTCTGTTGAAGAGAGAAAGGAGGTGCTCAGCTCCCCTTTAGTCTCTGTCTCCCTTAGATATAGCTTGCTTATCCCAGCGGGAGGGAAAAATGAAGGGTAGCTGCTGTGAAGGAAGAAGAGAAAGCCCTGAACACTCACAGGCTGTGAAGCCAGGGCAAGGCAGCATTGACTGCCATGGATGCAGGATTTTCTAGGTGGATTTTCGGGAGGGAATCACCACCATCATTCAGGCTGCTCTTAACAAAAGGCAGACAGAAAACACTATGCAGGGATTCCTGCCTTGTAGCTGGCTGACATCGAGGGCACATTTCAGCAAGCCTCTCCTCGAGGTTACCCGTGACAGACAATCTGTCGTTTTCCATAATAAGTAACGTTATGTTAAGTAATGTTAAATTCTCCTCAAAATCCAGATACGGGGTCTAGCGAAAGCCTCCGGCTCTGCTGGCTCCAGAAGGCTGGGGGGAGGGAAGGGCAGGTAGAGAGAGGCAGCCCCTGGGGCAGCCTGGACACGGTGGCAAGAAGAGAACTGCCCCAGCAAACAAAGCTGGTTGCCTTTGTGCACGGAGACGGTCAGACTGACTCGTCATCACGTTAAAAAGCAAAGCAACTTCATGCACTTGGCACCCAAATGCTGGCCACTTAAACGGTTCTCCTGCTGGCAAGATGGACTGTCAGTGCCTCTTATAAGTAGGAGTATGGATCTGCTAAGGTAAGTAGACACAAGAGAAAAGGGAGAAATATCAAAGGAGTGCAAAATAGATGGTAACAGCTGAGACAGATCAAGGAAAAAACCTCCAGAGATCAAAACACACCAAAAGATGGACAAGATGGTTGAACAAGAATGAAATACCATGGAACAGCTTTTTCATAACTGTTTCAGAAAAGCTCACACTGTATTGCAAAAAGGAGGCAGTGCATGGGGCTGAGAGAGGTCACTGTAGGCAAACAGAGACACAGAAAGACGAAGAGACAAATTCAAAGGTCACCCACTAATACCACAAGTGCTGCAACTCCCCTTCTGGTTCTGGAAGTGACTCAGGAAGGAAGAATGGTGAACCAACAACAGACAGAAGGAAAAAAAAAACATAAAAGGATGAAATGGGAAAGACAAAACTGAAATTGTTAAAACTGACAGAGAAGGGGAAAGCCCTATTGCTGCAATGAGGTCAGTAAATCTGTGATTTTTTTTTTCTATATTGAGAATTTAGATGATATGCTCTAGTTACACGTCAGAAGAAAGCCTGTTTGTAGTGGGAAAGTGCCCAAACATGCTATTGGTCTAAACAGCAAGGTGAAATTAATACATGAAATTCCTGGTCTCAGTCAATAGGCCCCTTGCAGATTTAGATGAAGAGTATGAAAACACGAAACAAAAAAAAGACTATGTAAACAAAGATTAGATCTTATATCCCATCTTGGCATTAAAGACTCTGCTGTGCAGAAAGTTAATCTCCAGATTATTTAATTCAATACAAGATTCCTTTTGCTTGCTGGTTTGAAAACCCCACATCCAGATCACAGATGAAGCAGGAAAAGAAAGGGCTTTCAGTGACCTCAAGTAGCATCTTCTGAGCAACTTTTGGGGAGCACACTGAAAGGGTAACGTAAAGAAGAGATGAAGAACAGTAAGGGAGACAAACTACAAAAGAAAGGGAATGTGCACAACCTCAGGGTAACAATTTTCCCTTTCAGCTGAAGGGCTGACTACTGAGACCATACCATGAAGGAAAACAAATGGCAGGAAGCGGGAAAAGATAGGCTGGGCAAGATTTGCTTTATGCCAATAGGATCACAAAGGGAAACTGTGTTTCCAAGCCTATAGGAAGATGACCCTGAAAGACTGCTTAAGCTGGCTATTTTGCACAGTTGAAAGCATGCAGCAGAAAGGCCAGATTACTTACTGATTTGGCATGTATCAACAGATATATGACCACATCAGATTGAAGTCTGAGTGCTATAAAAGAAAGGCAGCTGGATGTGCTTTACTCCCTGTCCAGAAAACAGAGACCTTTTTCTCAGCCCTGAACACAACAAAGTCTCATTGGGTATGTGAAATTTCTGTGGCTTGAGCATGCACATTTCCCCAAATATATACAGTGACCCACCAGGTTGCAACAGCCCTGATTCAATTATTTTTTCTGATAAGAGTATCAGGAAAGTTGCTAACTAACCAAGGGGACAAACTTTATGTCTAAGGTCATGAAAGAGCAGCATTGAGTACTAGGTATAAGAAGTATTAAAGCCAATGCCACATCCTCCTCAAACAGATGGCCTTTCAGAAAGATTTAATCAGACACTGAAATGCATGCTGCGAATACTCATTACTAGCACAGGATCAGGCTGGGACAAGTGGCCAGCACTGACGTTATTGCCTACAGGGAATTACCACAGGCATAAATAGGATTTTCAATGTTTGAACCTCACTCTGCACAGCATGCACAGGGTCCCTTTGTGATCATAAAGGAGAGTAAAGCAAAAAATTCATCATGAGGTGGGTGAGGTCTACATTGCAGAGGAGAAGCAAGAGACCCAGGCCCTTATAAGGAGCAACCACCTAATTTTTTTTGCTTTCTCATCTGCTGTTTTTTCGCCTGCGGTGGTCAAGCCACCACAAAACTCAGCAACAAAGGCCAGTTTTCTCTGGATCCCACCTTCAAAGCACAATGAGCTCTTGGTCACCGTATTTTAATAGACACATAAAATAGAGCTCTGACCACTTCATGCCCTTCAGCATCAAGAAGAGGAAAACCAGGATATAGCCACAACAACCAGCACCCAGAAGAAGGAAAAAAATAAAAATAAGAGGAGTTTGCATCTCTCCTTCAGTGATGGGAGTAGCTTCTTTGAAAACGGCAGGTTTGCCTTTCAATTCTTTCCTCTTTCAGTTTTTCAGATAAGTTTTACTGCAAACATTATTTGAAGAGTCCTTAAGCTATCTTTTGACCTGGATTTTCGGTAAACAGTATTTTAAGAGATTGATTTTACCATGCAAACACAATTTTTAAAAGTCACTGAAAACCTTGACATTACCAACAACTGAGCATGTGGGTTTATTTATTTTCAGTCTAGATAAAAAAGCCTTTTTTCAGCACTAAAGATCCCACCTTCTCCAATAAAAGATGTTTCTCATATGCTGTAGATTGGCAAAGCCAAATGTCCATCTTCACTTCCCACACCGGCTGGTGAAAACAGGAGGAAAATACATGCCAAAACTTATTGACAGAAGCATTTAAGTCCTTCCTCCTTTTAACTCTGAAGGCATCCTGTTGGCTTAGTGACTTCCTGCTGATTGATGCTGCTACAGGGAGCATCTGAACCTCTCCTGTTCTGCCCAGAAAGGGCCAAACCTAAAATTTTTTTGAAGGCCCTCTGAATGAGCTCCACCACACATCTCTTAGAAAGTGAAGTTAGATTTTCCTGGTACTATCTGCAAGATCATTCTTGGCAACTGTGGATATGCAAAGACTTAACCAGGCTAATCAGCATGAACACGCTGGTGCTTCAATTTAATATCTGTCCTTTAGTACAAGTCTATGTTCTTGCAAACTAAAGCATGGTTATCACCTGTACTTGGCACTGCTGAAGCCACACCTTGAGTGCTATGTTCAGTTCTGGGCCCCTCAGGAATGACTTGAAGGGGCTGGAGCATGTTCAGAGAAGGGCAGTAGAGCTGGGGAAGGTCTGGAGCACCAGTCTGATGAGGAGCAGCTGAGGGAGCTGGAGTTGCTTAGCCTGGAGAAAAGGAGGCTGGGGGAACATTATCACTCTCTACAACCACCTGAAAGGAGGCTGGAGTCAAGTAGGGGTTGGTCTTTTTTTCACAAGTAATATGACAGGAGGAAATGGCCTCAAGTTGTGCCAAAGGAGGTTTTGATTTGATATGAGGAAAAATTTCTTCACCAAAAGGGTGGTCAGTTGTTGGAACAGGCTGCCCAGGGAAGGGGTTCAATTACTAACCCTGGAGGTATGTAAAAGTCATGTAGATGTGGCACTTGGTGGACATGGTTTAGGGGTGGACTTGACAGGGGGTCAATGGTTGGACTTAATGATCTTAAAGGCCTTTTATAATCTAAATGATTCTGTGGTTCTATGTGAGCAGTGCTTCGAGAAGTCATGGAGATGGCTCACGTGCATGATGGCACTTCAAATCCCAGAGTGTAGCTGAGGTGGGATCTGTGAAATATGAGCTAGAGACATCACTCCTGTCACCTCCAGAAGAAAAAACAGAGATACACTGCAGTGGTTGAGAAAGACCAAAAGTGAGTGGAGAGAATCACAGATGCCAGATTATGTTGTTAGGGTTGCTGCAGGGTTTGCTGGAGTGGGGCAGATAATGCATACATGATACCATCTGCCTATTCCTTGTCTAGAGTCCATGAAGCACTCTGAGCCATAACCAAGGAAACAGTAAAATGGTGCATTAGAGCAAAGGGCGAGCAGTAGCAAGCAGACCTCCATGTGCTTGCTGGCAGCAGGTAACCAAGCAGACATTTGCTAACTTCTTGTGGCCATAGTGCTCATAAAGCCCTGGGCTCAAAGGTGTTCTGAGCTGTAGAACTGGGATAGATGCAGCAGTAATGCAAAACTCTTCCTGCACACCTTGGGGAGGCAAGAAAGACACTGCTCTTGTTACTTATTCCGTCCTTGGTCTCTTTTGAGCAGAGAGACTGCAGAGCTGCATTTCATGATGAAAGAACCTCAGCCAGACACCTCAGCCCAGGCCTGAAACCCAAAGATCACATTTGCTAAGTCTCCAGTTCCTCCTTGGAAAGACAACAACGGGGTGAGCAAGAAATTTCAGCTGTGCCCAGAAGTAATGAGGATTTTAAGTTCATTTCCATTCAAGGTTTTGTAGCTTTGTTATGTTTAAATACCCAGTTCATAAATCCCAGGAAAGTTATAAAACTCATTACTCTTTAAGAAAAATAAATTAAATAAATAATTTTTTAAAAAATATTAATCAAATGGGGGAAGGAACACAATTTAAACCACAAGCAAATGGCTTGACTTTTAAAAGAAGGTGAATAACTAAAATGCTTTTTAATATAATGCTCCTCATTCTTTTTGTCACTGTGTGCTGCCCAAGCACAGATACCAGATTTAATGTTCAAAAGGTTTTTAACATATTCTAGAGCAATTATACCATTCTGCTAAAAGCAGCAGGAATTGAGGTTTGAGAGTTGTGTTCAACTCCATATTTAGCCCAAATTTCCTCTATATCTTTAAGACACACATTTACCTTTCTGGAAAGTCCACATTTCCACCTGACAAAGGCAGTGTGTAATGGGATGATCAAATTGTGAGAACAGCACAGCAGAACAGAATCACAGCATCCCTCCAACAGACTTAGAAAAACAAAAGGATCAGACTGCTCCTTTGTTTTACTGACTTATATTAATCAATAAAAATAGATTATTTAATATTGCCATATAGTGTGTAACCTTAAATGGACACCACCTTCTTCTTAACAGAAACAAATTTTGCCTGTTTTTCTACAAAGATAAGAATACTGCACACTATTAGGTGTCTAATCCTCCCATCTGCTGTTTCCGTAGAAAAATATTTACTTTTTAACATCTGTACTGCGTTTACACAGTTCAAACACACACATAGCTCCTGGAATGTACATAGTATTTAGCAAATTTTTAACTAAGTTTTCTTTGTAATTGTATAGTTTTCCCTTGACAAGGAGAGGATCAGACTTTTTCAGGAGGATTACCTCTGCTCAACTCATTTCAAGCAGCTCTTGAATAAAATAGTTCATTAGTTCATGAAAAGGAAGGACTCCAGGGAACTACTGGGGAAGGAAGAGAAAAGAAGAGAGTGTCACAGTAATTAGGTTTTCAGACTGTCGCTTATCCTCCAGAATGCAGGTACACACACACACGTCCCTCTTCCCCTTAGGGGAGATCATTGCATGTTTTTCCCTGGGAATCAGTGTTCCAGAGATTAAAGTTCTAACCTGGCCATAATTTCCCAGAAAGATATTAAAAGATACCCCTTCTTTATCGCACATTTCTGTTGCGATAGTCCATAGAGCTTGAGATGTCCCCCCCCCCCCCCCCACCCCTTGTCCTTGCAAGTATTCAAATACCTTACTTTCAGAGTTAGTCAAAATTCAGTTTTCTGACCTTTTTAGGCTCCTATGGCTGATGCTGATAAAGCAAAGGACTTCCACTCACCAGGAATGTCTCATGCCTGCCCAGGTGTACAGGCAGTCTGGGAAAAGCAGAGCCACTGACTGTAGCTTCCGGTGATCAGGGAAAAGACTGGCCAGGATGGCAATCAGGGAAAACTGGAGGGGGTTGCAACTTGATCAGAGGACAGCCTCTTTTGATCTATACCTGGGCACAGTAGACTACAGAGCATCCCAAAGCCACACCAATTAAAAGGGGGGCAGATCATCACCAGGACTGACAACGCTGTACAGTTTCTGTGTGGCTTTACACCAGGGGGCTCAGTGGGAAGCATGGCTCACAGCCTTCAGACTCTTCTCCTGTTGTTCTTTCTGTCTGCTCTGTATTTGCATTAAAAGCACTCAAGTAGTCCATAGGTCTGCAGCCAGACTGACTGAACTGCAAACTGAAATGCCAATGAATAGTTCTGGTGATACTTGCCTGTGCTTTGTCACCCTCTCATTCCAAATTGACTTGAAACCACCAGGAAGCAGCTGATGGTCATCAGAAACATCATCAGATCACTACCGGCCTGGCATGGATCTGTGACCTTGAATTACGCATTCAGAGCAGATAGTATGACTGGAAAAATCAGACAGTGTCAGAAGAATGTGTTGAAGCCTCTATGAATTCTCCAATTCTCCTTGTTAAAGGATGTGTATTTTCAATAGTGGATTCTCCCACAGATCTGTGGTGGTTTTCCAAAAACAGTATTTTACAATAGCCTTAAATTGTTACATTACAATTGTTGTTATTACTATGGATTACAAATGAAACTCTGGACTTTAATCTGCTGACAGCAGGCTTAGTTTCAACCCACAGTTTTAGGAAGGAGTCTTAGTTTTGAGCACTATGAAAGACTCCTTCATCTAGACAATTTAAAAGAAACTAGTAGGTTAAGAACTGAGCTATAACATGATATAAAAATAGCTTTAACATGAAAAAGATTTGCATATCAGATTATTAAATGAAAATCTATCAAAGTATCATTTATTGAAGTAAACAACTAGTCTATCTGCCCTGTCTTTGGAAACATTTTGCCTCAGGGAAAAATTTAAACCTGGGCAGATAATCAGGATAAAGTATTTGAACACTTAAATCTTGCTGGAGTCTTTAAAGTAGGTGTTAAGTGGTGCATTAAATTTGTGCTGTTTCTTCTGAGCAGGGTAAATTTGCTCCTCTGTAAATAGTGGGAAAAGCCTTTTACAATAATTTGAATCTATGAATAAATGTAATATATTAAAATTTCTAAAGTACAACCATTAAATGTTTTTGTACATAAGCCAAATGAGTGGAATATCCAGGACCAAAATTATTCAAGTGACCACAGAAAGATAATATATAATTAAAATGACATCTGCACCACTAACCGATGGGATGAGAGAAAGTGACATCACAGATCTCATATAAGCTGCAAGCGTATTATTAGATCTAAACCTGGCTGTAAAATTACTATCTACCCATGGGATTATCTTTAGGCATTCAGAAGCATTGTTTCATTTACTGATAGAACAGGGATGATAACAGGCTGACTTTGCTTGTCACATTGTTTTTTGGCCTTTCTTTATTCTTTGTTCACATTAGCTGCAGATGAGAGGAAGACAAGCTTCAGCTGAATCACTGTCGTGGAGCTTTTCATTGTTTTACAGTTTGTTCCAAAGGCTTTTTTTATCCTCCCCACCCCCTCCCCTCAAGAAAAGAACCCAAAAGCATTTTTAATGGTGATAAAATCAATGGGGAGTAAAAGATGCACACAATGTAACATCTAGGAATGTGGCAAACTAAGGAATACCCATTGGCCTAATGCACCTCAGGGAGACCATAAGACTTTGCTTATAGCTCTCATTATTAGCACAAAGAACCAGTGGCTGCTAGTTATATCTTGGCCTTATTAAAATTCAGTGCCAAAACTCCAACTGGTTTCAGTGGGTACATTTCATCATTTGAGACCTAGGACAGAGGACATAATTCTCCTTCACATGCACAGCTATCTGGGGCACCTAATCTCTAAAGATTTAATTTCTGCATTAAATTGAAAAAAATTGCATTTTGTTCTGCTTCACACACCATTTTTATGTCTCCAGGAAATATTAGTTGCCTATATTTGTAACAAGACTCATGTACCACCAACCTAAAATAGTCAAAATTCTAAGAGCATGTAACAAGACAGGCAGTGAAAAGGGGAAAAAAGAAAGCTCCAAACTTTCCAGTCACTTTTGAACAACAATGATACTGAACTGCAAAGGGGACTTAATTTGCCCTCAGAAATCTGGCCCTAAGTGTCTAAATCCCAGCACCTGAAATAGTTCCTACATGCCAATTTTGCAAACTAGGCAAAAGTTCAGGAGCAGACGGGTCCACAGGCAGTCATGGAGCTGTACACACACTGCTAAGGCAAACATGGACCTTGCACTTTCCTCCACGTTGTCCTGGTGTTGGGCAGCTACTGCCATGTGTTATCTCTTACAGCACCTCCAATATCCCTTCCAATAGAACCTTAAGCCTCTGGTCCATCAACCACTGTAACCTGCAAACAGGCTGCATTATGCAGATTTCTGCCTCCTGATCTTGTCACTACAATCTTGCTTTTCTTTGTGCTGTCCCCTGTTTAAGGGAGTGACCAGCTCTAGCACAGTGAAGAAGCCCATGATCGATCCCCTCAGTGCTACTGCCACAGAAACACATTGCATTTTATTAGTCATGGTTAATACAACAAAACTTTTAATCCACATTATGTTGTTTTGTTGTCCCTTTTATCCTTTGATAATTGATACACAGAATAGACTTTCCATGCAGCCCCCTTTGGCATAAATCTTTGATTTAAAAATCAAAGCCACATCTGTATGCCATTAAAAGTTCACACTGGACCTGTGCAGTAGAAATGAGGTGCCTGCAAGCAGTTTATACACATCATCACTGTCAGAAAATCTTCCTGCAGCACTCAGCCTGGGCCAGGAACCATGTTTATGAATCACGAGTTGTTTTGGCCAGTCAGTGGTGCTTACCATCTTTTGATGTAAAGAAAAACAAAGACTGATGAAGGTGGGCTGAAGGAACAACAAGCAGCATGTAGTGATAAACTGCAACAAATGGAGAAGTGAGACATCACTGCAGAAAAAGTCAAAGAGCAGTGATATCTTCAAATGTAAATTTTATTTTTAAATGTGTCCTGGAAGTAATGTAGAGTAAGCTAAAATCCATTTTATCCTGAAAAGTGGCAGCTGTGGGGCAAAGCTCTGAGAGTAAGTAGGGAAGATCCATTCTCACCTGTGCTGTTAACTCCATCAGCATTACTCTTCATCTCAGAGTGGTAAGAAACATCTCTTACACTTCAATATTAACAGCTTCCTTCGTGTGTATGTTGTGTGTTTCATGTCAATTATTATGCAAAAATTTGTCTCAGTTACCTTAAAAATAGAATTCTCACCGATATTCTTTGTTTCTCACTACACATCCATATTCCTTCATGAGAAGAAATGAAATGAAACTTTGTGCAATAAAAGGAAATTAAGTGAAATGAAAAAAAAATGAAATAAAAATGAAGAAAAATGAAAGGAAACCTAAAGAAATGAAATTAAATGAAATCTCAAGATTTCATTTCCTTTCATGAAATGAACTTCCATTTCATGAAAGGAAATGAAATGAAAAATCAAATAATAAAATTAAATGAAATTAAACATTATGGAATAAAGGGAAATTAAATGAAAATTTTTAAAAAACAAAATAAAAAAGTGAAAAGAAATTAAATGAAACAATGAAATTAAATGAAATCTTGGGATTTCATGTCATAAATGAAAATGAAATGAAAAGTCAAGGAATGAAATGAGATTAAATTTAATGGAATGAATTGAAATGAAGTGAAATGAAATGGAATGAAAGGAAATTAAAAGAAACGTAACAAAACGGAATTAGATGAAATCTCCAGATTTCATTTCCTTTCACAAAATGAGTTTTCATATCGTGAAAGGAAATGAAATGCCAAATGAAAGAATTAAATTAAATTAAAAAACTGAAATTAAAAAATGAAATTTTATGAAATATAACAAAATGAAATAAAATGAAATCTTGGGATTTCATTTCATGAAAGGAATGAAATGAGAAGTCAAGGAATGAAATGAAACGAAATTAAACTTAATGAAAAGAAAGGAAAAGAAAGGAAAAATGAAATAAAAGAAATCTTAGGATTTCATTTCCTTTCATGCTTGTCTTTTTGGACAAAAGAAGAACTTCTGTATCATAGAACCAAAGCAGAGGCCTACGTTCCAAATGCTTCATATACCAAAAACAGAGACTTTCATAAAAATGTATGTGCCTTCACATACTTCATAAAACAAGAGTGATTAAAAACAAACACAAAAAACCCCCTCAGAGTGCCTTATGTCCAAACAAAAGAGGTAACAAATGATTTGCTAACCATGGATATCCATTTGTTTTCATACTTCAGGTGGTATTTCCTACCTTTCTAGTTAGCCATCTCAACATCAAGTGACTGCTCTAACCAGATGCTCAGGTTCTTTCCATGTTCCAAAGCAGCAGAAACTGTCACAGGACTATATAACACCCGCCTCAGCTTTTAGGGAATGACTGAGTCGAAACACTCAGTGAGGGCTCCTTTTCCTCTGGTCCTTAAGTGAAAGTAGTGCAGACATGACACCTGACTCTAAGATGTGAAAAAAATTCCACTGGCTGAATCCTTCCCTCTGGGTCTGGAAACGAAGCTGAAAAGTCATCCCAGATGTAACTTTTCTGCATCCTTACTCCAAGAGAAGCAATATTGGAATGAAACTGAGGCTTATGCCACTTCCAGTTCTTCCTCAAAATATTTACTTATCCATATATTTATCACAGAAGTAGCCTTACCTCAGCTGCATCTTGCTGGTGTCTGTAGACAATTGCATTTTTTATGGTTTGGATAAAAAATCCATTCAGTTCCTTTTGTTTCTTGTTGGGAAAAATACGTAGCAATGGGATCATTATGAATGGGAAAGAAACTGTAAGAGATTTTAAAGTAGAAAGCGGTGAATCAGACTGTGAAGGCATAAAATAGTCCGCCCCACTCTTCCTTAATATTATAAAACTTATCAAGTGGGATTGATGTGTTCCTTTTATGAAAACTGATTTTTCTTCTTTTCCTCTCCCTTTACCAACCTATGGGGGTGGAAGAAAAAAGGATTTCCTTTTAGAAATGTCCTGCTGGCCAGGACTCTCTTGCCAGATAGATGCCTTCCAAGCTTGTTTCCACAATGCTTCAGGATTTTGGTTCAGCTTTTTGATGTCATGGAGCCACCACAACAAAGGGGAGCGTTGTTTCCCCTGCCTACTCAGACAATTATATAGGGAAGGTGGGGGATCTTGAACTGGCCTAGCAGCTTATGGCACCAACCCATGAAACAGTGCAGTTTCCATTCTTGTTTACAGTTCTCCAGTATTAGGGACCTATAAGAAGGATGGGGCTCTTTAGCAGGGCCTCTTGCAGTAGGACAAAGGCTATGGGGCTTAAACTAAAAGAGGGCCAATTCAGATTAGATATAAGGAAGACGTTTTGTACAATGAAGCTTGTAAAACATTGGTACAGGTTGCCCATAGAGGTGGTGGATGCCCCATCCCCAGAAACATTCGAGGTCAGGATGGACCGGGCTCTGAGCAAACTGACCTCGTTGAAGACATCCCTGCTTATCGTAGGGGATTGGACTAGATGACTTTTAAAGGTCTCTTCTAACACAGACTATTCTATGATTCTATTTATTTTGCTTCTCTAAACAGGCCACAGGCTCTGGAAGTGGGATGTTATCACAAGGATGGTCTCCAGTCCATGACTTTTATAGTCACGACCTAGGAGCCTGAGTGAAGTCTTACATCCTAATAAACCCCTCGTTAACTTATGAACAACTTAAGACTAACAAATTAATCATTGGAAAAACCTTGTTCTGCCAACAGAGCAGATACATTGTGGGAATTCTCGCCACATTAATGAGCGAGCAGAAAGAGATGAATCAAGGAATCCAACTCCAAACACTACAGAAACTTTTTCTAATGAAGGACATGTTCTTAGATGTATAGGGGCACATTTCTGTCCCATTAAGAAATTGGTCACAAATCACATTTTGCAATCAGGTTAACGTTAACCCCAGGGCAATTTGGATACACAACTCCAGAAGGAAACAGTTGATGCACTGCGCATACAGGTGCAGTCTGTAATGCCAGCAGGATCAGATGGGCACAGGAAACTTTGCCACTGTGCCACCTGATATTACTGCGTGCAGGTCTAGATAACAAGATGATAAAACCTCAAAAGCCTTGATTATGCTGTGGCTTCCTCAGCTGTGATTCTTACTGCCCTTGAATTAACAAGACCATCACCACCACGAAGCCTTAGCTTGTGTGCCCTAGAACTACGTGGCTTTATACTCCACTCATGCATTGCCTATTTATTCACCTAAAATAAATGCATTCTCTTCATGACACTTGTGAACTTTATCCTTTAGAGCCATCAACCAGGCTGTGCCTGCTGTTCAAAAAATGAATTGGGAGTACTTTACACAATCTCTTTATGCTCTTCCACCTCTTTTCTTTAGTGGGTTGTTAATGGATGGAATTTCAGTCTCTACTAAGCAAACCAAGTGCACAGAAACTTTACACTTAAGTTCCGAAGGGCAGTTACTCTGTTTTAGTGAGAAGTGTATTAAAACAAGTACTGTAGAAATGGCAGAACCCAGAAACTTTCCTCTCAAATGAACCTGGAGCATTGTGTTCCTGGACTCTCAGTTTCTGGAGTAAGTTTCATTAATGGTGACAAGACCTGTAGAACATATGGTGGAACTCTCAAGGGTACAATTGGCCTGTAGGTTGCATTCTGAACACCTCTGAAATAATCTCGGCTATAAAACTTCCTGCTCTGGCTTCAGCATGTTTTGCAATTTGAGGATGACTTTTAGGAAATTACCACAAGAAAGTAGACAAATGTGGACTATACTCACGGATTAGAATGAGAAGAGGCTTAAACAAAGACATTTCGAAGAATGTTCTGCAATTCTTAACAAAGGGGTCATCAGGATTCTTCTGAGAATCCACCTCAGTACCAAAAGCTACGCTACCAACGACATCCAAGGTAAAGCAGTTGTAACACCTGCATTAAATTGAAGAATGATAAATAATTATCTACAAGTCACATATCCATTACTATCTTGCTTCTATGAACATCACATAGCATTAATTTTTGCCACTGAGTTTCCTTTTGGTTTTAGATTTGAGTTTTGCCAACAAGAGATGTTTCCATCATTCTGAAAAATGCTGATGCTTGATAATGATCACCTTCTCTACACCTACAATGCGATGTATTTTCATATAGCTCAACGAATCCACTAAAAATTTATTAAAAACAATTAAATTTGTTATGATCTAGAAATCAAATGCAACATGTCAGAGATTCATGAGCATTTTCTTAGTATGCATCCTAATAAATGAGATCACTCCTTTCTCATTTTAAACTGCAAAAACCACACCTACTACCTGTCCAGTCTAAACTCTCAGACACAAGAGGTGCTTAAGGATTTCCTTCTTCTTCTTCATACCTCCTTTGTAATGTAACTCTGTGGATAAAACCAAGAGGAACTGACACTATGTGAAATCTGTATCTCTGCAGAGGAGCAGTCAGTTCTTTGGGAACTACAAAAGATCTGTGGACCACGATTTAGAAACTTCAGAATTTACTGAATCACTCCCTGCATATCTGACCATCTATCCAGTTGTCTTACCATCTTTATTTTCCTAGTGAGCTTTAGCAGCTCTATTAAGTTTTGAGATAAGTGGACCAAGAATGTAAAATATCCTTGGAATTTGATTCTTCTGATCTGTGGTAAAATAAGCAATGACTGTACTTCCACGATCCTTACAAAAGGCTAATATCAATCTCTGGTGTTTTAACCTGAGTGAGCATGTATGAAGAGAAGAACAGGAGTCAGGCCCATTATATCCTGCATATATTATGTGAATCAGTATTTCTAAATATGATCTTTGTGAGCTGTCATTTTGATCACACCAGAGCAGATTTGAAAGATAACAACAATACTGCAAAGCTAAGTAACTTCTTTTGGTCTTCAACTCTTACACACACACACACGCAAAAAAAAAGCATTATTAGAAGTTAAAATGTTAAAAGAGAGGGCATTCCTATAAAACAATAATATCAGAAGGACTCAATCATCTACCTCTCCAAGGTACTGAAAAAAAAACCCTTAAAAACTAAACCTGGAGTTGTTGGCAAAACACAAAATGGCTAAAGACAACTAAGGTCACAGGAGGTTACAGCTAGGGTATTTACATCCAAAAAACCAGCTCCCACAGCAATTTTGTGAAACTGTAGTAGAACGAAAATCACATTTATAAATACATCAAACCTGCTGAAATGGTAGCATGGTAAAAAAACAACTGGAAGATCATGTTCTGAGATGGTCAACATCATTCATTTATACTTTCAAAAGGTCTCTTCCAAAGTGTCTCTTGAGAGGTGAAACCCTATAATGGATTAATAGCTAAAAGCCCAGTCAAAGACAAAGGACAAATGGAAAAAAGGGAAAAGACTGGAAGGACTGGAAAGGTCAATTTTCATCCCAGCACTAGGCTAGTATAATGTATCTTGAGGTTTCATAGCATCTCTTCAGCCATTTAATAAAACGATCTCTGTGCGCACACACACTTGCACGTGCACATGTACCTGAAAAAAGATTAATAAATTGTGGCTAAATATCCATTTCTTCTGATGAAACAATATTATTTATGCTGCTGCAGTTTGGGGAAAATCATGAAGAACTTCAGAGGGTGCTGACCAACCCAGCAGATGAAGTGTAAGAAAAATGAAGCAAAAATAGTGCCCGTTAGAAAGGATGCATTTGAACTACCACCCAGGGTCTTAGAGGAAATGCATCTACTCAGAGAAGGGACTAGATAGTGTTGTGAGCAGTTCAGTGAAGACCTCTGATGAAAGAGCAACAAAAAAGATAATAGGATATTAAATGCATAACAAATGAGAGAAAGCAGAATATGGAAAATATTAAAATGTCATTTTATAAATCAATGGTGCATTTTCATCTGGAGTACTGATGCCATTATTTCACAAAAAGATAGCGTGCCGTGAGAGGGTGTTATGAAGAATGTGGTGAGAATGATTAAGTGCTCAAAAAAACCTCATATATAAAAAAAAGCAAAAGGGTGAAGGACTAGATATATTTGATACTAGATCAATTCTTGTGTTTGTACATTATTGGCAGCCTGTAGAGAACAGACTGGACAGGGACTGATGCAGCCTTCCTTTGTGCTTCCAGCTGTTAAAACTTCATTAAATAACTGCCAGAAATACATTAGATGCTTTACTAAAATTACTTTTCAAGTATGCAATGGCTGTCCCCAGGAAGAAAAGGCATTTATCAGACACGCCCTCTATTAAACTATGATCTCCACTTTTAAAAGTGAGGGAGGAAGAAAATCTTTTATACAGTAAGTGTGAATTTAGAATAACTGCTGCTATTGACATTTTTCTTTTTTTTTTTTTTAACCTGCTACTAATTTTTGGCATGCTGAACATACCTCTGGATATCAAAAGCTTTGCCAGAATCTGCGTAGACTTTCAAGTTACACAGCAGGATGTCACAGGCCTGGTTTATCAGTGGTGTCATCTAGAAAGGAACATACTGAATTGTGAAAAAACATAAAATGTTAAGAAAAAAAAACCAAACAAAAATAATTATTTAAAATTATTTTGATCTGATAAATGGGATAGAGCTTTCAGGTGCCTCTGCAGGTGTTGTTAGGCACTTATGCACAGTTGAAATGAAATATTGGCACTTTCAGCTCAAAATAAACCTACACATTACAGGGATGCCCTTCTCCAGCTCTGGGCCTAAATACGAGAGGCTGTGTCACTTACCTGACTGATGGTTCTTGCCCCGCTGTGGCCACATACACAGACAGCTATCAAGCAAAAATATTCCCCTCTATTTTTAATCATTCCCTGTTCCAAACGATGATTTATCATGATCTCTATATGGACTTTTAGGTTGCATATGCTCCAGGGCAGAAGGAATAATGTTTTCCAAAGTCCTGTAAAGGCATTGGCATCAGAGACCCAGCACTTCTACCCTGCCGTCTCTCAGTTTGAGGGACCTAACATGTACACTAGAAAACCACCCTAGATACCACTACAAGCTGCTGAGGGCAAACTGCTATTGGTACACAAGGAAAGGCTTTTCTGAAGTGGTGATGCCATTAAATGGACATTCATGTGAATTTATTAATCTAAGGGTTCTTTCCAGTCACTGACACATGCTGGTCTGGTAGACTTACCCACAGCTTGGCTGTAGCCAGCAGTGCAATAGTCTCTTCTTTAGGGCTTCATGGAAACCATAGCACAGGCAAACATCAAGGCCTTATAAAGTCTCTCTTTCTGTCCCTTTAGTTTCTACGTATGAGAGGAATCAGACACTTCCCTGATTACACCAAATATGCGGTTCCAGCCGTGAACCAAAAGGAACTATGTTCTATGGCTCTTTCCCATATGGACTACCAAGAGCAGCCTACAACTTAATACCAGAGTCTTACATCAACAACTATGCCAAGCATCAGCAACGCACACACAGAAGCTTGCCTTTCCTTCCTGAACTACCTCCTTCAGCATACGGATGTCAACAAACATGAGAACAGACTTATCCTACTCCTCTGACATTCCTGTTATCAAAAAAGACTTACTGCAGCCTCACAGCACACTCTGAGAGCTATGCAGCCTGCCCAGCCAAGTCCATTTTGCTTGGCACTTCTACCTCTGTGAAACTGGCATAACACTTTGTGCACAGGCACACTGCCATCTTAACACATGGGCAAGACTATACGCAGTCAAAAGGCCAACGCGGGAGCATCCAATATGTTTTCCAAAGGCAGAAGTCTGAGTCAAGAATGTGTCTAGCTGCTCTCAGGGTCCCATGTCTATATGAGAGAAATTGCATTGCAAAGCCAGGTCGATTTGGGCTTTGCCACAGTCTCACAAGACAACTCTGATACCAGATTAGTGCTCGGTAAAAGCAGCTGTTACACTTTTGGGAGGTGCACACCACATTATGTGGCAGTCTTCTTCCCCTTTTTGGTTTTCCAAAGAAGGTCCCCTGCAGCAAGCTTCTTCTCAAATGGTTCAACAAAATTAATACATTTTTATTCAATAGACTGAATGAAGGTGAAATACTTCATAATCTCTAGGTCCAGCCCCACCAATGAACTGAACCAGCCAAGGAGAACAAAATCAAAATCCATTTTTTAACAGGTATGATGTTACCGAAACAGATGGTGATCATTTCAGATTTTCCTTTTATTGCCTTATTTTCTCTTTTATTCCTCATCACATCACCAGATCTGTAACCAGCCAGCTGGTTGCTATCACTTTTCAACAGCTGGCAGAGACGTCAGGGGGACGTACGTCTGGCCAGGGCATCCCACAGCACCTCCGCACTTTGCACGTTCCACCAGCCTTTGGAAATACTGTTGCAATTCATTCCTAGCCACAAGATATTTTTATTAGTAAATCTAACCAGGAAAATAGGGAGGGGGGGGACATGGATTTGATTTACTGTTAGCGTGATATGACAATAAGACAATTATTTGTATATGAAAGCTACAGAGGATATCGACTCTGAAATCCTAGGTTGGGTTCGGGTTTTTATTCCCCTGGGGGACATAAATTAGTCCAATACAGCAAACTACAAAGACCACAGACCGAAACGTTCTTAAGTCTCATAACACCCCAAAATCTTTGTCCAATTGTCAAGAAAAATAAAGTAGTGTCAGGGGACGTGAACTATACCAAGCGTAGGAAAGTGGCACAAAAACAGACACATTGATCTACACTGCCTTGAGTATCAGTGACTTCCCATACATTCTCATTTGCCAGTCAGAACATAAAACCTGCATAACCTGCCTGAGATTCAGTTCTTGGTGGGTAAACAAACCCCAGTTGCTCTGTGTTCAGATTGGCTGAGAGTAACAGGATGAAGAAAAATCTAAACAATATGGTCCCTGTAAATATTTGATCTGACAGTTATCTAATAGCAAGAGTAGCCCAGAGTCCAAATTTCTTTCTTTTTGCCAAAGAAGAGCATTTGGGGTTAGGGTTTTCATGATGCCAGGGGCTTTGCTGTAAAAATCCTGCCAATATGCTATTTGGCACATATCAACAATTAGCTTCTGATTCTGCGTATGCACAGTGCATGTGGATGTTTGCACTGTTCAAAGGCATCAGTCACGTTCCTCTAGTTAGATGTGGTCCTCAGTATTCATCAGTATTATTACTCTCCTTATTAGCATCCAAACTGAAAACTAGAAGGCTGGATCATATTCACTGTAGACAGATGCACTGGAGACTGTACTGTTCACATACAGCAAGCAGAAGTCGTGTTGGGCCTCTAGTCCCACAAATGTTATGAAACATAAAGGAAGGAGAAGAAAAAAGAATTCATCCCTAACACAAGAATTGCTTCTCCTCCAGATTTCAAGTCCCTGAATAAAACCAGAAAAAGAGAAGTGTCAGAAAGATGTTTTGTGAGAGGATTGGTTTCCGTCACCTGAGAGTGGAGCTCTGCTATTCCTGGGCACAATTTACCACAATGAGCAACTCAACAAGACATTGGCCTGTGGCTCAAGATTACACACATTTCACGTATCACTTTTTACATTAGTGATATGCTTTTCCTCAGGTGAGCACACTTGCTTTGTCCACCAACAACAGCAATTTCTAGAGACACTCCCAAAATGCCTTTGACCAATATGTACATTCTAACAGCAAATCAAGAAAACCTTAATGGTTGGACTGTCAGATCTTAGTCCTAGTGGGACATGAAAGATCTACATGCCTGAGAGTGACACTGGAGGTTTTTCTGCACTGCTCTGCCATGCTATTACAAGTTCTGCTTTGTGTCTCCCTTTGTTTGAAAGAAATGCCTCAACACAAACTCCACTTCACAGGTTATTTAGGACAATGCTACATTACGCTGTGCTCTCTTCTTTAATTTTTGTGTTCTGTTTTGTTTAAATGGTTTGTTAATGGAGGGAAGGATCCCTAGCACACTGATACGAGATGACAAGACTGCTGCAGCACCATCAGAATAAATAAAAATCAATAGGTTTTCTGCTGGTGTTGGCTGTAAAAGAGAGTAAAGCTATTTATCAAGTCTGACAAGGGCTCCAGAACTGCAGGATCATCACAGGCACCACAGCAAAAAGAAGAGGAACAAATTAAGAAATACTAAATAGAGAATCAAGATTGGTACAGCAAGATCACTAACATGTCAGCTTGTTTCAATACATAACAGCTGAGGGGAGCATGACAGGAACACTGGGAAATGTTTCTGTTACTTAGAGCATCTAGTATTATAATTCAACAATTCCTCGTGAATTACATCTTGGACCAACTTTCAGTGATTGGTATTGTTCCCACTTAAAAGATAAAGGTGTTTCATGTGCAGAGAATTTAAGTTGCTTCTGTCAGGTCATCCACAGGCAGTCAATGGCAGCGCTGGAAGTGACATTTCTTGGGTTTCCTCCCTCCTGTCTCTCATTGCTCATTCTTAGTGCTCCCACAGCAATGGCACTATGAGGTTCATTCGGGGGTCTTACTGGAAAGAGCTTACTATTAGATCTGCTACCAACTCCAGTGCCATCTCACGTGGGATGCTACCCGACCTTACTCCAGAATCAAGCTTACAAGTCTATTGCTTTATGCTATGCTCAGCACCACAATAGCATTTGTGTTTAATGATATCCAGAGCCAAACCCTCCTTCAGCTGGAGTGGATTCCTTTACTAATGCTTGTTAGAAAAAGAAAATTAAAAAGGGAGAACACACAACACACAGAAATCCATAAAAGCAACAGTGAAACAGTACATAGCTTTTAAAGAAATTGAGAAAAGACAGAGAGAAAGCTGGAGAAGATGTCAGAAACTGCTGGAAAATGTTACAAAAACAACTCTCTCTAGACACACAGAAATCACTATATTTGCTATCCAACAACTCTATAACCTCTTCTATAACCTCAGTTCATTTCCTTTAACTTTGAAAAATCCAAAATTTCTGGAATCAACTCTTCATCATTTGCTGGCTGACTGTTGGAGACATCTGCCAAACTACAGGGAAATTCCTCAAGCTCAGTGAACTCCTCAGTGACATTACACCACTTCTTTGAAGTGACAAGGGCAAAGCTCGCCTCTGCCCACAGCCGCAGGTGCCTCTGTGGAGCACTGCAGGTTAAATCTTAGCAACACACATTATCTCTGTCTTGGGTCTTGTCCTCCAGCAGCCAGGCCAAAGGGGCTTCTCACTTCTCACTCTTGCTAGCCTTGAAACTGTCCTTTCTTGTGTTTCTGAAATGGAGATATCAGGAACCTACGCTGAGCTCTCTGTCCCCCAGTGCATCTTTCATCTGAAGTGATTGCTATGGGGAGCACAAAGAGTTGTTAACATTTATTGCTCTGTCACAGGCTAATAGCTCCCAGTTCTCTCACAGCATCCAGACAGACAAGTCTATGGAGTGGCACTAGGGGCTGCAGCACTCAAGGGGAGCCACTCTCCAAAGACACTCACGAGGTCTGCAGTCTCTCCAGCACCACTGGGGAGTTTCATAGAAGAACAAAGGTAAGGCAGACAGAGTGAACAGAGTGGAAGACTTTGGTGTGGGATTTTGTCAGAGGAATTAATATCCTGGAAGAAGAAATAAGGAATGTCCTAGTAGTATTTATAGACATGTATAAAATAGCATATCTAGGTTTTTATGCAATAAATTAGTACCAAATTTGTGTTTGTAACTCAAAGTAGAGAGGAAGGGTTTATTATAAACAGGATGTCTTGCAGATCATGCTGAATACTCTGCAGTATGGCCAATACTAGAACATGGTATTTTTGTTTCCATGCTGCTGTAGAGGTTCTGAGAGAGTACCAAATATGGGAGAGTTAAAAAGTGAGATCATAATTAATGAGCATTGATTTCCTTTGAGAAGTGAAGTATGAAGTATCCTTTGAGAAGTATGGCTTCTAAATTAAGCAACAGCAGGAAAAGCACATGGGCAAGGACTTAAGTTGCATTAACTTCAAATCCGAGGATTGCTAATGTACTTGGGTAGAAAATGAAACGCAAGGGTGAGGAGCACATCCGTTCAACAGTGGTTCTTAACCTCACATGGGCTTGCTGCAAGTGTCTGTCTGTGTAGGGATGGACGGACTTCTGGTGAAGGCATGGGAGAGAAAAGCAAAATTGAACCTTTCAGAGACACCTGCCCCAGTCCTCTTTTTCCCACTTGCTGTAGAATGGGAGGAGAAAGTGACAATTTCCAGGTCACCCTAAGCCCATGCACACATGCCTTCCACAGAGCTTGAAAGAGGCAGCATGGGCAAAGCTGATTATCAGGCTAAAATTAAAGATCTCAATCTTTGCATGCAAGACAGCTACCAGGCACTGGACAGCCCTTCATTTTACCTCCTACATTCCTGCATTCCAGCTCCACCACCAAGCCATGCAAAAGGGAGTGCCATGACTTCTCCTCCCAGCCCAGTTTTATCGGCCAGACCCTGCAAAGCCACGCGTGCCCAGCCCCAGAGCAGGATCCCTGAGGCTCCCCTCTCTTGCCCTCACCGTGCTCCTCAGCCAAGCCTGCCCAGCTGGTGCCGGCAGAGGCTGCTCTCCACAAATTGAGGGGAGTGCGGCGTAATCTTTTGTTAGTCCACGAGTAAAGAGCCGATGACCTGCAGTAAGGCAGATTAATTTCCGCTAGGAAAATGCAAAACTCTCCTCTCGCCACCATGCCATGTGCAACTAATTGCTTGCATATTTAAACACCCTCGCCTTGCTGAAATTTCGTGATGGAGTTGGTGACAGAGCAAATGTCAGGGCGTATAACCAATGGCATTGTCAGTCGTGATTAATCAGCATCTCCGCCAGGCTCGCAGCCAATTAGAATTTACCATAATAAGGAGGTGACAGCCGGCGTTGCTAAGCGACCGCTGTCTATAGAGCTGGGAGAGCCAGACACATTTAGATGTTACTGTGGATTTCGACAGCGGCATGTCAAAACAACACAAGCGTTTGCCCAGTGGAAAATTTTACAACCCAGGACTGGGCACCAGAGTGAGCATGATTCCCTTTCAGAGTAAAACATAAAAAGGAAGAGGTGATTTTTTTTTTGTTGTGGGGTTGTATTTTGTATTTTTCTTTGAGAGAAGACTTTAACCAGTCAATCATTTATATACATTTAATTAAGAGATATCATGTCACAGGACTTTTTTACTGGGTAATGGGTATCCATGGCTCAGCAAATGCTGATACATTTATAGGAAATTAGCAGCAGGTTAGCGCAGAGACATTTATTTTCAGTCAGAGGTATTTATCTGGCAATGACATTCTGTTCCAGTGACTTATTTTATTATATGAAAGGATTAAAGAATAAAAGGAGGAGGGAAGGGGAAGGAGATGGAGAAATGAAAACAAACTGACAGCAGTTCCTGTGTTAACATGAGAGTTGCTGACTCTGCACATCAAGAAAAGCTATGTTCCAACTGGGAGCAATAACCTTTCCTGGACCTAAGCTTACTCCTAACAGGGCAAGGGAGAGGAAGAGGTAAGGGTCCTTCTTGAGTATGCTACACTTTCATGGACAAACTGACTCATATAGAGGAAGACAGAGGATCATATCCTCAGATGAGCTATTCTGATTTTCACCAGTCTATGATCTGAACCATGCCGCATGGAAGCTCTGCCGCAGCGCTCTTCAGGTCTAAATAAAGTGGCACAACATAGCATGTTTTACCTATCCTTAATATGGACCTACATAAAGCAGATGCCTGCACAAGTCTTCTAAATTATGAAAGCAGCAATGTCTACACCTTACCTCTTTCAGTTTGGTATCGCTGAAGGCTGGGGTCAGGAGGCTCCGCACGTACTTCCATCTGTCATCACGAAGACAAAGGATGCTATCAAGCATTGGCTTGGAAATCAAGTTCGGCTTCTAAGTCGACAGAAAACATAATTCAGTTTTAACACAAATGCAACTACAGCTACTCAAGACTCTGGAACTTGGGAAGATTGCTCAGGAATGGTATCACACTGCTGTCCCATGAAGAGAGGTTCAAATCAGTCCCAAACACCAAGCTAAACATGGATGAGGCTAGAGAAAATTTCTCTTTTGCTGCACTCATTTTCTCTTGGGCTTGTAGAAGTCCTGGACCAACCCAGTAACTCCTTTCTCAGACTGCTCTGGTTCTGATGTTCCTGGTGTTCTCCTGAGATCGCTTTCACTGAAGCCTGGCTTCTTCCCGCTCTAAGGTGACTAGCAAGAGGACTTGTCAACACTCCCTCTCCGTGTGACATGAGTGCCAACGCACCGCATGCCGGTGTTGGTGGGGGACACAATTTCTGGTGACAGCTGGTATGTCAAATTGTTACATGCATTTTAAAAGTCTTCAGAAAATATGTTGATTAGAAAGCAAGTCCCAGTCCTTACTCTGTTGATAAGGAACACTCTCACTAAGAAGTTGCGGCCTGTGACTCTTACAGCTGCAGCAGTTGGTCAAATATAGTAGCTTAAAGCACTGCCCCATGAAGTTCAGTACCAAAATGACTACTGTGAATTTACTAAATTTTAACCTCCCCCGCCATCTAAGAAATTCCTGTCCAGAGAACAGTGCTATTCACCAAGGAGTAAAAGGATATAAAAGACAAAAGAGAAAGCGAGTCAGAAAACAACACACTTCTGCCTGGGAGAAGCATCAGGAGACATCCAGCCCCACAGTAGAAAATATTACATCTTATATTATATCAGAAGATGTTTCCTAATTGTTCCTGAAGACCTCCAATAACAGAGATTCAATAACCTCCCCACTCAAACTCTTTCAGTGCTGTACTACTTTTACCATGGTAGCCCAATCTCTCTCTCTTGCCGGAACTTTAGTCTTTATGCTGTCGCAGGCATAGAAACCAGGTTATTCTCCCCATCTTTGCAGCAATCCATACACACAGAAGGCTATAATAACCACTAAGCATATTTCAGCCATCTACCCCACATAACACCAATTCACTCAATACATACTTATCAGTTATATTATCTAGGACTGTTCAGGGTTGATACTGTTCCTCTGCATAGTCTTGCTGATTTACTTCTTTCTCAAGGTAACAGTCCCTGTGACCTGACATGGTACTCCAGGCAAGGATGGATGTTTTTTCTCCAGACATTCTGCAGTTCTCTATTTACCCTGGAATATTACATACCACAGCATGACACTGTACTCATGTACTGGTTTGTGGTTCCCTGCAACTTTCAGACTTCTGTCCGAATGATCACTCTCTAGGAAGTTATTCCCAGCCTTTATCATTAAAGCTGGTTACTCCCAAGAGTCACATTAGAACATGTCCTTTTGAACTATGACCATTCCCTTTATGACAATTTGTTCAATTGATCAAGCCCACCTTGAATTTTAGCCCTTTTTTCCATAGCATCTTTCATCCTTACCAGCTTTCTACATGAAATGTTAGAGCACTCCATACCCTCATCTAAATCATTAACAAAAGTACAGAATACTTCCTGCAAAGAAGGCACACTGGGCTTCTCCCTTCCCTTCCAACAATGGACTGTTCCAAAATACATTTCAGGCATTGTACAGCAATGTCCTCCAGAAAAACCACACTAAGATTAGTGGGTGTGGGCAGAAGGTGTACACTTCTCCAGTTACCAGGAGGTACTAATGTACATGAAAAAATCAATTCTTACGACCTATTACACACCTGGATACTTTAATTTCATTTTGTGCCTCAATACTTCTGATTTTATTGCCACTACATGCTATTTTTTTATCCTTTTTCTTGGAAATCTGACCTACTTTCCACTCTGTAAAAAAACAATTTCTCCTCAGGAGCCATGAAGAGCTGGCAATTTAGCTATGCTGGTCTTCCACTGCACTTCCTTAACTTTCCTCCTTACTGGAAGAGTTTGCACTTAATATCGTTTCTTTAAGGAGCTGCCAGCTCTCCTTAACACCTTTTTCCTTTACACTTGCCAAATTCTTACTACACTGCATAAGCTTGTAAAATGCAGAAGCCTATTTTATATTGCAAACAGGCTAATGGGATAGTTTTACATTCTCAGCAACACCATCCAGTGTAGTAAACTAATGTCACTGGGCTGACTCTACCGACCAGTTTTGTGCAAAGATGAGCAGCTTTCAGGTAGAAAAGTACATATTAAGCTGAAAGAAGAGACTGACTTAGGTACTGTCATCAGATGACTACTGTAAAACAAAATAAGGGCACTTTTTTAATGTGTATATATAGGCTATTCTATTTTGTACAATAACAAGGCAAACCTTGGACAGGCTGTCAAAATTGAAACATCTTGGACTGTTTTCTCTGAATAGCCTCTTTAAATAAATGATCTGTTTCCTAACTTGTCAGTAGGTATCTTTCCTGAGGATCAGAAGTGCAGCTAGAAAGACCATCACTCGGTGGAGCGCTCCATCATTTGTTACAAATATTCAAAGGCACAGGAGAATCAGAAGAAAGAGGCTCCAGACAATTGGAAATGAGCGTCATCCTGTCAGAAAGTACTGTATGCTACCCTCTGCTTCACAGTTTTTACGTGCTGCTAGAGCAGCCATTTACACTAAATCTTGACTCAGCTGGTCACTAAATGAGTCTTCCTTATGTTTTCGGTCTTCATTTCAAACCCTGAGGTCCAGATTGGAGTGCTCCTGAGCACTCAACAAAATCAACAACAGGGAACATCCTTGATCCTGGCAAATGCATTAGTCCAAGAAATCAGGTCACTGAATGCAGCCCCCAAATTAGCAAACACTCTCAGACCCGTGTATCAACCACCAGCCTTCACTTCTGCTTTATAAAGTGGAGATATCACATCACCGCCTCAGAAATGCTAACGATACATTAACATTTCTGAGGCACTCAGCAACTACAGTGAAAGAGCAGAATAACAATTCCCACAAGGAAATGACCAATTTTGTCTTCCAAGCAAGGTTTAAATAGCATACAGAGAAAAAAAAAAAAGAAAAACAGAAAAAATTACAGGGCAACACTCAGAGAAGTATTTTGCATCCAGTCCTAAATTGAAGGCTGCCCAAACTGTGCACTCTATAAGACAAATCTCCTTTGCAAGACAAAGCTCCACTCAGATAATAACAGATGTGATATAAATCTCACTGCATTTGTCTTGAAAGCAAATTCCCTTCCTAAAACCAAACATTTGCCCTAAAAAGTGCTCCTAATTGCATAAAGACTGTATACAGCACATTCACAGAGAGAGACCCAGTTACTGAACAAAGAGCCTGGTAACTATAATATTATAACTATGACATTAACTATAGCATTGCCTTTTTAGCACTCTATGTCAGTAATGCTCCCTTAACATATTTCTGGTGTGCACAGTATTATATATATATAAATGCTGCAAGGAAGGAAAAACAACTTTGGCCATAAATTATTTTACTCTGTACCTTTAAAACTGGGCATGCAAAAATATGTTTGTGTTTATTGGAATACCATCAGCATGACTGACAGTGTATAGTGGATTTCATTTATCAGGTTTTCCTTATCGTTTCTGCAAACACTTTCCTCCTAATTGCATAAGCTGTATTAGAGGTTCATATAGCAGGAATGAAAATGGATTTGGTATGAGAATGAGACTGAAGTATCTCAGTGAAAGATGAAGTGTCACCTCTTTCCAAATGGATGAAGTACTAGATGTATCTAAAAAATCTTGAGCTTATAAAAATCACAAAGAAGATTACCGTGGGAGGCAGCCATAATATTTTCAGGGGTGGAATTTCGGCTTTTGGGAAGCAAAGGAGGTTGCTTTTAAGTCACATGCAATCAGGATCATGTTCCAACTAGCATTATCTAAATACTGAACAACTGCTCTGCGCTTCTTTCTCCTGTGTAATCAACCATTTCTGGTACAGCAATGCTGCATGAAAACCAATGCAGCATAGTTATCTCTTGCAGTCTACCTGCAAGTGCTGCTGAGTTCCCACAATCATAGACCTGCCATCGACCACAACAAGGAAAATTTCAGGGATTTACTTGTAAACAAATCCTTTAAAATATCACTGCTTTTAAAAGAGAAAACAAAATAATATTTGCAGATGAGTGGCATCTCTGCAATTGATGCAGGAATTCCCTCCCCCATAAGGTGTTCCTCAGGATGACCCTTCAGACCCAGTTATTGGCTTGTTTGTCCCTTAGTCAATTTGACTTCCTCAGTATTACTAAATAATTCAGGCAAGTGAATCTTCTCTGACTCTGAGGCCAAGTAGAATTCAGAGGCCTCCTGTCCCGGAAGTTAAATCCCTTTCCCAAAAAGAATGGACATATCCAAACTGCTTCTGGTCATGCTACATGTTCTGCTCCTGAACTGTGCCCAGACCATGCCTAGGGGACAACTAATCAATACACAACAAAACCATGCCAAGAAGCATGTCAATATGGACATCTGTAGGACCTATTCATGCACTAATATCCTGTCCCTGTTTTATCTTGGAGAAAAACTGTAGCCTTCCGTGATTCAGTATTTATGTATTTCAATATTTGTTCCTTTCCCAAGTTTGTCACTAGCAGTCTAGACAACCTCTGGCAGCCACCAATGACTGCCTAGAGCAGAAAGAAGGGTAACAGCACCATGATGTTCCCTTAGACACCTCTTCTTACCTCTTTGGTAGAAAAATGAGGGATAAAGGTTTGCGGCCATCAGAAGGCAGTTAATGCAGCCATGCACTCTTTCAGTATCCTGAATAGACGAATCTTCAAAAAACCTAAAGGGTACCTTTAAAGACCTTTAAAAACCATTCACCTCCACAGAACCAGCTGCTTATCTTCTCCATGTGCTTTGACGACAGGGTGAGAAATGAAACTCCAGAAAATGGGATCTCAGACACTTTTTTATCTTAGACTTAATCATACCCCACTCCCAACAAAACCAATCAAAAACAATTTACTTCTGCAGGAGTCAAACCTCAGCACTCAGTCTGCTGAGATTCAAACAAGGAACTAAGCTCTAGAGCACCAAAAATCCCAAATCCAAACAGTAACTCCAACACTAATTCTGGCATTAGTCATCCCTAGCAAACACCATTTGCCTTCATGTAAGCTTTCTTCTAGTCCTGCAGCCATTGCAGGATCCAGCTTTAACTGGAATCCCATGCTGACACTCCCCTGAACTTCAGCCCTAATCTCAACCCTATGACCCACACTAATGAGAACCATTTGCTCCTCTCTCCTTCAGCCTGTCTTTGGTATCCATGGGGGCTTCAGTATCCAGAGTTAAGTCGAACTCCGGGTTCCTCCCACCCCCATCCTTTTCCTTCTTTAGGGAAATTTTTGGGGTATATTCCCAATGTGAGGGGTCATTGTTCTCCCAGTCTTCATGACTGGGAGAATGTGCAGTTATCTGTGTGAGCTTTAGTGGGGGATGGCTTTCTCCCCAAGGCAAGTTCCAGAAGCAATGAGCAGGCAAAAGTGCTCGCACATCACTGGGTTAACTTCTTCATATTTTTATTTTCAAAAAGGGTTGCTGTCCTTCTCTCACTAAAAATGCACTTGTGATTAGGCATTGTCATCCTGTTTAAGAAATTGCATTTTTAAATTGAATTTAATTAAATAAAAAGCAATGAAAAACGAGACAGAAAGTGTGTAGCATGAAGACAAGACACTATCCCCATACCTCATACAATAGTTATTAATAAAATCTCTTAAGATTACTCATTCAACTCCCCTTGACTGACAGGTCATCACCTCCAGTTCAGCCAGCAGGTGGAACCAGTAAACCCATGAACTGCCCATATGGTATTTCATCCAGTCAGTGGCAGTGGCATGACACTTAACAGATCAACATAACACTTGCTATTAAAAAAAGAAACAGAAAAAAAATCCCTGAGATATCTCCAGGAATACATCTTACCAAGCTTGCAGTAAGTAGATCATGAAAGTGGGAAGGCAGGAGATGCCTCCATATATTAGATTTTAAAATTCCCTGTTGGGTAAACTGATATTATTCCTTCCAACCTCCTTGGTGTTTTAAGTCATGCTCAGATCTCCCTGTATTCATGACATTCAACGACATATTGTGTAGTGGCTTTTGATTGAACCAGGAAGGCACTGCGTTGCATGTTTTTAAAACCCAAAATAGAGTTCATTTATGTCATGTACTCTGGAGTTCATTGGTGTTTCCATCTGGAAGGCCCTTGCATACACAGATGTTATAGCCGCATCTCTTCAAAGCATGTAAAATTTTTCTCTTCACAAATCATCATCTCACAATGGAGCAAGACCCAACTCCTCACCCCAGGACCAAAGCCTTTGCAGGGGGCAAAGGGCTGGCATTGCCCACTGAGGGCTGTGTCCCAGTGTGGGAGACCACTCGGCCACTCTCACTCCTCTGCTGTGCCTGCAAGGGGCCTCCCATCCATATAACACCCGAGGCAATCACTACATACAAGAGATGTCTCTCCCAAAGCAGGCCTGCTCCTCATCTGCCTTTCCAAAACTCCATTTCCAAATTCTCAGATGCCATACATCCCACACTGCTGCTCCCAGGTAGCTGAAATCAGTCTTTCCTTGCCCATTAAAACTACGGGGACAGACACTACTTCACAAACACATTACTCAAAACCCTCCCAGATCACCAACCCTGCTAATACTCTATTACACTTTTGTCCCCTCTTTTCTCTTTGTTTAAAACAAGTTTGATTTTAGTATGTATGATACAGAAGGTGATCTTATGGCTCCAGAGGGGAGAAAAAAAAAAAAAATCACCAAACGAACTCCAAAAACCTCATGTTGCTTTGCAATTTCATAAAAGCGTCTAGTAAAAGTTTTTAGCTTAATTTGAAAGCAACATGCCTGCAGAGGAGAAAATGTCCATGGATTATCTATTTCATTAAGCTTTTAGGTTCTCCTTGGTCATTAAGGCACTTCAAGAGAGTGTGACAAGGTAGAATTGGTTTCTGTGATCACAGCAATTGTCTTTCATTCTACTCTATAGATCAGACTATACAAAAAGGCATCTCCAAGCAGGTTCTTTTGTCATCAAGTCAGGATCTTCAGCAACTGACTAATAACTACCATTCCTAATTACTCACTGGAAAAATGGCACAGCCAAAACCAGTTTACAAGCAAATACTGGCTTTTTTTTTCCCCTCTGTGGCAAACAGCCTGGAAACATCTGTTCTTGTCTCTGCAAACATTCTCTTAAGTCATGGTTTTGCCAATAGAAACCAAAGCGAGTCATTGCAATGAGGTAAATATAACCATTCATAAATGCTAAAATAAACACATATGGCCTCCTGCAGTCTGACCCAAACTGATGCAAGTCACACGTTCCATTTGTTGGAGTAAACAACACCAAAATTAAGTCCATGCCTTCATGAGTTTGCATATGGTGGTCAGTTTGCATATTTGGGGTCAAAACAATCAAACCAAAGAAAAAAGTACTTGCTCTTATTTAATTAGGAATGTTGGTATTATAAACAAACCCAGGTTGTACTAGAGAAGCCATACTCTATACACAGTTCCTGCTGTGCTGAGAAGCAGTTTTTAAACATGTTTAAATCCACTTTCCAGCTGACATAACTGGCCTTTTTAATATTGGATAAAGTTATAAGACTATTAAAAGCCTCTCTGTTTATACACACTTCTCCTTGAGGAAAGGTTGAGGACCAGAAAGTTCCTTTTACAGGTTTGTAAGGAGTATTTGGAAGAAAGCAGTCCCCAAGATCTTTTGATACACATATATTGCCATGCTTTCAGTCATTGGCATACGTAGGAAAGACAGGCAATGCCCGTAAGAACTTTGGCTAGACCTTTTTATTTACACAGGACCACCATATTCCATACTCTGCTCACCCAGGGACATACCTGCAGCAACCTTGAAGCTTCTGAAGAATACCAAGAGAGATTGTAAGTACTACCCAGCCTCCCACTGCTTGTCCTCCCGGCTGCTGACCCAAATACCTTGGGTATGCAGTTAGATACCTCAGAAAAAGAGTTCACCAAAATGAGCACAGAGCTGTCAAAGCTGCCATGACAGGAACGTAGGAAGAGTCCTACACTTCCTTAAGGTCTCACTACCTTTCTTCACATGAATGTAATAACAAAATGTATTCCAGAAGAGAGGTCACCCCCTTTGTTACAACTGCAAAGTGAAAGAAGTCATGGAATTAACTCGCTTTCAAACAGTCACTGACGGAACAAAACTCACAATGGAGGAAAAAAGTTGTAACTCCTTCCTGTGGATAAGGATAGGAAGAAAAGTAAGTAAATAAGAATTATTACAGCAGGAGTACAGGTTAGAGGGAGGGAGGGATAGTCTGAGACCTATCAGGCTGCAGAGATTCACTAACTTCTCTATCATGAATGCCATAAACCACACAGAATGTGGTGTCCATTCAACAAATAAGGTTGCAAGTGCATCTTCTCAAAGAATCACCTGTAAGTTTCTAGGTAGGGCACTTCACAAAGAGATGAGAGGAGTGCCTTGGAATGACTTCCAGCAGGTAAATATGTGAAAGCCTTTCTCTTGCGCTCTGGGCAGCTCTCCTTGTCATGGGGGACTGTACTGAAGCAGCCTGGCTCCACCACCTTGTTTTACAAAGAACCACGTTTATTGCTGCTACATTTTCTAAAGTGCCTGAACTGCCAAACAGCTTCAAAGGTACCTGTGAGGGCCATCTCCTCTTGAAACATCATATTCATAGATCTCCTACCTTGGACAAGATTCAAAGCTGCTAAGCTTCCGTTTGGTGATTTCAGCTGCTGAAATCAGCAGCTCCAAGGGATTCAAGGCACTTTCAGAACATTAGCTATGTCTGAGGAAGAGTTTTAAATCTGTATTGTCAAATTAAGCACCTCAAATAGGGGTTAAATGCCTAGGACCTTCTGTTCACTAGCAGAGGTAAGCTAGCCAGGTGAAGGGGAGGCTTACCAATGGCTTAGTTTAAAAATATCACTTGAATGCAAAATTTTTATTCTGAGAAGAGTATATATAAGAAATGTCACTTCTTCATGTATTTCATATTTTATTGACAATTTCAGTTTGACCTCTTCCACTCCGATGCTGCAATACAGAAATAAAATTATATACAGGCCTGTCTAGCTAAAAATCTCAAAGCACTGAGAAACACTGAAAATAAACAAGAGGCTAAGTAGCAAACTATGACCAAAAAGTGAAAGACATTTCAAAGGGTTTCTATCAGTCTTCCAAGTTCCCATGTAGCACCTCAAACTTGTTGCCTAATACCCCATTTCCCACGTGACAACATCTTAATATTCAAAATAAACTTCAAATTGTCATTTATCTAATTTGAAACAGAATATTTGGCATTTATACTACAAACTGATGATCTCCAATATGTGCAAAACAACCCAAGGAAAAAGTATTTCACCTTTTCCCCGCAATGCCAAGAAGAAAATTTCAAAACAATGTCAAATGAAGCCGATAAAAGTTTTCTTGTGAAGCCTCCTAAAGGTTTAAAAAAACAAAAAAATGGGTTCAAGATGGTATTTAATTCAAACTACTGGAAGAAAAGGGCTATTAAAAATTAAAAACATGAATACAGCTTTCAGCTTAGGAAGTTGACAATGGGCAGTCAGACGTTAGAGGGATATTCTATAGGAAATACTGCTCTGCTCTTGTTCTGCTCTTTATCTAAGCATATGCTGCTAGTCCAAGTCAGAACGTTGCCTGGCTAAATAATTTACTTTTTATGTTACTTTTCCTTTGAAAAGTCATTCAGAAAGAAAACTCCAGGTCAGCTTTAATGGCAGAATGACAAGCTGTCAACAAATCACATTTGCAGTATCTGCTCAGCAGAAGAATTTGAATTCCCTGCCTGCTACTTCACAATTCTTGCTAATTACATTAAGTGGATATTTACACATCAGGGAAAAAAAAAACGAATTTCATATATTAAGATTTCCACATCTATCTGTCAAAACATTAGTGCATTTTCCTGATAGCAGTAGCTGCTTTTTTTCCTCACTTATTTGTCCCTCAAGAGGAGCTAGGCTATAAAACTTTCTCAGGAGTTTGCACAGCACATTTTCAGCATTTTATCTTCCAAGATTTCATATTTGTGGTTATTGCTTGGTTTCAATCAAATAAATAAAACAATCCTAATTTATGAAAGCATGTTTTGACATGCTTATATGAAATAATGTGTGTTCATTTGCCTCTTACAAATTAATTTGAGCATATCTAGAATTAAATGTTTGTCATAAGATAATTTCAACAGTAATAAAGTCCTACTGCGCACAGATAACATTACAGGACTTATCATGAGTTCCCTGGAGCTCACAATTTCTGTAAAACAGCCTTACTTCACAAACAACCTGTAAGCAGACTGTTGCTCACATCACTCTTATTTGATTTCTTCAAGGAGAAAGGTTGGAACACTCTTCTGAGTCTCAGCAAGTACCTCATTCAAATAAATTAACAGTATCAGCTACTTTTGCATTCTAAAACATTTAGACTTATAATAGGAAGTAGTGTGGATTATGAAACATAAAGCACACCACCATAACTTGTTATCTTAAGAGTTCTAGGATAAGATAAAATGTTACAAACAACAAAACCCCCACAAACTGTAGTCCACACCACAGAGCTCACAGATCTCGTTCTGGTCAAACAGGCTTCCTTCAGGTGATGCAGCATTTGGGGGGCCTGTTTCACTACTCTTGCTTCAGTTTTAGTGCACTGTTACCGTAATGTGAAATCAGAGGGATGGATCAGAGCCCGAATTCTGCCCACTCATAGTGCCCAAAAAGCCAGCACCAGCATTTCAGGCACAGACAAGCTGGAAGCTGAGCAAACATGCACAAGGACAGAGCGAGATTCGGGATCTAGATTCCCTTTTATCGAGTGCCCGGGGAAGGAGTGTGTGCCAGCCATGAGAATGAGACACCTGCAACCTTTCACTGAGGATTAACCCCCAGACAGCCAGGCACACACAGAAAGGCAATGGGCAACCTGACTGGAGGCTGCCATAGCTCTGCCTGCTGGGATTTCCTAAATCAAGAAGGAAAGAAGCTTCACTCTCTGGGAGGACCACACACCAGTGAAATTGCCAGGCTGTACCCATACTCAGCACACACATCACACTTGACTGCGTGCACCCAGTATGTTATTTTTACTTGCAAGTTATTGCTATATGCACTTCCAAGCCCCCACTTCCAAGCTTTATTGGTGGGTGGGAGTTGTAGTTGGTGGGTGGGAGTTGTAGTTCCCAACCATCAGTGTTGGCCAGCACAGCACACACTCCGACATCACAAGAACTCATTTTGCATCTGTACGGCTGCTTCTCTTACACCTGAGGTTCACACTGAACACCCCCAGCACCCAGCAGCATGAAAAAGAAAAGGGATCTTGAAACTGAAAAAAATAACCCCTTGTGACATGTCTAAAACCCTGCTGATTTTTTTACTTAGAAAAAATCTTAACCCTAGGACAAACCTAAGTTCTTACAACCAAGAGTGACTGTCACTGCCAATATAATATAAATGCTACCACAAGTGCAAATGGAAGAGTTGAAAAAAAGTGGAAAAATGAGAGTTACCCCACTTGACCACAAGGAGGGTAAACCAAGGCAGTGCCATCCAGCAGCCAGGGCATTTAAAGAACATCTAAAATGACACCGTGAAACACCAGCTAGGGAGGGTACATTCCTTTTAAAAATTAAAATCAAACATTAAACAAAAATAAAACCAGAGCCGGTTAGAGAAACTTAAATAAAGCCATGAGATTTGCAAGAAACTGGAAATACTGCAAAATCAATTTCTTTCTCTAGGCTTTCTGGAAGAAAAGGAGGAGAAAAGTTCCAAGAAACTACCTTTTTATAGATGTTTTTGGAACAAAATAACTTTACCTTGTAAATTGAAACCACTTTTTGTTTACATTCAAAGCTGTAACTGAAACAAATTATTTTAATCAACTCTTTATTTTTATTTTGGCTTTCAACTCTTCAAAATCAGATATGACAGGAAAATTCTGTCTTCCACACATTTCCTAATCAAATCTCAGAAATCACTAAGGTAAGGCTGTCTTGTTTTTTTATTATTCTTACTGCTGACAATGCAGTATATCATCAATTCCTACTGCAGTCAATTACAATTATATTAGGAAGATACTAGAGAGCAAAATAAAACATTAAGAGGTTCGAAAATCTTAGGCTCAGTGCAGTCTTCATATCCTAAAGCATATGCAGAAATGGGTCCAAATGGGTCCAATTCTTTAGTTATGTTATCAATATACCATTTTTTCCCCACAGGATCTTGATGTGATTTCTCAAATTTAAGATTTCTAGAGAAAATAATACCCTGAAACTTTTAACACTGCACATAAAAAAACCAAAAACCTTTCATGTAAAATGAATCAGTCACAAATGCAGGGCTCTCCTCCTTCAGACATAACGCTCACATGATGACTTGTAGAAATTCTTAGTCATCTGTAGAGTTCTGTCAGCAGAGAGCGATAGTAGTAAGTCAGTCTCCTTTAATAATTTTCTGTTGAGTCTGTGTTTACTGAGATTCTTTAGGGGCTTATAAACTTAAGCAGTTTGGTCAGATTTTCAAAGTGGTTTTTATATCCAGCCCTTAACACCAGAGGGAACAAAGCCAAAGCAATAGACTCTGGGTTTATTTTCCTCACAATCAATAAATAACCCAAACTTTTCCCTAGGCATCATCTCCAAAATAGCAAGACCATTTTGACTGAAAAATTGTAAATGGAAAATACTAATTGAAGCAGTTAAACTATGGTAATCTACTGAAAAGAAAACATTGTAATGGGAGACATTGGGCAACTTTAATTATAGATCTCACCATTGCCTCTGTGACAGTACAGCTTCTTTGGAACTGATGAAATACCAATATAGTCCCGGGGACATTAAAACTTGACTGAAGGTCAATGACTGGTTAAACTGGAATGTTTCTGAGCCATTGTTAAATTATTCAGAATTATTTTAGGAAAGCTGCATGAAAAGTGCAGGAGTGCAATTTTAGCTTCATCTAAATGCACATACTGAGACTGGAAAAGGAAATGGGGAAACTGTCATTTGTGATTGCCTTGAAAAGGGAAAAAAGTAACATCTTATGTACCTTCAACTTACAGCGAATCTAGCAGAGGAGAAGAGTGCAAAATAGTTCTTGTTTTTACTACTTATTTCCCCAAACCCTTTACTGCAAGAGCAAGCATGGAAGGAAAAGAAGAGGAATGGAATGTTATTTCAGTAAAGAATGTCATTATTTTTGTTTCTGTTGCTTAACACCAGTGGGAGGAGGTTGGCAAGAGTAAATAATTAACAATGATCAACAATCCCTTACTTTTGCTGCAGGACACCTGTTTCCTGATCTCTGTATATATGTTGCTGAATATGTGTCTGTGACGCTAAATGGAGTCTCCTCGAGCCATCACTTCAGAAACAGATGAATGAACATGAAAATGTGCAGTGCCCAGGTGTGCTCAAAGTAAGGAGGACTCATTATGCTGGAGAGCTGTGAGTGAGCCATGCAGTGTAAAAACTTGAATTTTACACCCCTCATCTTCTTCCCTTTCCCTTCTAAGTGTGGTGAATTAAATGCTGACAATACATGAGCAGCACCGGCAAGTGTCCTGAGACTTTCCTTGGTCATGGTCAGGAGCCGTGCTTCCAATAACACATGGCAGCGCCTTCCCTTCCCCAAAGCTCGGATCAGCCAGCTATTTGCTATCAATTATTCACAACAAATGGTGCCAAGATATGTGGTTACTATATAAAGAATTCTCACTAGAGAGTAAAATAATACCTGCCGAGTCATTCTTCACTTTTGATCCTCCAGATTTATAGCTGTAACACGCTGTCAGTGGGGAGGAGGGCACAGTCTCTGAATATCTTTTCCTGTGGAGGTTTCATTCTTGCAGAATGAATGTTTCATAGTGTAGATTACAAGCAAAAAAAAACAAAAAAGGGTGGCAAAATTTTTCACTTGGCACAGATGTACCAGAGGTGATTGCTAGGTAGAAGAGAAATTTCCAGGCTCTGGTCAGAGGACCACTGCAAACCAGCTGCATCAATAGAAGATGCTACAAAACCCATCAGCTGTTCACCACTCCCCATCTATTGGGGATAACCACCATTGAAATGGAGATGGTGGAGAGCTCCTGTGAGCACTCATCTGCCTCAGTGCTATGTCAGTCTGCATAGTTTTGAAAAAGTCCACACTGACACGTAAACCAAGATGGTTGTTAGCATTGTGCTAGATAAGAACACTATCATTATACCATGAAAAAAAAAGAGAAGAAAAAAAAGGACCTTTCATACTTTTAAGCTCAAATATAAATATAAAGGCAGGCAAATTCAAATTGATTAAGCTATCTGAATGAATGTCTAAAGAGAGAATTATTCCCACTATTTGGAAGATATAATGCTACCTTTAAAATACTTGAAATGAAGAGCAAAATCTTTCAAGGATTAGTATAATAATGCCCACATGTACCACATTAACTCTCACTGAAGAGGAATGAACTTGTGCACACACACAAGTTCCCAGCCAGAACTATCACACTCAAAATAAAAAGCTTATCCATAAAAAAAACCAAATCAAAACAAAAACCCCCACCTCCTGGCATTAAGAGTTAATAGTGGGATGGGGGTGGGGTGGGAACAGATTTGTAGCCGATGGAATGAATGGGAGAAATGATGCTCAGATGCAATATCTGGCACTGGAAGTCACCACAGCACTGGTTGCCGGAGGCTGGGCAGATAAGCCAGAAGGAAGATTACTGTCACTGTCTGTCCTGCTGTTATGTTAGTCTTTGGAATTCTGCTGCTGGCCACCTTTGGAAGAGCACACTCAACCAGGCTAAACAGATCTTAGGTATGATACATGACAACCATTCAAATATCACATATTGCCATCTCACATCTACTCCAGTGCTGAACTACCATACTCCTAGGTACACACATGTAAATCACTTCTCTGTGCTATGAAACATCACTTGCATAGGCTTAAGAGGGTTCTTGTATCATCAGATGCTTCAAAAGGATTTTTTGTACATGAGCAGCTGAGTTACCTCCAAACGTGGTTAAAGACATGAAAACAAAGCAAAGCACTAGGTCTGAGCTCTGATTGCTCAAGCATCAACTCAGATGCTGTGATCTGAGCCTATGTCAATTCTGGAACAAGTGACAAATAATTACTCTTCTAAACAAAAGCAGACTAGGAAAGGCAGGAATCGAAGGACATGACACTCTACTATATGTCAAGAATAGGGAAAACTAAGAAAACTATAAACAAAGCAACCAATCTGCTACTGTCAAGTAACAGTTTCAGAAGTCAGAAATGAGGGACTCTTAAAAACCTGTGCTATTAGACTGAGTAAGTTCCCAAAAAAGTATTCTCACAGCCTATGTCCAAAGAAGTAGGATAAGTTTAATTTCCCTTAAAAAAAAAAAAACAAAAAAAAAAACCAACAAATCAACAGAAATCAAAGGTCAGGACCAGCAAAGACCAGCACAATCTGCATTTGCACTCCACCTACTCATAACACAGTCAGCTAAGGGCAGGATTAGATAAGGAAGCAATAATGTATTTAAACAAGAAAAAATATTCATCAGACTTAAGATTTCACATATTTTATCCAGCAGTAAAACATGTTCTTTAAATAAGGAACAGAGCCCTAGGAATAGATAGTCCTTTCTTGCCTATGAGTGCTGTTTCTCTTCAATGTTATTATTCAGTATTAAAAAAAAGTGCTGCAAACCCAGTAAATAAATAGCCAATGTAGGTTTGATGAAAGATTGGCTCAGAAGACTGCTTTTGGCCTGAATAGAAAGATATGCTTTCATCCTGTTTTGACTATACTCATACGTTTACCTAACATAATTGGATGTAGTTAATATTGCAGGAGCCTTCAAGCAGCGCACATTTCCCTCATTAGTGGGTTTAAAGCCTTAATGATATCTCCTGTGCTGCAGAAAAGCCCAGTGTAGGCTTTAAAAGTGATTGGCAAGTTTCAACAGGAGAAAAAACTGGGGGAAGGGAAGGCAAAACCTAATGAAACTCTGATCTTGTTCTCTTCAGTTGCTTAGAAAAGGGAATCTTGCAGAATGATAGAATAAAGAAAATAGAGGTGAGGATAAACAAGCCAAAACAGATAATTTCAAAGGTTGACCTTACAGTAACTCAAAGAAACATGTAAAAGAAACAGGGAGTGGGTAAAAAGACAGGGGGACCCTTCACATACCTGCAAGACATTAAGACACATACTTAGTCCTACACAAACTCCTCATGGCACAAACAAGCGCACATGCACAGCATATTGTCAAATCAGCATCTTCCTACACCTGCAGCAAAACCACCTTTTCACAGTTTCATGATGCAGAATTCCCCTGCCCCCCTCCCTTTAAATCTCAATAGTTTGGCAGGGAAGCCTTGCATTTAAGAAACAGAATGTCACAATACACCATTAACTAAGTACATGCAAAGGGTTTGGGGTTTTGTTGTTTGTTTGTTTTGTTGGGCTTTTTATTGACTAATTTTGACCATTTTCCAGGAACAGAAATTTCACAGGCTGATTTAGCTTCAAAAGAAGTGTAATTATGTACAGCTGTATTCAGTATTTCTTGACTGCCTTGAACAAGCAGTGAAAGGGAGATTTGCACACATTATCAGCCACTATCATTAGTGCTGTAAAGTACGTAATCCATCTGGCGTTGTGGTGTCTACCTAGGAGCAGGTATTGAACCACGGATGGCTGCAGTATAAAAGCATAAAGGGAGAGCCTTAAAAACTAACAAAACCACACAGCAACCTGAGTAGTTCCTTGATACTGAATTGTCCTTGCATTTATGCTCTCCCATGGTTTTGCAAATCATTTCTATATGTACAGGCATGGAGAGTGGAGAATTAAAAATGTAAATTTCACCATGTGGTTTTGCAGTCTTCACAGGGGAAGAGGTAGCAGGATACCATGGTGATGGCAGCACTGCAGCCCATTAATAAACCGGAGAAAGACTCAGGGATAGATTCAAATGCTTAGACCCATGCTGAAAAACAACTCATTTCATAATAACTCTTGTGAAAAATAAGAGGGCTGTGAATCTCAACATCAGCTGTGGTCTCAACCTGCTGACTCATCATTTCCTCATGGGGAGGCAAGGAAAGAGGAAACTTGTTTTTAAGTCTTCTGGCCTCCTTACAGTCAATTGCATTGCATTCCCTTTATATTGCCAAGGTTTATGGCCCATAGCATTTGAAAACAGACAACCCACATTTGGAAAAGAGATAAAGTGGGAAGTTTTTATTTTGTATTTCATCTGTGTGTAACCGGTCTGTTTCCACCATCACTGCTAGCCCTTCATATAGGAGGAATCAGCCAGTTTTATTTGCAATCTCACCTGGAAATGTGACAAATATTAATGTTCATTTACTCAATTAGAGATTCATAAGTCTCAAGCAAACAAATTCATATGACCTACCTGGACAACAATATGTTATCCAGTTACAATAGCAGCCTCACTGGAAGTGTGGCTTTCTCCAAACCCAGCTACAGCCTGGTCACCACTGCTGGGGAGTATGCGGAGAGCTTCCTTCAGCCACAACAATGCAGGAAACTTTCCTCAAACAGCAAACTACCTAAGTCACCACTCAAAGGAAATACACTGTCAGTTAGAGGGTGTCTCCAAGTCAGTCAACAGGACCATCCTCAAATGAATTTGACTTAACTACAGTCAGTGTTTAAAGACTGATTGCTTGTAAGCCGTTCCGTGGCACCCCAGTCTACTGTTATTTATATCTTCCTAAACTTTCACAAGTCTTTACTGAATACTCAAATGTTTGAGGAGAGACTGTGTCCACCCTCTTTTCCATGAGTGGTAAAGAAAAAACAAAGTCTCCCATTTAAGGGAATATCCCATAAGTATGTAAATACAGTCATGGCCCACTGAATTAAATAAGAAGTAAGAACGTGCATAGAAGTAAGCAAATGCTGACATCTTTTTATGAAGAGTGGAGCCCTGGTTTAGGAGTCGTACTCCCCAATTCTGTGCCCCCACTGAGACTCCCCACACCACACTGTGGCCCTCTTGCTCCCCTGCTTTCCCCTCTCCCTGTGGCGGGATGCAGAGGGGAACAGGAGGCAGGAAAGGTAAAGATCATGGGTTGAGATGAAAGCAATTTACTGGAAACAGCAGTGAGATAAGAAAAGGAACAGTAACAGCAACAATACCAGTGAGAGGGTACAAGAAAAGAAAGGATTCACATGGAAATCCCTCCAACAATAAACAATACCAGACAGCTCCTTCAACCACATTTACTTGACCAGAAGGAACCCCTTCTCCCAAGAAGGGTGTCCCTTTCCTCCACCCCTGGCACTGATGTGGTATAGAATAACCTCACGGTCCTGGCCATGCCCCCTCCCGGCTACTCAAAATACTTAACCCTGTCCTGGCTAGAACCAGCACAAGTGGTCAGCAGAAGAAGGTGCCAGGCGTTCCAAAGGTAAATGCAAATGAGCTTTCCCACTTCGCCGGACATAGGTTTCACTTGGTTTCCTGTTCTGAATTAGAATCACAAATAAAAATAACAAACTTGAGATGATGATCCTCAAACACTCAATTAAATCTGATAATACTAACTTTCCTACTTTAGCTTTTTTTAATACTTCAAAATAGAAACTTACTTAAAAGGGAAAAAAAAGAGCTTTTCATTAAAACTTTAAATCTGCATTTCTGAAGCTTCTTTTAAGAACAAACAAAAAACCCTCCCACCACAACTATTTAAATTAACAGATAAATCAAATCCCAACCCATTGCCATCAGTCCTGAAGCACTCACATTCACTAATGATACTCTTCAGCTGGAAATTCCCAACATACTCTTTTACATTTATTAAGGTGACAAAGCACTTCCTAAATGCTTTGCCCTTGTGAACACAGGAATTCTGTAGCAAGGCCAAAAACTGAGCTCAGAGCTCCTGAATCCTGACCTAGAGCCCTAATCACCAAACCAGACCTCTTCTCACTGGGATTCAGAGAATCAGGTGGTTCACAGAACATGGTCTACTAATATATCAGCTCCTTCTTTAAGGGTAACCGAAGCCCAAGTCTGATTAAATTTACAGTCAATAGCAGTGATCATTTGACAACATTAGTTTTGTGCTATTAGCTTCAGCATATGGGGAATAAGGGACAATTTGTTGTGCATGTATAAAAAGACTTACATAGTGTGAAAGAAATGACCCTCCCAATATTTATTATTTTAATTTTCAAGTGTCCATTGCAAGCATAAGCACTGCTACTTTAAAACATTTAAACAAAACTGAATTTAATTGCTCAGAAAAATTAACCTGCAAGCTCTCTAAGCAAAAAGGGGAAAGAAAAAAAAGAAATCTAGAATTAAAAGCTATTTTATGAGGTATAGAAAGCAGCAAAATAGTTATATAGATATATATATATTGACCAAGTTAGAAAGGTATTCTAGTATGTCTAGAAGACAGCCATGGAGACACACTTGGGAAAGAAAGCAGATATTAAGGTTGTTTACTCTCAGTGCTCCTGAGCCATCAGGTCAAAACAAGGAAAAGAGCCCTTGCTCAGCTTCCTGGCACTGGAAAATCACTCAAGCATCTGGGCTCACGTGGCTGTATAACAGCACCCACAAATATGCAGTCAAACAAATTAATATTAAACAGATAAGTGCTATACAGGCAAATGCATTCCCTGCTAACATGACTGCCTTTCTATAATGATGCTGTACCAGACAAGATTTCAAAACAACTATGATCTAGAAGCTGTATCAAACTAGTAGGCAAAAAACCTAAGTCTTAATAAATTCACTGCTTGGACACCTTTTCACTTATCCTTGTAAGGCAGAGAATGATTTTTGGAAGCACTGAATATCCTCAGCTCAGTGAGACCAAGGCTTATTGTACATGTGGCAGGATTGATGCTTGGATTTGTCCTACAAAGCCAGGGAGGGAGGGAAATCACAAACAACTGGATGTTCAAGGCACAGCCTGCCATCAGGCACAACGGCTTTACTGCATCACAAACCGAAATGCCACCATGGCAGGTACAGAGAGATATTTTGTGAAGTTTCCATAATAAGATGGCACAACTGATGTCTACAGTGCTCTAGAGATTGGAATAGAGATTCAGCCTCTCCTCAAATCACAAGGAAACCCCAAATCAATATATGTGCATCCATAAATATATACAGATACGTATTCAAGCTCACATGCAGACATAGCAACTAATCATAGGACATGTTGGCTCCAGAGGTGTTATACCAGTCACCTTCCATGTCCTATATCAACCAAAAAAACCAAGATGAAACAGGATGAAGGAGTGAAAAAACGAAAAAAAAAATTCTAAACAGAATAAGCAGTGAAAAAATTCAAAGCACATTCCTTCTCTCTGCAGGCACAAAACCCAGCATGCATTCAAAACTAAATATCACAATCAGACTATTCACACACCCCAGATCATCACTCATGTATTAAGCCATCCCACTGAACAGTCATTTTAAAGGGTGGAAAAATGAAGACCTCATTATATAGATATATTTACCATGTTTTCTCATTTGTTTGAATCATTTTCCAAGTACCAACTTGCCTGCTGTCGTACTGCATCACTGGAGCTCCAAACCGTGTGCCCAGGCAAAGGTAAGCTTCCAGCAAAGTTCATTCATCATCTGTTTACAAGCTGAGTTCATTGCACTTAACAACAACAATTTCTAAGTTAACAAAGAAATTCACGTGAAAGGATGACGATGATGGCATCGACACAACCGGAAATAATCCTAGGAAGTTTAACTTGAAGAAAAGAAACATTTCTAAACCAAACAACGAAGGGGGAAAGGGTCAAGACAGCATGCCTGTGTGTCTTTTGGCAACAGTATAGAACTTTTCATTCCTTAACTATTTTCACATTACATGTCTCCAAATGAGTATGTTGGTGGGTTCATTTTTCAAAATAAAAACTGTATTTGTGAGAGAGAGACTGAAGAAACAGCCCAGCCCATAAACTGGATCAGACTCCAGGTTTGGATACACAACTGGATTACCACTGTTTACTGAAAGTCAGCACATCAGTAGGGCTGATGCCTGTTCTCTAAAAATCAAGGCAGAAGGCAGCAAGAAAGATCTTGCACAAGACACGCAAGTGGTCCTTTATTTGCAAAAGGTGAAGAACACAGACACACACATAGACCAGTTCCTGAGCTGAGCTGTTTGAAGCCAGTTGTTACATCCCAGTCCTGCTCTGGAGACACATAATCATTATCAGTCAGTGTAGAGTCATCTAAAGTTAATATGTTGATTTCTGTTGACTGAGGGCCTGACCCAAAATTCACAGAATTACAGGATAGTTGAGTTTAGAAGGGACCTCTGGAGGGCATCTTGTATCAAATTTAGATAGATCTTTTGATACAGTAATATACAATTTTCTTTCCCCTAGCAAGAGACCAGAAAGAACAGCCAGTTCAGGATTATGTCAGGCATCCTGGACCACAACTGAATAAAATGTAGAAAATAGGTTCCTTCCTACTTGGTGGTTGCATTTTATTTGTTTAATGCCTCAGGTAAGCCTGAATGATTATAGGTTTACCAAAATAAAGGTGGTGATGATGAAACAGCTTAGTGTAACAGACAAATTCTACATGTGAAAAGAATAATCAGATCTTATGTGGGTGAACTAGAAGATGATGAGGACGAACAGACAAGCGAAAACAAAAAGATGCTCAAGCAATTCATTTTTCCTTCAAAAGGGATACAAGGAATTTGTAGCACATTATATTCCTGGTACTTTCTTGTTCTTATTTTTACCACTTCATTATTGTTTGCTGTTAATCCATTATTATTTGTTCCACTGTAGCAGGAAAGCTTCTGATGAGAAAACAGCAACGTTTTCTTACAGCAAATGGAATTGGTGTAGATTTTTGAATTTTAAAATGTCACTCTCCCCCAGCTGGTTGGCCAGCAGATTTAAGGATTTGGTCTTGGGAATCAACCACTAGTTTTCACTTGTGATAGCCACATGAATCCTGGCAGAGCACTGGCTCCAGCAGCCTAGCAAACCTTGACTAGCCAGTACTTACCTTTGCCTTAGGGCTCATTGAATCCACATTTTTAGGAAATATTTTTACCGACAATTTCTGAATTATTTTAATTATGTACCAGGTCATGTTTCTCTTCACATTGTTCCACCTTAACATTCTGCTCCTACATTTTTAAAAGTACACTTTAATGATTCTCAAGCACTAATTGAAAAACAAATTTTCAATGCAGAAATTGAAAACAATCTGACAACAGATTATGTATCATTATCCCACCTGGAAGAAAGCAACAACCATCATAATCCTATCTCATTCACAAGACAGTAATGAAGTAAAAAATGGTCTTAGTGCTCTTAAAAGGAAACTTCTATTCAAGAGACAACTTAACACTGTTGTGAGAAAAAGGTATCATTTACTCCAGCACAGCCCTGCCTAAATGCTGGCTGAGGTTTCCATTGTTAACCTAAATTAAAATTAATTCCACATTTTTTGGCAGAAGGTCTATAAACTAATTTTCATATTTTCTTCTTCAACTATAATTAAAAACATGGGGAAAAGGCTTCATATGCCTCAAGTATGAAGGTATATTACAGCAGACATTTTTGGTTTTAAATGGCTACAATGCTTACATTAGTTGAGATCAAATTAAATGGGAAAATAGAGTGTCATTATTGCCTTCCTGTGATTATACAGGTAACAGTACATACAGCCTGTTCCTACAAGGCAATAACAGCCTGTGTGCTCGACTTGGTTGCTTATTCTATAAGGAAGTGAACCTTAATGCAGATTTGATCTGCAGTCACCATACACTTCTTTTGCAAGAATTAATAACTAGTAATTCAGAAACAAGAGAAGATGGCAGGGGAATATAAAAGACTTTTTACAGCAATATTCAAAAGATATCCATAGTAAAGACATGAAATATACAGTATCAAAGGGAAACATAAAATGAAGAATAGTTTAGCTTGTGTTCACATGCAAGATCTACTTTGTCTATACAATGAGTGAGCAGACAGGTTTAATGTGTGACAAGTGCACAAATGGTCTAGGTCTTTCAGGATGTAGAGACAGGACACAAGGTGCTTCCAAAAGAATCCTCTCAGCAGATTAAAACCATTCTCATTCCATAAAGGCCTTCTGATGACTTCCCAGAAGGTAGTCCACAAATGCACAATCCCAGATTAAAGTCATCCTGCTTACGAGCACTCAAAGGCATAACACCACATTACAGACAGCTTTAATGAAAGCTGTCAGAACTCACTGAATCATCATCTTACTGGCTTCTACCAATACACCCACTGTTTTCATCCCTTCACAATTTAAATTTCCCATTGTCTCCTAATCAAATATGCATATATTTTACAATTAATTGAAAAAGAGACAAAAGAAACATGGAATATAAACTTTTTCTACATTTAGCTTTTAGAATTAGTCCTGCACATCCTGAAACTCAGTGACAGTTTGTTACAGTAGTTACAACTGCTACAGAGCGAATAATCTCTGTTTGAGGCATTCTAGATTAGACAACTCACATTTCACTCTGGTGAATGAAGTACAAATCTTGATTTTGGAAATGCACATGGGGAGGAGGGGGAAGAAAAGCACAAGTGTGTTTTCCTAAGACCTGTTCAAACCCACCTGCTTTCCCATCCTCTCAGCCTAAAAGACTGACACTCTTAAGCTGAAAAAAAGACTTTGGGTGGAAATAATAAGCCTGTGCCATGTCTGGACTGGAATACATTAGCCTAATTTTGTGAACAGCATTGACTCCGAAGTCAGGTCTATAACCACTCATCACTGGGGAAGGAATTGGTAAAATAAAGCAGGGGGATCTCTTTAGTATTTTGAATTCCCCACTAGCAAATAGAAACCTTCAATTGAAGTAGAGGAGCTTTCTTTGATGTCTTGGGGTGACTTTATGATGTGTATCCCATATTGCCGCCCTATGCCCAGAAATTAATTCTTGTGCCTTTCTATGCTTTTAAACTGAGCCTGAGAGGAGGAAGGAAAAGACTGAGCAAAACTTTTTCAAAGCAGTTTGCAGCTTGTTCAAGGTCATACACAGATAGTGACTTTTTTTTCCAGCCAGCTTTCAGCCAGTTGTTCAGTTTCTTTTTCTCCGGAGAGAGACTGAGAGTTGAACTTTTTTTTCTTTCCCTGGGATTTTGGATTTTTTCCCTTTTTCTGTGGACTGCTTCAATATCAGAACACATCGGGAGGACTTTCCACCGAGCACAGAGGGCCTGGCCCTGGGCCAAGTCCCAGCTCTGTGGAGACCAAAGGGAGGACTCCAACACTTTCCCAGGTTTTTTCTTCATAGCAAAAAGTTTTATTATTTAGTATTATTTTCCTTTTCCCGTGTGTTTGTTAAATAAATAGTTTTTCTCTCTTTCACTTTCCTTTGAGGAAAATTTATTTTTCCTGAACCTGGTGGGGGGAGGGGTGGTTGTGCCTTCTCTCAGAGGATGTATTTCTAAATTTGACCAAACTGGAACATTTGACTAATTTTAAAATATACAAACAGAAGCAACCCTATTAAAAGTCTTAAAATGACATTTATTCAGTCAATGTGATAAGAAAGAATTCTATTACTTGGAAAGTGCTTTTCTCACTCTCACCTTTCAATCATTATTTGCATACAATCCAAATCACATCTGAATAACTTCCACTGGCCTTCCTCATGTACCATCCAGCATTATTTATATTCATGTAGAATTATTAGTGTACAGGATAGCCGAATACTTCACCAACAGAGCTGACTGCAAATTAAAGAGGAGACAGCTTCCAGTGTGAAAACTCCAGAGGAGAAAAGATGCCCAGGTTAGATGTGGAAGGACCCAGAAACATAGGGCTGCTTGTCTCCAACAAGTGAAAAGCAATGGCTGGAAGAGGGGAGAACAAAGTGGAAAGTGAGAAATTATCAAAGATTGTAGGTATGTGAGAAGACCATAGAACAAGCATATGAGAGCATATAAAATGAAGGAGGTTCACTTGATTTAGACTCATGGGCATTAAGCAAGAGAAATAGCAACCCTGCACTGGAGGGAAACTGCTAAGTTTGCTAAAGGGAGGCTAGGAGTTAAATTTTCTCATCTGACATAGGCTTTCTGGTTAGTGGCAGGGATGTCACTCTGTCAATGTCTCAGTTCCTCATCAATAAAGCAGGATGTTGTACAGAAAAGCCACAAATTATTCAGGGGGCAGCCAAGTGATAAGGGCAAGATACGAACCTGCAGAGACAGCTATACCTAACAGATCCATGATGAAGAAAAAACAAAGCAGAGAGAAGGAGAGAGTGGCTATAGTGACATAACCTATCTGAATTTTAGAGAGTAACACAGATGTTACAGACCATGATAGCTGGACATATAACCACAAGAAAGAGAGAAACCTCTGAACACAAAAAGCCTGGAGAGGAAGAAAAATTTCACCAACTGAGAAGGGTGACAAAACAGAGAAAGATATATCCAACCAACCAGGCTGACTAAAGTTAAGAGCAGAACAAATCTCTGAGTGTCCCCTCAAAAAAGCTCTCTCATTTGAGGGAGGTGTTACTGCATCACCAGCTACTGCTAGGAGTAGTGGGTACAGTCTACTACTACCAAATATAAAGAAAAAAAGCATGGACAAGTTATAGACAGGAAGAAAGAGGGTTCTTTCTTGGGGTGGAAGAAGGGAAGGAATGGAAAATTTCTTCAAGTATAGAGAAAATGGGGAAAAGCCCCTTATCATAATAACTTCAGCCTAACAAGTCTAAAAACAGATTCTTGCTTTCAAGTGTGAGTTATGGGCAGAATGGGGGGCAACTGGTACCAGTAGTTATTAAGTCAGATATAGGCAGTCACAAGATGAAACTCATGTACCAAAAGAAGCAAGCAAAGGAGACAAGCAGACTGCAAACAGACTGACTGGTTGCAGACAGGATCAGAGGGACAGAGAAGACAGACAGCTGATCAGAGAAGAAATGTTCCCTGAGGGCACAAACAACCCTCCTGAATACATGTGAGTTTATTTGAGCATACAAAGGGCCCAGAGGGAAGCAGGGAATGGATGGGACTGAGGCAGCACGCAGTGACAGTATTTCCTTGTAAAGTCCTGAGCAACTGCTGGAACTCTTTACTATCCCTCTGGCCATTCACCCTCATTATTTGTTCTAAGCAGCTCTTGAAAATGAGCTTTCCAAGATGAGTGTAACCAAGAGCATATGTATAAATTCTTGCTAACTCCAACTTCCTTCTTTGCTATTCATTATTTTCAGGTATGACTAATATACAATAGCTGTGGGAGACATGTCCTTGTCCCAAGCAGACTGCTCCTGCCCTGTGAAGACTAAAAGCACAAAACAGACTATGTGTGGGAGAAAGCAAATAATACCATCTCCATGTTACAGATTGAGAACTGAGGAAGAGAGCTAGTAAATGATTTTCCCAAGATTGCACAGGAAGGCAGTGGCAAAACTGGATATTGAAACCCTCTCTCTTCAACATCCATCTGGTGCTTCAGTCACAAGGACAGTGTGTCTCTTCTAAGGACATTCCCTTTCATCCTTAGAGTGTACTGGTAACAAGAGTCATTGACTGAATGTATATATTGAGTGTATATAACTTAAAGTCTTATTGAACCATGTTGTAATTTTGCCTCTCTCTATTTCTGGCTTCCTTGTAGCCACTTTTGGTCTGAGCTTAAATTAGCCATGCTACCAACTCCATCCACAAAGTCAACTTTTATGTGTACTTACAGTTCTGTTGGTGAAGTTACTGAAATCTGTCACTAAGATTTGCTTGATCATCTCTGGTGAGGAGATCACCACAAACATCTGGCGACCAATATAATACCTAGAAAGAAATAGAGAACCATTTTAGCAGATGGTGACCACAGAGAACCATCTCCTTCCCTAAAACATCACTTTTTGCTTGAATATACTTGCTGTGAACAAATACCACAGAAAATGTATTCCCTTAGGTAAAGCAGTATCTTTCCCCAGCCCTATCAACTGTTAAATTAAGATGCATGGTCCTGGAATTTAAAGGAAATAGCTTAAAATCTTTTACTGATTAATCAATACTCAGCCAACATTTTAACGTAAAGGTTTACACACTCTGCTCACTCTGAATTCTGTACAAAGTGATGTAGTATCACTAAACCAAACTATAGAGGAGTAAAACATTAGAAACCAACTCAAATAATCATGAAAGACCTACAAAATTGAATTTCCTGACATCAGCCACATGAAATGTCTTTTCATGGCTAAGCCCTGTCTCTAATGAGTTTTTCCAGAAGTCCCCCCATCATGACTGCAACAAAGGCACACTTCCACCACTTCTACTAGCACTGGAGCAGAGTGCAACTCAGGTTCTGCATTGCCATGCACAAATCTTATGTTACACTAATAGGGAGAGAAAAAAAAAAGGGGCAAAAGAAGCTTTACCAAGTCTAAGGCAATTAGTCAAACTTCAGAAGAAGAACGGGTCATAGGGGCCTGTACACCCTCTATCTCCCTGCCCTGATTTTAATATGACCTTGTGGAGCCAGGGTCTGCCCTTCTGGGGCTTCACACCATTGTGGATGCTGCCGAGGTACTGGGACCCATCCCAACCCTACAACTTCTAGGGGTGCAGAGATCCCTTTTCCAGCCCCATTCCTTCCAAGGCCCACAGGCACTCAATGCTTGGCTGCTCTGCTGGGGGAGGAAGAGGCACCACCAGCAAGCAGAGGTTGCTCGCAGTCCCTACCTTTGTTGATTGCTGAAAGACTATTCAGGCAGTGCTGTCTTTTCTCCACCAGGATAGAGGAAGAAGAGGTTGGACGCAGCCACAGGAGGACCAGGCAGCTCATAGCAGAGCACAAGAGCAGTGCCACAGATGCTGCAATACCGTGGTAATATCTGTGCCTAATCGTTTTGGTATGATATAGCTCAGTATCGATATATTGCTTATCACCTGTCTACACTGCAGCAACTGAACAGACAAGCAAACCCTGGGCTGAATTAAATATAGTAACTAGAGGTTCCCATGGCAATGAGGCTGCAGCAGCCTGATTTCTTCAAGGGCAAACAAATCAGACAAATATCTTGATTCCAAAGCAAGGCTTCACAGTCCAACTTGACCTCCCTAACACCAAAACTCGTAACAAACAAATGGCAGAGAAGAACAAGAACACAATGTGCTTCAGGAGGGAAGACATCATCTTTACTTCTCTGGTGGGTTTCCAGAAGGAACTTTTATTTCCCAAATGCAACTCACAGGCTCTACTGGAACCTTAGATATGGGTGGTATGGTCTGTGGAGGTACAACTTTTTCAACCTTCCCAGTTTGCTCAACCGCAGCAAAAGCAGCTGTCTGTTAATGGTCAAACTTTTATTCTGAATCCTCATAGGTGCATACAAAAGAGCTGAGGCCTCAGTTTAAAGAGGGTTTTGATCATAGACTTTAGCAAAAGAGGATAATTCCCTACATGCACCTTTTGCATGTAATTTGTACAGTTTCTCTGGCATCAGAGAGGCAACACAAGCTCTCAAAGCAAAGATACGTGCTGCTCTGAACCTACCCAGGATGACCAGCCACAAATACTGACCTCTCATGCTCACACCTTGCTTTTCTCTTCCTCCCTCCAAGTTTAGCAAGTTCCTTGTCACATTTAATGGTTAGTGACTGATGGTCCTGCAACAAACAGCTTTCCACAGGGACCAATTTCCTGACACCAGATTCCAAATTTGAACCAGAAGCTGATTATGTCTTCTACCCAGACAGCTTAACTCTGACCAGCAAGGGACACCCCACAATACATCATGCAAAGCATGTGTGTGTAGGAGAGACACACTTCTAGTTTATTTCAAATCTGGGAAATTGCAAATCTCCAGCTCCCGTCCACTGGGATAACAGGATGGTACTCACAGCAGGAGTCTTTATGTCACAAGCACTTTGTGCTTGAAAGCATTCAGGACTAAAAATTTGGGACAGGAGCATCTCCTACTCAAGCTGCTTTTATGAGAAAGTGACTCACAAGCCAAGCTTATCCAAACAAATCTATTCATCATCCTCCAACTCAGACCAGTCACCCGAACTCCCAGTTCTGTTTCCACAGCTAAGCGCTTTCTTTTTCATTTACTCTTCTCTAACTTTCTAGCTATAGGCACCTGCTTTTCCTTTCTTTATCCAGTTATAAATTAGGGCAGAGAAGGAGAAGAAGGGGGGGAAAAAAAAACCCTACAACTACTAAATTGAAAATGCTGGGGGGAAAAAAAACAAACAAACTTAAATTGATTTTTAAGCAAAGTTCTGCCTTTTTTAAGAAATGACTGCTATAAAGCACACACATTATTGTATCCCAAACAGCAAAAGCTCTCTTCCCACCTTTTTTCCATTCTCCTACTTGCTGTATATAATCTTTCTAACCTTTTTTAGGACACGAAAAATGAGGTTTTGTATGGACGCACTTTGGAAGTCAAAATCCATACACTAGAAGCATGACTTCCATGGTCTTTCCCTGAAGTAAAGGAAAAAGGACAAGTAGAACTAGACACAAAACAAGATCACCTGAGCTATTTCATTTAGCAAACACAGGTTCAGACCCTGAAAAGCCACCAGAAAGATGCTTAACTGAGTTTTAATATATTTAAAATCCTTTGCAGGATCAAGGCCTCAGTCACAAAACAAGAGGCTATCTCCCAACTAGGTGTTTTGGGTTTTTTTCACTTGTTTCGAAATAGCAAGTAAAAGATAAAATCCTCCTGAACAATAATCTATTCTTCCCAAGTAAATAACATATTCACCCCTGCTATGTAACTTCATTTTGATGCTGTATTACTGGATGAGGATATCGCTAGTCTCAAATAGACTTAGATTTATTATTGAACAAAACCCAATATTCTTGTCAGATTTTAATAAATAAGAGTTTGAGAAAAACAAAAGCCTCTGGGCAAGTATATCACAAATGGATTCATGAATAATTTAGGACAGCACTTTTTATTAACTTTTCCTAGGCTAATCTTTTCACAGGGCTCATTCACACACAGAAGTCCTACCTTTGGCTACAGTACCATCACACTGCTTGACCCAATACTTTATAATATTTTCATGTAGAAAGGGTGGAAAGCAAATACTTGGGAATACCTAGCCCAGTCCTGCAAATAAGCAAGAATTCATGCATGTAGTATTGCACCCTTGGGGCGATGCACCTCTGTCCACATGGAAATCAGCTGTAGTACTGCCACACCAGCAAAACTAAATTTCATGACCCACATATGGAGGCAAATTTTCCTGGGTAGATGAGGCGTGGGTTCATTAAATTATGCTGTCAGGGCACTTTCTATTATATTTCAGTTTAAACTGCAGCCCTCCAGAACAGAGAAAGAAATTCACATTTTAGACTAGTAGCTTTAGCTCCATTGGAGGGTGAGGCAGGAAAGACCTGGTACCAGTACATCAACAGCACAAGGACAGTGTGAGCTTCCTCCAGCAGATGAAAGTGTGGATGAGCCATTGCCCCAGCAGGCTGGGATGGCCAGGCAAAAAGCTTTTCACAAGTGTTCAGCAGAGGCCATGGGTCTATTCCCAGAAGCTGTGAAAAAGCAAAGATTGCCAAAGGGTGCACAGGTCAAGGAAGGGGTTATGTTACAGGGTACTGAACAAAAGCTAAACTTCATCAGAAGTGTTTTAATAACTGAAGAGGCTAAAAACACCCACCACACCCAGCTGTAGCAGTTTCATTCCTAAGAGCAGACAAGCACCACTCTCAAGGCAATTAATGAGAAGGACAGAGGTGATGGACTTGTGTTCAGGGTCAACCCAGGATGTTGCAGCCCTACTTACAATGATTTAGTAATTTAATAAATGCAACTTTTCTTTTATCCCCAAGAATAAACAGCAATCCAGCAATGATATCTGCAGTTTTGCTCATGCACCACTGTTGCTTTCTGCAGAGATGTGGCCTAGGTATCTCAACCCCACACCTAGTGCCTGCCATGGCCACGGCCACAGAAGATAACCCATGGAGGTAAGAGATGCCTGCCAAGTCCAACTCTGAGCTGAAGTAGGAGCAATGAGACAAGGGGCACACTGGACTGCTCGGTCCCTCCTGAAACAATTAGGACCATCATCTTCCTTCCCAATATTTGCCAGGGATACCCCCAGAATGCAGATTTCTGTTCTGAGGTGACACAGAGGATCAATCAGCTACTTTTAATTCAAAAGACCAATTTAGCATTAGCCTTTCCATGCTCCCAAGATCATCCTAGCCACACTGCATGGTCATCTGCTGCTAATAGCATCTCCCAGGTCCTGAGTCATGGACACGCTCTCTGAGCAAAGCTCGCAGCAATACTGCCTTGCTGCACAGGAAAAGGTGGAGAGCACATACAGTACCTTATGGCAAAGGGCCATATGTTTTTGTATAACATCCATGTGGGAAACACCTGCAACCCTTTCACCTTGTTTACAGTGCTGCTATCAATTCACAGAAGACTTTGATCTTCCTATCTCAGTCCCATGTATTACAAACACATTAATCATAAAATATATATATGCTGTTAGGCAATGAGCAAGGCTTTGTTTTCTATATGCTGTGGTCTGGTTAAGTACACAAAGATCATCTGTAGAGCCATATGAAAATAGAATATTTTATTATCACTATTTTCTTCAGGGAAGAGCAAAGAACAAAGAAAAAAAAAAGGCAGCGGGGGGAGAAGGAGAGGAGTACAAAGACACAGAGATACAGTGGGAAAAGGCTGATTTTCTTAGGACACTTTTCCTAAAAGAAGTTCCTCAATCACTTAGCCTCTTTTGTTTAGAGACACCCTTTCACTGCAGGCAGAGAAACATAAAAATGAATAGCACAATGCTTGTTTAAAAGAGGCCTGAAGCCCAGCGTTACTTACTTAATTATTTCAGAGGCCAGCAAATTGATTTGTCATAGCACTGTCCCCTTTCAGTGCTCGCAGGCAATTCAGATGGAGTAGGAATAAGAAATACATAATGAACAGCTGCAAAACCCAAACACAGTCTGCACAGAAAGGGTTATTTCGGGCTGAGAGGAAAGGAAAGGAAAGGAGTGGGACAAATTTGTCAAGTACCACAAGTCCCATTATTATTTGTGTTATATTAGCAGCTAATGGTCTCCAAGATCCCCATGCCCTAATTTGACAGGAGTTACTCATAAGCAGAAATCTTATTCTAAGCCTGTGGAGCCTACAACTTAAATAACCTGGAGTGACAGTGGGGAAAACAAGTAACATCTTCCATTTTCCATCTGAGGGACTGGGGGACAGGCAGGTGTGGAGGAGATGGGAATTGCCAGCAATCACCTTTTTTTTCTCCTGTTGACACCCTGTGAGAACAGAGCTTCTCAGCTGCTACATACACCTGGAAATCCCATGCCAGCTTTCTTTGGGATGGTTGGGAACTAACTCCTGTGCCACTTGTTCTGCATCCTAGTCTGTGACTCTAGCTGGCAAGGTGCTTCCCTGGACTACTTTTATAAAGCACTCACAAGTTGAGTATCTCCAGATTAGAGAACCATGAAGCTCTCATTAACACTTAAGAAAAACCAAAAAAAACCACCCCAAAACCACAACACCCTAGAAACAGGTGAAATTACTGCACATGAAAATGAAGCCCTGGTAGCATTGAGAAGTCTCAGGCACAGAGAAAAGTTTCAAAGCGCAGCTTTGCCAACACACACACACTCACACACCTCATCCAGAGACTAATCCAACCCATTGTGTAAATTCATAAAAAAAAGAGACATGGCCACAGCAATTTCTATTTAAGAATAAATTGTTCCTCACTTCCTTTTTCAATGAGCTACGTTTCTTTTCATGTTGTGAAAGCTTTAAAATAAGCACATAGGACTATTAATTTAATTCCTGGATGCATTAAAAATATCACGTAACATAAAATGCTTGCTCACACACACTTCCTGCGCTGCTCTGTATGGTTATGCACCCAACTCTTTGTCCACACACCCGGGATTAAAAATGCTATCTTCCACATACCAAGAACCTCTGCGCTATCTCAAACTCGCACCTGGCCAAAAGGCCTCTGCTTTCTGACGTGCTTAAGGAAGTATCAAAAAAAGGAAGAAAATTCTGGGATTATTTATCTTCTCCCCACCACTAAAAGCACAGCTATTTTTAAAGGAGCTCCTCCCTTGTCAGGTGCAGTAAGAGACTTGTGGTAAGAAAGTAATATATTTAGGGTTGACAATAAGGAGAAGGAGGGCTGATTGAGGCCATTACAAGGTACAGAGCTGGTAGAGTCTTTCAAGTAACTTATACCAGAGTGCAAATGAAATCTGTTTCTGAGCATCTCTAACCCTGGGGTTTAGCAGCTTGAGGGTGTCACACACATTTACTAATCCCTTCCCCCTTCCAAGTGAGCAGTGCAGGAGACACAGCCTCTGCATGGCTGTGTTAATTCATTCATGAAATGAAGTAGATGACATTTACCCACGTATAAGAAATGACAGAGATTAAATTAAGCTCACAAAGTGCCACGAAGAGGGGAAAAAAAAAAAAAACACCTCTGAATTATACAGCATATTCGGCAACCTACATCCACTTGGGTTTTGGAGGCAATCTGAGTCCAGACCTAAGTGCAAGTACAAAAATTCATGCCCACGTTCAGGGGTTGGGGAGAGAAGCAGCAAAATGGATGGACAGGGATAACAATTGTTTCTTTTCTCTGTTCAGGTGGGCTGCAGCAGAAGCTGAGCTCCAGGGCAGCGCAGAGCCACGGGGTCATGGGCTGTGCTCCTCCACAGCCGGGGAGTTGCCGCTTCCCAGGGCTGGCAGGGGTTATTTTTATCCTGCCAACTGGGCTAAGATGATTGCCACCGCCGCTGCCGCCGCTCCGCGTGCTTGCATCATACCGCTAGCGCTGATTAGCTGCATCAGTATTCCACTTCATTAATGCCAAATGAAAGCTGTAAATAGGGTACTGCGTTTACAGGATGCTACTGGAAATGAGAAGTACTGTGATATTAATAAGAAACCAGTCACTCCTCCTGCGTGGGTGCATGGTGCTATTGTGACTGGGTGACGCTGAAAGTCCTCGTAGCTCTTCACCTCAGCACGAGTGCCAGAAGAATGTTGCTAAATCTTTTCCCATGGTGCTTCCCACCAAGCCTGGGCTGTATTAGTCTGTGTTTTGTTACTCGTGTTTAGACTGTGGCATTTTCACCAGAGCTTGTTTTGTCTGCGCTCGCTAAAGTGCGCTACGCCTGACTGACCTCATGTGATGGTGCAGCAGGCGTTTCCTGTGGGTTTCAGCATATTTCTGTGCCCGGCCTTTCTGGGGGTTTTCGAGATGCAGCATGAGAACAGTCTCATCTCTTGCTCTTTGCACCTAATTCACTACTAAAGTACTCCTTTGCCATACCCCGAGGGAAAAACCATCAGGTTACTATTTCCAGAACACTGGATTATTATTTCTAGGGAAGACTACCTCTGGAAAATAGCGAATTTTCTGTGTCTCCAAACTTTACTTGCTACTATGAACACAGTGTTCATTTGTATGGATTTGTATGAGTCAAATATTTATATTCAACAGTGCTACCTGTTTTTACAGTAGAGTGAAATGAAAAAACTTACAAGATGGCCGAGGAGGATAAGCAGAAAATGTTACTTGATCTAAACAAAGGTAACCTTTTCTCAATTTTTTTTTTTCTTTTTTTTCCACATAAGGTAGGTATAGGGATCTGCTGAATGCTTATGCTCATTTCTAGTTAGGAGCAAAGTATGGGGGACATATCTGAACACGTGTCCATGAAGCCAAGGAGGATCCTCAGTGTCCCAGATAGCAGGGGAGCATTTGTGTGTCACTGTGCAGGATCCAAGAAAAATTTGGGGCCAGGAGACAAAAGGAGGAGAGCATATGTGCGATCATACGGAGAAAATGAAACGGGAAGGCGGTCAAAGGATTTAAATATCATTTGCGATACTACGACATCACAAGATACAGCAGGAGATAAAGCAGGTTGACTACAATAAAAGCACAAGTGTAATAAAGTTTATAGTTACACACCCACCACTAAACTTCACACAAGCAAACATTTCAGGGCAACTAAAACAAAACCGAGTGATCTGACTTCCGCCTCTCATAAAGCATTTCTGACTATGATAAAATTGAGGTTTGTGTTATCATTCCTCCCTGAGACCTGACATCAGGGTACACAGAAGAGCCATCCCTAGCTCTGCCTTTCTGCGACCTTCATCTCATGTATGCTTTACTTATCATGGCCAGAACTCAACTGCAACTGGAGTTCTTCACTTCTCCGGTTTAGCCCTGAAGGAAAGAAAAGGCTTTCAGAACTCACCAAGTACCCCTGTCTGCTGAAAAGTCATGTCCTCATACGTATCTTCAAAAGCAGCGTTCAGAACAGAGACATTCAATATCAGCAGGCTGTTTCTGTTTGTTTTAATTTTGCACTTTATCTTTCACTTTTTTATAGGCAAGACAGCTCATCTGCCTCCTGTAAATAGGATCAGCAGTGGTGGACAAAACAATATTTTATTTTTGAATGTATCTGAAATAAACATGTACATAATTTTCTTTCAGTCTACTCTTTCTTACTGGGATTTTGATCTTAAATCAATGAGAGAGTTACATTATATTGTACACCATCCCTCAATACCTTTGCTCTGCTTCTGTTAATGCAGATGCATGCATTTCTGAAATAATACTGTCTTAATATTAGAATGTTTTAATTCTTCAATAATGGATAGGACTCAATAGACTGGGGGGGGTTGCATCATAAACACAGCATGATGGAATGAGTAAGTGAAATTGAATTTCATGTAACTACACATGTAATAGACTGTTTTGTAGAATAAGAAGTGACATTTAACTTGGTCATGGTTACTAGCCTGAAAATATCTGAAGTTTAAAAGCAGGGTTTCATAAGTGGGGAAGCCATGAGCAACTCATTCATTTGGTTTGCGTGCAATAAAGACACAGATCCCAGCCAACAATGCACAGCCTTACTTAGGGAAGGAAAGGCTTGTCAGACTGGCCACGAGGGGGACAGTCACTGGGACTTGCTTTTCTTGTACAATCTGCCTAAAAAAAAAATATGTCTAAACAAAGAAAAAAAAAGGCAGTAACCACCTACTGAGCTCTTGGGAATGTACTTTTCTTATGCTACAGCATACAAAATGCGCACAGGAAAGATTAATTTTTTACCTATAGCAGCATGTACTTTTTCTATACATTCTTAAGATAAACACACACACAAACTCATTTATTTTGTTAATGCATTATTAAATGTACACTAATAAAAGTAATTTCCCAATGCTTGATGCATTTATCATGAAACCACTAGCAGAATTCTTTACAATAAAAATGCACATGACCAACCGAAATTATCTAGGGAAATGGCTAATATCTGACCATGGAGAAACATTAGAAAGCAGGGTTTTGTTATAGGATAGAAGGAAAAAAAATAGATGTATTTTCTTACAGAAAAATTGCAATGATAAAATTATTTTTAATAGTACAATGCTACAGCTCCAGGAAATTTTCCTGAATCAATTCAACCTGTGTTGTGGGGGACTTTAAAAACCCATTAAAAATAACCATGATAAATTTCCTAACCTCTTTCAGTGCACCATGCAGAAGACAAAGGAAACTGCAATTCAACAGAGATAGAAAAGAAAGAAAAGAACAGAAAAACCTGATAGCTTGTGTATCAGCAGTAACATCCTCACTAACAACAATGAGCAAATCTGCACCACAAAGGACAAGAAGAGCAGGAGTGATGTGTACAGCTGACAATGGCACTCCAAAGTAATGACTTCCAGGAAAATCTGCTGCTACAAATGGACAACGCGCTGCTGAAAGGTAGTTGAGTCACGGCTTTCATAACATGGAAAATTATTTCAGCCTAAAAATGAATGTACCAAACCCCAGAGTGCATATGGCTCTGGTAAAGCAACTATGGGGATTACATCCTACAAACAGCTAATATGCTCACCTGGCTTAAATTATTAAACCTCGCTGAAATCTGTGCAGGTTCAGTGGGTTTTCCCCATACTTAATGTGTAGTCATAAGATACAGATCATGTTTCAAACAGTAATATTAGTGAGAGCACTGCCTAGCTGACGTATTTTCCATTTTCCATGTTGTACCTATTATCAGCTGTGACAAACACACTCCCTTTGCTTCCCCCTTTTTTGTGGTGGGAGAAGGGGGCAATTGCATAACAAATGGCATATACCTCACTGTCTCATGAAACAACCCAAATGCCTGGGGGTGGAATAGTACACGTAGCCCTCTCTTCCACAGGCGTATCCTTTCACCTTCACCAGCAGGTCCTGTTCACCCACTCCTTCTACTGACCCCCACCTAGATCACAGCAAATCACACTGACACTGCTCTGCACACCTCAGCTCCTCAGCTCTCTTCACAGCTGCATTGAACAGCTGTCCCAGGCCCACATCTGGCTGCCTGGGGACATGAGTGACATGTAGCCCTCAAGAATATCTCCCCTCTGCCTCAGTCATAGCTGCTTGGCTGGAGACCACAGGATTCCCACGGACCTGCCTCATTTTTGAGTCCATGTTATCATTCACACTGCCTTGCTATGTTACTCCCCAAACCCTCTGGATCTCGGAAGTCTGCAGGAGCAGTTTCCTCTAGCCCTTGCCTCCAAACAGTTGAGTGTACATGAAACACCAGCAGTCATACTTAAGAATCCTGAGAAAATTTCTAAAAAAAAAAAAGGCATTTTAAATTGCTCAAAGTCTACTTAGAAAAAAGGAAAAACCAGTCAATTTGAACACAGAGCAATGTATACACCTAATATTCCTTTTAAATATAAAGACACTGGACCAAGTTCAAGCAACCTGATCTTCATGCAATGACAGAGGTATAGCAGAGATACAATCCCTGCATCTATTCATAACCCCTATAAACAAAGCAAAAAAAAAAAAAAAAGAATACAAGCACAACTGTAGGATGAACCATCATTGAAGTAAATATATTGATCTATCAAAAATGATTGAAGACTGACAATAAAAGGGTTATAAATTCTTAGAAGAAAGAGAAAGTAAAAAAAAAAAAAAAAAACAGAAAACCAACCCACTGAAAAACTCCCACCTACATTCACAAGGAAAAATAGACTGGAACAATAAAACACAATGGCAGTGCCTGTACATCTTTGATAGCTGCCCCTCCCAAAAGCTGGAACAATCCTGCTATAAACCAAGCAAATGAAAATGTAAATGCATGAGCAATCATCTGGGGGATTCAGATGCTTCGTGTCCTGTAGGCAAAGAAGAAAGGGGGAAAAGGTAGGAAAGCATGAGAAGGCACCACTTTTAATATCTGCCATTATTGATTAGGCTCTTCTCACTTGGAGCCTTTTAAATCCAGCAGAGACCTTCCAGACCAATGCTGCCTGCATGGCAGGGTTAGCACTGCCAGCAACACTCCTTGTCCTCTGACCTCAGTGTGATCTGCTGCTTCCACTCCTCCGGCAGCAGGGACAGCCTGTGGATTTCAGAGCGCAGGGAAGCCACGTGCATGTGCCAGCCAGTGCAGGGAATGCATGTGTGCCTGCAGAAATCCAATATCCAAAATGGCGAGCCCAGAAGAGGCAAAAGATTGGGAAATACACTGAATGCAATGCTCAGAGCAGTCCTGGGAGTAGGTATAAACACAGTGGTGTATCAAAGGGGTGTCAGGGTCTGTTCCAAGGCTTACAAACTGCATATTTCTTTAAATATTTTCCTTAGGAAATGAACAGGATGAAAATTATGGTACTTTCACAAGCTTCTGTTCTTCACTACTGATGAAAATCCAGTTGTATTAGTTACAGGACAAAAGCAAATATAATGCCACTGAGACAGAAGAAAATATAGGTCTGTAGTAAGGATAAGTTTAGGTAATTCAAATATTAATCTCCCCATTTTGTAATATACTTCTCTATTTCAAAAAAAATTTAAATTATTTTAATAGAATTTAATATTTAAAAACTAATGCCTTTCCATGTGATGTTACATTACCATCTGACCTAGTTAAACATTTGTCTCTGTACTGCACTTGAAGACCTACTTTCTCCTGCCCCAAACATAGCTTATTTCCTACTGGCCTAAATGGACAGCCAGTGAACATATAAAATTGTTAGGCAGCTTTGGTAACATTTTACTTTGGCCCTTCACACAGAGCATTTCATAAGATGTTCTGTACAATAAAAGGTCCCGAAGAACCAAGATCCTCTCATAATGTCACTTTGAAAGACTCTGCAGCAATTCCCAGTGTCCTTGCCAAGATCCTCTTTCAATAAAATAGATTCCAACATTGACAGAAAAGCTTGGATTATTGCTGAGTGATAAAATTTCTGCTGCTAGACCTACACAGTCAGAACATTGCTCCCAACTCACTCCTTTTTCTGTAAACTACTTTAAGAGGTCTGGGTATGTCTTAAAATTTGCTGTACAAAACCTAATTTTATTCAGTAGGTTTGAAGTTATATAACATGAGAGAGACTTAAAAACATTGGGTCAAGATGCTCCAATAGTCATGACTCTATGCCTATAATGGAGCTACACTGAAGTAAACAACAGCTTGAAGGTCCAGACCCCTGTTTTCAGGCTTGTTTGCATGGGGCAGAGAGGAGATTCTGGGACAAGACATGATTTGAATCTTTATTAAGTTAGACTAGAAAAAACTCCTGTGGGAGTATCCCCCTATAATTGCTGGGGGTCATGGTCCGTCTTTTCCCTGATGCAGTGTCTGTCATTGCAGACCTTCTGTGTCTCTGCATGGGAGGGTTTTTGACATTACTATAGCTTTTTAATTATACTTGTAGAATTTTATAAGTATGACTAAAATAAATCCTCCTTCAAGACAAGCCTTCAGGTTTAGCCACTCAATTTACTGGAGGGAAAGAAAGATTCACAATCCCCAGGGTAATGGTGGCTCAGCTCATTCCATGTTCCCCAAGACAGGAAAAACCAAATGAACAAAGTAACAGCTGAAAACAGCTTCTTCCTCTGCAGTGGGGTATACTTTTGCCTATTGCCTGTTGAAATCATACCCAGTTCACTGCCAGCAAAAGGTCTGACATAAAGCAGACTCTCCAGGGAAAGAAGAGAGGTAGTCAAACAGAGAAAAAGGGCAATTTTAAGATGGTGCCAAACCAATAAAGAAAAAGGAGATATTTTGTTCCCCTTTCTACTAATAAAATATAGTAGACTAAAATTGATCCCCAGACTAATAAGGTAGAGGAAAAACTAAAACCTATATATGACAAAACAATAAAAAAGTAATGAAGAGATTTATGGAATTACATAAAAACCTTGGAATAACGTTAAAATTGTCAGGTCATGTTACTGTTTTCAACTCAACATGGAAAAGAAAAACAGGGAGGAATAAAAATTAGAGCATGAAGGAAAGATAGCATAGGGCTAAAGAGGATGGAGAGAAGTAAGAGAAAGAAAAATCCAGAGCAAATATTTAGGGGGGGAGGGAAGGAAGTATGAAAAAGCATAAATACAGATCCTACAAGTCAAGGTCGTGAATGGAAAAAGCCAAAACCAGAACAAACCCCAACGAAGTGATGTCACCATTGAGCAACGGCATTGAGGGCAGCACTCGATAGGAAATGCCTCTGTAGACAGCTGGCAAAGGGTAGTCATCCTCACAAAGGAAAATATAACTATTTTTAAGAAACTAATTAATAGATATCCCAAATCCATTCCTGTGCAACGCTTTGTTGTCCTAAGGGGCAGAAGCCCCATGAGCTCCCCAGCATGGGCAGAGAAGGTCTAACCAGCACATGCATCCTGGGGCTCCTAGCAGGTGGCATGACAAGGGGACAGAGCCATGGATGCTCCAGCCTGTACTAGGCTTGCAGACAACAGGCAAATACAACAGGCTGCTATCTGCAGTTTCTTCTCTGGATCCTTCTCCAGACTCCAGTGTGGCATCTGTGGAAAAGAGAAATCCCCTTTGCTCAATGCTTCTCATAGCACAGTCACAAAACAGTCACAAGCTGCTTTTGGATTTCTTTGGGCTGGCAGAAAGAAGGGGAAACTGGCATTAGGGAGTCACCTGGAGAGGCAGTAATTTGACTCTCCTGTGAAGTGACCAAGGCAGGCAGGAGAAGTACCTGAATTGAGCATTAAAGTTGATCTCCTTCAAAGGCTGCCAAGAATGGGAAGGGCACACACACACACACACACGGAGGGAGGCATGATGCATTTTCCTCCCTCTATGCAGACTGAGGGGAAATTATTCAGGAAATGCATTAAAAAATTACCATGCATGACACTGGGAACACCAGTTCATAATCAGATACACAGTGAGTGAAGTCAGAGACCATTAATAGCTACTGAACATTGCATATTGCATGTATCTGCTTTAGGTTTGCATCAATACTTCTGAGTGCTGCAGGAAATTCTAATGAAAGCATTTAATATGCACAGCTAAATCTACAACGCTGCTGTTTCCCATACCTTCTAGGAGGATTGGTATACTGAAATAATGCCTCAGATTTTTCAGTCTTTTAAAAGCTCCCCACCTGCTTCTTTCCAAATGGTGGAAAGGGGCGGGGGGGGGGGGGGGGGGGGAAATGACAACAGGGACTTTACACCTTCTTAAGAAGTTTAACAAATACAGGCTCCAGTAGATAATGAAGATGGTAGAGCAATGTGCAATTGAGTCTAAGAAACTAGTTTTTGTAACTCAGAATATTTCCTCCCCCTTCCTTGAATGAGGATGACACATTGTGGTATGCAGGTGTAACATGATAAGAAGAAGCAATCTGTTTAGCAGTCTCATTCCCTTGAAAACTATAATTTTAACCATTAATTAGCTAAGAAGCAGGCAGCAGAGATCAAAGATCACCTGTGCTGTATATTAGCTGTAAAACACTCTTTAGCACATTCTCAAAAGAGACTTCACTTTTCAAATACTCCTAAAAGGGAGCTCACAAGGACTATGCTTCAACAGCTAAATGCTGCATAGCACCAGTGTGCAAGGAACCAAGAAGAAACACTTCTGCAGGAGAAAATAGAGGTGAAACCTTCTCCTAGCCAAGGCTGCTATATGCACACACAGAAGCAGACCAAGATTTAATCAGATTCCTCAGATGCTAAGATATGGTACAATCGTAGGAGCTGACACAGTTCTGGCCAGTCTCTCAGAGCCGTCCTGTGTCCGGCCAAATCCATCAGTGGAGCCATACCAACCAGGAGAGCTTCCCCTATACAAACAGTAATTTGCTGGAGCTACGATCACAGCAGCTTGCACGCACCGTGACTACAGAAACAAGCATCAGCAACACGGTGCAGGCGACAGGCAGTGTCCTTTGCTGCCTTACCAAGAGCACATAAAATGCCTGTCTCATACAGTTGGACTTCGCACTCTCTTTCCCGAAGTGTAAAAGATTACATCAGGTCTTTGACTTACATTGGCTTAAACAGCTGCAGTAGAGTCGTGAAGGGATTGGATGGAGGAAACAAACTTGGGAGAAAGCACTACAGCGAGCACATGCCTGCGGCTCAGCCACCCCAGGTCACGTCTGGAGCCTCAGAGAGGAGTGGGAGAGCTTTGCACACAGAAGAGATCGCCACTTGCACCAAAGGTTTCCATCCAAATGGGTTTGCCTGCCCTGAGGGCTGGAACTGTGACTTATTGATGGGCTTTTGAGTTCTGTCTGTGTATACATAGAACACAAATGTCCCTGGACCCTACTGGGACAGTCAGAGGCTATAGTAACAAATCAAGAACCATCACAGAGTACACAAGCTCAGGTTGCACAGTTCTCATGGGAGGTCACAGTCTACACAGCAGATTTGTCTGTGGCTATGAGCTGCTCATTAATAAATACCTTTGACATTACTAGTACACCAGGTATCAATTTGCAATGTTCCAGAGAACTAAGTACATTTAAAACATGCCAGAATTAAACTAGTCAACTAACGTACCGTAAATTTGGCCAATAAACTGCAGCCCACAGATCAGCTTATGCAGAATGTAAAACACTCCAATAATGATCAGGCAGCCACAAAAACTATTCCACCTGTAACAGTGACACAGATTCCAGCTCTCAGAACAGTGTGGTATGCCACCTTTTGGGTAAATTTTTAGGCATCAGTCCCACAGAAGGCTATGCTTTTAAGACCAATTAACTCTAGAGACAAGAGGAGAAGCTGATGATGATATACCCAAAAGTGACTCCCAGGGCTTGTTCCAGCAGCTTGATTTAACCACTGGAGCCAACTATAACCAACACCTAATTATGGTTAAGTGTGTGGATTCAGATGGAGATGTAGCATTGTACCATGAATTCTGCCCTGGAGTTTCTGCCAGGAGTTTCAGTTCTTTTTGGGTTTCAGTTCTTTTGTAAAAGACAACTTTTAAAAAAATAGGCTACTATTAACAAATCCTCATAGTGATAATAATAATAATTAAAAAAAAGGCACCTGAAAGTTTAACTTAAAAACATTAAGATTGTCCTATTGTTCTGTCCATTTATGCAATAATATTTTCCATTTCAGAGGGAATGGCTAACACATTTCACAGGAGAGCAACTAAATTGTCTACATACAAAGTGCTATCAAAAGAGGGTAGGGAGGGAGGAGAAATATTTTTCTCCCCATTAACTTCTTCCAGGTACAATAGAACTAGGTGTTTATGTGTACCAACAGCACTAAAAATATTTTTAAGGCACAAATGCAATTGTTTTATGGGTCTGATTCAGCAAGTTAGACAGACTTCTAGTTAACCTGAAGCATGTTGAGTAATATCATTGACTTTAATGTGATTACTCATGTGTTCAAAGTTAGGGGTTCTGCTGTACCGTACAATTTGCAGATAGTTAATGAAAGAAAGAGAACTCTAACCCACAACAGCAATTCTGGGGCTGGTCAACAATCTTAATAGACTCAAAGAACCTTATCACAACACATAAAGGAAAAAACAGTGAGAAGAAAAAAAAATCTTGATGAAATATGAAAGACCTGACACCAGCCAAAAAATACTCTGCTCTTTCAGAAAACAAAAATCCAGGCAAGTGAGGCTACCAAAATTCTTGTCATGTTACGTGTGAAACAGAAACTATGAAGAGCTATGAAACAGCAACATGAAGCTTGTTTTTCCCTATAATTGTCCAGATGTGATTTTCTCTAGCTGAAATATGAAAAGTAAATTCTTTAAAATATCAAACTAAAGGAAGTACCACAAGAGAGGTAGTGAGTCCACTGACCACCCCAGTGCAAAAGAGGAAATTAAACAGGATAAGATTTTTTCATAAAACTAAGTTATCTCTTTATATAAGCCTTCAGAAACAAAGATGAGAATACTTGTCCTGGGATTACTTTTTCCACAGAAAGCAGAATAAAGCTAGAAATAGAGGGGTTAAAAAACTTTGTGAAATTAAAATAGCAATAAAGACATCGTTTCTTCAGTTAAATTTGGCCCATGATGAAGACATCAGCTGCTCCCTGCAGGAGGAGATCCTGCCCTATCCACCTTAGGCTTGTCCCAAGGTATTTGATGAGGGCAGAAGGAAGGAAAAGGCTTTGAGTAAAGTTCCAGATGCCAAGTCCCAGAAACACATGTCCCTCTTCCATCCATTAAAGGGGAAAGCCCCAAGCCCCACCAGTGACAAAACAGAGCTTCTACTACAGACATCTTCAGACTTCTCACAGCAGGTTGAAGTTGAGTGTTCAAGTCAATAGGGTTTTACCTGCTGCAAGCTATTTCAGATGCAAAACAACATAAAGAAAGAGTGTCACCCCACAAATGGCACTGAATTTTAATCTGTTCTCACTCTTTGATTATACACAGCAAGGTCTGTCATGATCTCTTACATTCTTCCCCATGCCCAAATGCATTGCTACAGTCAAAGGCAGAATAAGTTCCATCATCCCAGAGCAATCAGGGGGCTGTGTCATATTTTCTACTATCACTGGTAGTATGTTGTTGGGCCAAGAATATATTACTTATTTTGGCAGATTTCTTTAACTCCAAATCAGCCATACATGCTTACAGTTCCGTAAAGCCATAATGATGCAATTGCAGTAGAGTGGTCAAATGCATATGAAGTGTATATAGAAAGTAAAACTATCTCTCTCTATATACCTCTGCTCACATTGTAGTAGTTGCTTCTCTGATTCCATAAAATATATTGTCCCTCTTTATTTCTCTGTCTGCTTTTATCACCTATTTGCAAACAGTAGCCATTAACTTGCAATTGAAATGGAACAATTGGGTATGGTGGAGGTGAAAATAAAGTATCAAAGCATCAATATTCATCCAAAACTGAGTGGTGTAAATCACTAACTTTCACAGCAAACAGGGCTACTCTTCTGCAGAACTCCTATGTGAATAGAAGAATATTCAAGGCAAATCTCAATATGTATCAGTACATTGTTTTCCAAGTAGGATTTTTTTCAACTCTGTTTTTGCTATGATGAAATAGCACACATATTGTAGACGAAGCATTTTTATAGAAGATACTCCAAATTATAGCTAAATCAAAGACTACCACTCTGTTGTAGGACCTCTTCAAAAGTCATGCCAGTGGCTTGGATTTCCCTGTTGAATAGAAATGCTCAATCTCTGCTTCTGCACCAAACCAGAGCTGTTTGTTTCTGCCTTGGCCTCCATCTTGGGCCACCTCTGTATGAAAACAGTTTTCATACACAAACTGACAACTGAGGACTATTTGCATTGTCTCTCTTTATAAAATATCAATACCATCACCTCTCCTTTGGATTTGCACACGGGAGCGAAAGGGAAAAAAAGCTTTTGTGACCTACAAAAGCCTTACTTGAAATAATTCTCTCCGACTTGAGGCCTTTTGGAATGGAAGGGATATATTGTTTTGACTTGATTAAAGCTGAAAAGTTGATTTGACATCCTGTTGTCAAGGAAACCAATTCACACACAAAAGAAAACAGTTGTGATGGTATCATTCAGACTATTCAAGTGACCTTAGGAAGAAAAAAAGGCTTCAGTTCCAAAGATTTGTATTCAACTCACTTCACCACTGTAGAAATAAAGATCATTGCTCTTTATGCTTATTGGAAAGCAGTTTTCAATCTGGGAAAAGAAAAATGCCACATCTTCTTCCATCTGCCAGATCCAATACTTTGCTGGGAGTATACACATAAACACACCTACCATTTATTTGCCTATTTCAAAGAACCACAGAAAGAATCACATTGAAGACTTACAGGGAAGGAGAAGGAATTTCTTTAATTGACAGGACTGTGATAAATACCCCCTGACACATACCCCACCTATTGAACAGCAGCTCACAAGCCAGGTTTTAAAACATCCTCCTTCAACTACAAATAGACCTTACCTCGACCACAGCATTGTTTGCATCCAGCTTTGTTTTCCTGGGAGACATCAAAAAGCAGCATTTTTTTCTCTGCTAGCCTCCTAGATGCCTCACAAATTGAGTTTTCCATGCATGCAATAAATGAAGCATACTTATGCTCAATCTGCTCACACTTCCTACCTAGAGGATCCTAAAGAGGCAGAACTATCCTGGCTGACCACGACCACCATCATCCAGCTTTGAAGTCCATGCAAGTCTCACAGAGGTTTCATTCCCTAACAGTCTGTAAGTAGATTGGAGAAATGAAACTTTCTATCTGCTCACACACTGTAACTATACATCTCTTTCTCCAGTGACATAGCCTTGCCTGGCTGAGTGAGCAGACAGATGACTAAATAGCAACTTGTCTCAACTTCAGCTTAGAAAAAAAATAGGGATGATATTAATAAGGAGGAAGTATACTGAGGAATGAATGCCAGTGTTCTTACATTATTGTCATTTAAGGGCATCACACCAAAGGTCACAGAGATAATAAGCCTCAGTCACTTTCCATTTGTTACACAACATACAAATTGCCACCACATTAATGAATATCTTTTCCCATTCCTGGCTAGCCAAGACACTGTATTATTTTCTCCTAGACAAGTACCTAACCCTTGGAATTCATTATTTCCATCACTTCTTGCAGCACTTTGTCCTTAGGGCTGAGCATAAATGCCACAAGGTGGCTGTGACTAGAGCATCAAATGCCTGAGCCTGACTTCTTTCTGCTAGAGCTTTTTTGCTGGAAGAGCATAAAGAGCATATTGGTATCTTTTGTAATCACATATGTACACACCCAGACATTCATACATGCTCTCTTACAAGTGTCTTAAACTCCTTGCAGACCACAGGAGGGGGGGAAAAAAAAAAAAATCGACATTTTCTATATTTTGTGGATATTGCCTGATAATTATATATTGAAATAATAGTTATGCTACAAACATCAACTGTCCACAACAATAGAAGATACCACAAAACAACGACATTTCCACTTTAAATGATGTCAACTGGAAAGTAATTAGTTCTTAGAACAGAAATGACATTCAGAGAAATGTGGAAGGGCTTCTACGAAGAGATATACTGCTTAAACCCTCTTTACTTCCAATAAACTGCTAAGATAGCCCAGCTGAGCTATAGAGAGGAATGCCTCATTTCTAATCTGTACTTCATTGTATTTTAAGTTTAGGAATTTTGCATAAATACAGATAGCAACAGCTGAATCAAATTCATACTATTTCATAAACTGAGGGGGTTTTAAGATGACAAATTATTATTTCCACTGTTCACTGTAAGTATAAAGAATATGCAGATAAAAAGAGAATATTGAAGGCTGGTAGCTTTGTACAGTTCTGAAAAGGACTAAACTTTATGTGCATAATTAAAATAAGAGAGAGAAAAAATGAAGTCCAATGCCAAATGCTGAACTAAAATAAGCCAAAAGTATTTGCTGCATGTAATCAAACATCCTCCACCTCTGTCCCCGAGACTGAAACACTGCACTCTGCATTTTGATGAAGATCTTGATATTTTCTCCTTTCCCACCCCACAAACTCAAAGAGCAAGAGCCAGAAAGAAGAAAGCTGATAGCACTGCTAAGCTTACCCACAAACAGGTCCATACTCCGTTATGAGTTTTGTGTGGTTTTCCCAAAAACCCTGGAAGAAAGAAAAATAACACAGTATTTTAGAGAAGTGCACAGCAGAAGCTCTATTACACACTGTTTCTAACACACACAAAGCTTTTAACCTCAGCCAGGAGAACCATGGTATTAACTCATTACCTCACCTTTCTATCATTGTCCACGTGTGACATACACAGAGTCTAGAAATGATGCCTGGAAAAACAAATCCCAATCCCAAAAAAGAGCTGGACAGCCATGAAGCACGTTTTCATCATGGTTTTACACTCCAAAATCTGTTACCATTTCATGATTTATTCTTTTTAAACTAATTTCATCATTTTCGTCCTGACTCAATTTTTTTCGGATATGCGAATGGGTGGAAAACTAACAGAGAAATTAATAAGAGGATAAGTATATTACTTACTACACAAAAGAGAAGCCCAGGGAATATGGCAAGGTCATCTTGTTTTGGTTTTAGTCACATTATTTAAAAAAAACCCCAAACCTGCCAAGTCAGAGTTTAGCACAAGGCAGTCAGCTGCTACACTCTACAGAATAGTAAACAGCTTTATTTTTACAAATTTTTTGTATTTTTACTGTGTTTCATTTTCATAATTGATGAAAATTGGTATCCATTTATCTAAAAACCTGCCACTATACTAAATTATTAGTGTCTTAAATGAATTCAAATTGATCAATCTAGAGAAGGTGTGCAAAATATATCCCCAAAAGTGAACATAAAAAAATCTGTTTTAATGAAACCTCAGTATTTGAGAACCATACTCCATTGTGTTTGTAACTTGTCTATGGAAAAAGTAACACATTTGATTGCATTAATCTGCATTTATATTAATGGAAGAAAGACTGTCGTGATCTATCTTCATTCTTCAGAGAAAATTCACTAACAGTGTAGAATACTTATGTCTCATACTGAATCTTTCTTAGTTTTTATGACATACCACAGAATATTAGCTAGAACAATACAAACTACTGTAAATACATCTACTGCTGACATAGATAAACAAGCCCATGTCATGTGTGTATGCTTTGAGAGCATTTTACCACACTAAGCAAAAGAAAATCTGGTAACCAAAGGTAATGATCTGACTTAGCACCCTTGGGTGCTAACTTATCGTCCAAATTAGCAAAGCATTTGCCACCACCTACACTCCTCCTCTCATGGAGGCCCTCAATTATTTTTTTCTTCTTATACTATAGTTGTGCTTTTTTTTTTTTTTTTTTTTAAATCCTGGACTCATAATACTTTTATTCTGCAGGACAATACCTCTCCAGCTTAAGGCAAGAACTCTAGGTTTTCCTTTAGCTACAAAAAAACACTGGATGACATGTAAGAAGACGCTAAGGATAAAATTACGAAAGAGGTGGATTAGATGACAGCCTGAGGAGAATGTATATTGCCTGAAAAGAATATATATTCTCCCCTGAAAAATTCTTTACTACTAAGGTAAGCAGAAAAGCCTCATCCATTAGCAAACTAAGGTGGACAAAGCCTTTTTAATACCGCAAATACACATACAGCTAACTCAGAAAGGCTTTTATCTGCAGACACTGCGGGAGGGGAAAAGGCACATATACATTCACACCGACCTGCATTTTTGCTATAGAGATACTCCAGCCACTGCAGGATTTCAGCCTGCAATTGCTATGATTTCAGCATTATAAAGGTTGTCTACCGATGCAAGGGGGAATCCTGGGGTCAAATTCCCGCAGCCCTGATCTCCAGGCGGCTGTTTAAGGCTGGCACAGCAGGCTCAGCCCACGGGCACGCTCTGACCGCTGTGCCCAGGAGCGCAGCCCCAACCTGCACAAGCACAGCTGACATTTCCAGCCATGCCGCGGCACCAGCGCCTCACAGGGCACAGCTCCAGGTCACCGGGCACAGGCACACAAGGGGTGCAAAGCGCTGCTGTATCACAGCTGCACTGCTTGGTCAGGGCAGAGGAACTTCCAGTCCTGTGGGACGATGCCAAATCAGCTCTGCTCTCCAGCTCACTTCCCTCCTAGCCTGAGCCTTCAGCAAGGACACCCACACTGCAGCCTGAACCCTGCCTGCTCACTTGTGCTTTGGATTGCAAGCACACACATAGGTATTGCACTTGCTGTACCCACCAGCTGCATTCCAGTGAGCCAGCAGGATATTAACATTTTCAAGAAGACTAGGCTTTAAATGATTCAGTGAAAAAGCCTTCCAGAAACCCAGCTTCTTGGAAGAACTGCTTCTGGCTCACTACAGTAGGGGGTTCAGGCAGAACACATTTCAAATCAGGTCTGTTAACCAGTAACTGGTTTTCCACCTCCAGGACTCCTAAATAATTGCACTGGCTTAAAATTAACCACACTTAATTATTTTTTCCCCTAAAGTGAGAAGTACAGGCCTGCAGGATGGGGGAAGAGGAGTTGAAAAGCACCTGGGAAAGACTGTGAGAAAGCGTCCTCAGGAGTAAAAGCAGCTTTCATTCTCTACGCTCCAGGACACTTTCTCATGCCCTGCACACACACACACACACCACTACCTGCCTCCCAGGTTCACCCTGGGACCCACTGCTGTCCTGGCCTCCTTCAGGGACCTGGTAAGCACCTGGTAGCAGGTCTTGTGGTAGCAGGCCTGGGACAGAGAAGCCAACAGCAGACACAGAATCCTACAGAGCTGTGGTGGCCAGAGTGTAGGCAAGGCAGAGAGGACGTGCGTGCATCCCTTACACACCAAGGCACACCTTTCAGCTGGAGGAAGCTGGAGCCATAAAAAGGCACCTGTGTTTGCTCTTGATAGCCACGAGGAAAGCCAATGAACCTGCATGGACTCAGAACAGAGTGAGGGGATATGCCACGTGCACACAGCTCTGCCAGTTTTGCAGCATCATCCCCAAACACAGCTTCCAATAGACAGGCACCCTAAAAACATCCTCCTCCTCCTGTGAGTCATGTCTGAAGCACAGCAAGCCTCATAAGTGCTTTAGTAACTTATTTACACTGGCTGAGGTTGGTTTGCTTCAAGCAATTATTGCAGGCTTGTCCATGTTTATAATTGCACTTGTACTTAGTATCTATGATATAACCAAGCACCAGCTCACCACCAGCTGCTGTTTCACAAGAAAATGGAAGTAGAGACCACCTCTCTTTGCTTCCTTTCCTCATATTTCTCCACTGGGTGATCTTCAGTCAAATTCAGAAATGGTACCTGCTGGCTTGTACCCAGTGGCTTTAACCTCCCTAAACCAGGAATCATAACGAAGCAACATAGGTATTAGGAAGAGGACAATCAGGGAAAAATATGTATTCCGACTTTTTAGGAAAACAGAAGGAAACAGAAAAGCAAAACAATACACGGTATGATGGTATGACACCGTGGGCATCAGGAAGAACTGTAGCACATTAAACACTCACTAGTAACAATTAAAATCATAGTTAGCAATGATGTTCCAAGTTTAAAAAAAACCGTTTAGGTTTTTCTTTGTTTGGAAGCTGCAGAATGTGAATTAACATCATCAACTCACAAAACGGTTGGGCCAGTGGGGACTTGTCACACTGTGGCCCATACAGTGAGGTACCAGCCTGAGGACAGTCCATCATCAAACAAGATAATGCAGGAGTAGGAAAAGCTTCTTCCCCTGAAGAAAGCATATTTTACAGCATCTGGTATACCATGGAAACAGCAGCTCAAGTGGGCTGACTGCTGCACACCCAGAAGGTTCTTTGTTTACATGGCTGGCAGTTGCCTCCCTGCAGGAAATTTGCATTCTCCCTTTCCTCTGAGCACATATCATCAGCTGCATCTGAGGATAGAACCACTCACGAGGCCAAATCCTGCTCTCAGGGATAGAGGTACAAACCCCATGGAAGAGAACAAGATCTGGGTCTGCATCAGACAGAGCACAGTCTGGTAATTGCCAACCATTTCTCTTGAGATACTGAATGTTGAAGCTTCAGCTTGAGCTGCATACATGAAAGTGCTGCAATTGCTCAAGTATTCCCTCTCCTTTTCTTCAATAGATGCTGCCACTCCAAGACAGATACTTCAGCAATTTTCTGCTCATTGCATATTCACCTTGCTAGTTGCTCACAGCAAGGAAAAAATCTGCAGCAATGTCATCTTCCCTCCTTGCTGAAAATGGCTGTAGGCACTAAGCCAAAGTTTTCAGAAAGAGGCAGTATCTCAGAGAAGCAATGCACTTTGATTTTTGGGGTGTTTAACATGAGGCCTATCCAAACTATTCCTTTTAGTTGCTCAATACCTGCAGATCTCGTGGCTGCAAATGGGAAATGACTCAAATTGTATGGAGGATGCTTTGAACATTTCAGCTTCCTGCAGGTGGAAAACAAATGATGTGGTTTATGAACTTCAGTATAGTCCTTCACGGTCATGAGATAAAATGGTTTAAAGAAGGCCACAAAGCTGGGATCCAGCAGATGCATGCTCCTGACAGTAACTCAAAATTTGGACTCCAAAATGGGTCCTAGAGAATGCCATGAGGGTAGCCCTTGAATTTTGTAGTGTACTGAATGTCACAAAAGCTGCTGAGCTCTGGGGAGATGGATGTGATGAGCCCATCAAAATTCACTGTAAGTGGGAAACATTACCCATGCAAGAACAGCCAAGGGAAAAAGGCTTCTTTTGTTGCTGCCTTCTGAAAAGTCAGATACTATCTGATGTCAGTCACTTTACCAAGACACCCTGGATTCAACTTGTGACTCAGAAGCCAAAGATGCCATACCTCATAACTAGTCCCATATATGCTCCATGCTTATTACCCTATATCAGATGTGCAATGCTCTGTTTCATTGTGATATTAATAAGCACAGCATCATTGTTTGTGTGCACACCTCATATCAAGAGATAAAAAATCTATACAGTTATTTATGGTACATAATGACAATGAATGACATTTATGGATCAGATTTTTAGCCTTCAATGGGCTTCTGCACGTCTTTTTTCCTTAGACCACCTGAAAAAGAAAATTGCTAATAATCTAGCACCCAAATTTTTTTTTTTTAACACAAGCTAACATTTAATTAGAGCAACCTTGTATCAGTCTGCAACCCTCTTTGAAGGAATGACCCCACACTGTACATCATCTCCAGTAATAATGCTAGTGAAATCACTAGGATGCCAGCAGACAAGAGGAGGAACACAGCATGAACTTCTAAGCAGCCTGATTCTGAGCTATGTACATAGTTTGTTTCCTTTGATCGTTACCATTAATGGTTGTCCTCTGTGTGTAATTTGGTTTAATTTATGTGTGTGTCATTTCAGATTTTAAAAAACACATATAGCCCTTCTAAATTTATTAAAGGCAGCCTTCGTACCCTTAATAGTTATTAAGAGAGGTTAGTGTTATGTAATTAAGTTAATCTCATCTGTAAAGGCTAATTAACTGAACACTAATTGAATCTGCATATGAAAATTTGGACAACGTGATCTCATTACACAATTTTTTTAAAAATTACCTGAACTAAACACCAAACAAATTGTAAATTTCTTTCCTTCTACCTTTTCAGATCTTTAATAAAACCTAAGTGGGCAGGTTTATTACTGTGTGCTGTATTAGTCCTTGCTGTCCTTAACACAGAGCTGTTGTCTCACTTCAGAGAAACTGCTTCAGTCCCTCCCTGAAACATGGCTATTTCCCCTCTTGTATGAGCTCTTCCTTTCTTTCTGCCCTTACTCTGTGCCTTTCATTACTCTGTTCTTCTTCTGTCATCCGTTACCTCTCCCAGTCAGAAAGGACCAAGGTTCTTGGGTTCAAGTCATATCACAAAAAGGATAAGAAGGCATCCAGATATCACCTCAACCAACCCTATCACCCAAAAGGATCAGATGGCACAATACAGTTCAGTCATGCCCATTCAGCAGCACCCCAGCTTAAAGCCACCTCAGCAGCTTTGGCAGAGCACTACCTTCTTGCCCCCAAGACCAATCGCCAGTGAAGTACTCATCTCATCCTTTTTCACCTGGGTGTGTTGGCATTACAAAAGCAAGACATGTTTTGGACCCTTTTCAGCCTGTTCTTGAGACATTTACCATTTCAACCAGTCAGGTTTCCAAACGGGAATTAAGAAAAGAACATCATTTTTTCTGGTATTTGCTGTTTCTCCCCATTGACCAGGTTAATGGCTGATTCTAATAGGCTGGTAACTGAAGAGTTGGAGGGAGGGGAAGACGAGCAAGCTAACACACAGTTGCTAGCCTGACCTCAATAGCATGCAAGATTTCTCAGTGCGTGGGACCAAGTCCTCAGATTTTCCTCACAAACCCCATCATATGCTTTTAACAGCAGAGTTGAAAGCACCTGCACTGCGCAAGTGGCATGGCTGGATGGAGCAACTCCAGCCAGTTAACAGTCCCTCAGGCACCCCATGGCACCCCACTTCACAGCAAATACTTAATGGAAAGAGGGTCACAGGAATGGGAAACGGGATACACTGCTTGCTCTCTCTCTTTGGGAAGATAACGTATTTTGTAGATGAGGGAACAATGAAAGATGCACACAGATTTCAGTAATGCATTTGGTCTGGTGGCTGGTGAACCATGATCACACCCAAAAGGATGAAAATCAGGATAAAAAAGAAAAGACAGTAAACATTGAAGCGGTAGGGAAGTGAGTATGGACTGAGTAGAAAGAAAAGGTACAGCCAGGAAAGGAGGAAATCCACAGTCTTTTCAAGGGTCAATCCTGAGACAAACCTTGTTCAATGTTTGGAGGACTGAGTTTAGCACAACAGGTCGTCAGGATTCAGTGAAGTTCATGGTTCTGAAAAGACAGATCCTTTCCTCAGCAAGCAGAGAAACTGAGATTGTCGTACCAGAAGAATTGGATGATCTGAAGAACCTGAACAACAGCAACATAGGGGAGTCTTTAGTTGAAAGCAAAGCTTCACAGCCTTAGAGAGAGACTATGTTAACTCCAAGAACTTCTGCAGTAGCAGGTGATTGCTTGAACATAAGCTAGAAATGAATAACCTGGATGGACACGTTAACCATAAGATAAAGATGATGGAAAATGTATGACGGAAAAAAGTATGATGGAAACTACAGATGTAGAGTATCTGGGATAGGCTTTCTCTGGAATGCTGCATTGTAAATCTGATGAGCTGCCACATTCAAAAGGAATGAATTAAAAAGGGAACAAGTGGAGAAAAGGGTTACAAGGATCTTCAGGGAACAGAAGGCCTGTCTTACAAGTCATAATTAGGAGGGTCCATTTTAGCTAACCAAAGGTTCATTTTAGGAGACCAAAGGGAGGAGACATGCTTGCTGTCTAGAACTGTATGGGGAGGAATCACCAGGGAGAGAAAAATATCTATTTAATATAAAGGCCTACATTACTAAAAGATCAAAGTAGTACAAACTGGCTGTAGATAAATGTTGCTTGAAATTATCTAAAATTTATTGACTATCAAAGAAACTAGCAAGATTTTAGAGCAGCCTTCTAGTCAGAACAGTGGGGACAAGAACCTCAAGAAGGGTTTTGAGGCACAGGAGGACAGACTTGGATGCTTCGGAAAAAAGAAGTGTAGGATGAATAAACCAACTCCTCTACACCAGCCCCTCAAGGAGATCTACAGCCACTTCTAGAATAAGAGGGACTCTTCTCATGGAAAAGATTTACTACACTTCCACATGTGCACACTGCATTCACACTTCTAGTTGACTCACCTCAACTTTCCAACTCATTCTCATATAGATATAGTCTCATACATTAATTTGGCATACTGCAATGAGATTCTTGCTTTCTTTTTGTCTTTCTCTTTTTTCAATCTCATTTCACTTTACAAACTTCATTTCCACAATATCTCTGGGATGTTAAAATGCCCATCTGTCACAGGTGGGGAGTTGGAAGTACTCAAGATTAAGCAATTTGCCAAATGCCACACAAGAAGTCAATGGTAGAGCCAGAGACAAGCTGAAAGTTTCACAATCCTCCTCCCTGGTAGCTTACAAAAACATTCCTTCTCTGCCACAGAAACACAGACAGTATATGAGAAAGGAAAGGAATATCAACAAATTTGATCTGTTTCTGAGTTTTCAGACATATCACATACCTGAGGCTTTGAAGAAAGGCATAAGGAAAAGAACCCTATATGCACGGCTAACTCTAAAATGATTTAAGTAGAGGGAGGTTTCTTCTTCATCCAACTATTAGCTAAAGATTGAATTACTCTTATAGTATGCATAGCTACAAATGTAATTAGTCATAGAATTAGCCAGACGCTAAAATTATTCCAGCTGCTGTATTCGACTCCCTGATTATTGCAATGATGAATTCTCCAGTCTGATTACACTGGCTTGAATAATATTTCTTTTTATCTATTTGAAAGTTACCTGCTGTTACCGTAGACCTTGTTTATACCTGCTATAGAGATATAATTGCAAACTTACTATTTTTACTAGGACTATTGTCTAGATAACACTTACTCCTGCTAGGCCCTTATTTTACTTCATAGTAAATGTCACAGATGACACCTATTCAGGCTTCTAGGAACCTTTATCAAAACCAGAAAACATGTCATTAAGAAGACACATACAAAGAAAATTACAATTTGTTCAATGTGTGTTCATGAAAAGCTCCATATGAGGTCTTACAGACTCACTGCAGTTTCTGATCCTTTGATAAACATATTTATAATAACTCAAGAAACTAGAAAAAAAATAGAAAGGAACAAGGGATTTATTTTTTTACTAAAGTATGTAATTTCCACTAAATGTCTTCTAAGTTGTCTTCCTTCCAAACTGAGTGTAATTCTCTCCTACACAATCTCTACTTACATGTAATTCCACTGGATGGCTAACCACCTTTGCTGCCTTAACTACATCCTCAAACTACAACAGGAAAAGAGAGAATTACAGTGCTCTCTGTAGGAGGGAATTCACTGGACAATAGAGGACCACTGCTATTTGGATTTTCACTGTGAGCTCAATGTCTCAGATGGATTAGCATAAGCATTCAGCACATCTCACTAAAGGTGAATGTGCTTTATCAGTTTTCTTTGCTGGCCTTCCTTAAGAGAAGCAAAACAGTCATTGTGTAATTCGAAGAAATGGAAACAACTTCTTGTAGGACAGACAAACACAGTAGGTATAACAAAGGAAAACAAAGGTTTGGGGAGCACTCTGTCAAAAGCACTGTTTCAGGGGGCAACAAAGTGGCATTTGAAGAAATGAAAGTTGACTTCTCTCCCAAGAAAGGGAGACAGGGACTCTTTCCTCCAAGGAGTTTTTCCAATTCAGAAGAGTGTTCCCTTCCTTCTCAGACCTATCAGCAGCAGATTACTTCAGACCTTGAAAACGTCATTTTAAAGGATAAAATATATTAACTGAACCCATTGTGAAATAGTCTGTCCTGGGTGCCACAGAGTGCAAGCAGACTTTGAAATAAGCATTGCAAAAATTACACATCCACGTGCAAATCTTCCATCTTCATAGAATTAGGATGACAGTGATTAAGCTTTCTTTTCTGATGCAAGCTCTGGGCCATCTCATACTGCTCATTAGTGCCTAAGTGGGTACTATTTAGACAGGTGGGTTTCAAGAAAACCTCATCTATGGGACACAAGATTACTCATTCAGTGGGCAGTATCTTGGCCTCCTCAGAGACATTCCCCTCGTTTACTGCTAGGAGTCTCTGCCATTGTTTATGAACTGGTTATAAAATCAATGCCACTTAATTATCTGTGACCACCGAGTTTGAAATTATGAAACATACGCCTGAAAGACCTAAAGATAATCACAAATTCAGCTCTCAAATTTTGATCTTTTATTGTGAGGATGCTAAGACACAAAACAGTATCCAAACCAAAGCACTAGACAGCACGCAGAGTACTGCATCAAGGGAAGAAACCTGGAAAGATCATTACATGTGACAGATATTAATCATGCCACTTAATGCATTACTGAAAGATACTAGGACTATTTCTGTATTTTAACATGGCCAGACAAGCTTAGCTTCCTCTTGTCTGATTCCCACCTTGTATGGATGCAGCTCTCAAGCATGAAAACAGAAAAAATGTCCCCATAGATTGTACTGGCCTCTGACAGAGAACAGGGCATGCTGCTATCTGCAGCATGGACAGGCCAGGCATAGGCGTGACAGGTCCCCTTTTACTCCCATCTATCACATGGCACCTCTGTAAAAGCCACAAGGTTAAGGGCAGACACGTCAGCTTGACACGCACAAGGCTTGAAGTGAGCCCATACATTCAGCAGGGCAGGAGGGGGAATGTGTCTGCAGAGCAATATCTTCAGCCTAGCCATGGGAACAAACATCCCCTGTGCTTCATCCTGCTCCCAGAGTGACAATGCCACCAGGTAGGACACACCTACCCCAAACCACTGTAGACAGAGATGTGCTGTAGGATCCCGTGCAGAAGAGAATAGTTTTATCACTTTGGGAATACAACAAGCTGTAGCCCCAACAGCCACATTACAGCAGGCAGTTGACTCTTCACCTATTTTTATATAACTGTTCTAGCAAAATCTCCTTGCTTTCGTAAGGTAAGTTACTCTTCATTTTCTGTCTTGAAGCCAAACACTGTTTAAGACCCAAACCACCCATGTGGTAGCTGGTAGGATCTGAGCACAAAAAACCCAGAAACACTAGAAAGCCATATCAGGCCTCCCTGGAAAGGGATTAGGAAGAGGCAGACAGAAACACACAGTGCCAATCCCTGTGTGGGCTGGAGAGAGGATTGCAGAGAGCATCAGGAGCTGAGATAGCACAAGGAAACTAAACAGGAGACTGCAGTGGAATGAGAATTTGGGAGCTCCAGCAATCAGTAAGATTACTGGCCAGCACCTAGGGCAAGCACAGGATGTGTCAAGCACAGTCAGAATTTCAACTGTGACAATTTCATAGACAGAAGAGCTGAGGTTTGGAGGTGGGGATTGAATTGGCTCCTGTCAGCCATTCATTTCTGTTTCTAGATCATCACTCAGGGCTGGATTCTGCAGCAGCACCAGAAAAAAAGCACCTTGTCAAGCCATCTGGGCTTGCTTTTTTCTTTTTTTTTTTTTTTAGTGAATGATGCTACACACCTGCAAATACCAAATATTTTCCAGAGGAACCGATGCATTTAGCTGTCCTTTCAGAACTGAATGCATCTGCACGCAGGAGAGAGGCGATTGGCACCTTCATTCAGTACAACAGTTATGCAGGACTAGATGCTTTGGCATAAGGCACAAAGTCGACAGCAACCACTGCTCCTCCCTCTCCCTGTTGAATTAACCACATCCCTAGGAGGCTGGGCTAGTGGCAGAAAGTAACCACTGCCAGGGATATAAAACAACCTTTCTACCACATCCTCCCCATAAAGCAACCACCTGGAGGGACTGGAGAGGAAAACAGCACAACCAAGCTCCTGATGAAGATGTCATGTCAGATGGAAAACTGTTAGCACTCTTGCACTCTCCTGCTTTTCTTACGTACACAGTACACCTGTACAGAGCAGAGGGTTTGCACATTTCCAGGTCCAAAGAGGGTCACTTATTGTAGGTAGTGCTTTCAAAGCAGGGACTTTCTCCTGAAGGTCCTCAAAGAAAAGGGGATCCCTGTTTGCTAAACAGTAAGAAGACAAATTATGGGACATTTGAATGACAAAATCTCTCCAGAATTAAGAATCAAAATAAAACGATGCACAGTTAGAAGAGGTGCTAAAAGTTTAACCTGTCTGACATCAGTGTTTGTCCCACAGAAAAAGGGATGGAGGAATGACCACTAGAGAATGTGACATCCATTCGTGTCCTCGGAAGTAAAGCGGCAACCTCACCATACCACTGGGAATAGCACAGGGCACCCTGCAAAAGCCATGGGGAAGCTCTTGCCAGTGCAAGATTTAGCAGCACTGCCAGCTGATCTCTAAACCCAGCCCTTGATCAGCAGGAAATACTGGCATGACCAGAAGGAGAACGGACTCCAGATCTACTGCCTGGACCCCAAGGCCTTTCACAGACACAGGATGGTTTAAGCCCTGCTTAAACTTCATGGATTAAACAGGGAGGTTTTACCAGTTGTGCTGGTTTTGGCTAGGGCAGAGTTATTTTTCTTCACAGTGGCTAGTACATGGATATATTTTGGATTTGTGCTGAACACAGGGTTGATAATATAGAGATGTTTTTGTTATTGCTGAGGAGAGCTTACACAGAGCCACTCTAAAAACTTAGGTCCTTCATCATGGTTTTGTGTTAATGCCTCTTTTTAACTCAAGATATAAATTACAGGGTTCATGTAGAAGTAAAGAGCAAGACCCAGATGAAGAGTGTATATATCAGTCCTCTGACTCTCCTGCCAAAATTTCAGGCTAAAAATGTTATATGTACACCTCCCTGCTTATATGTAAGAAAGTATCTCTATATATTCATAACAACCTCAGGTTATTATTTATATGACAATCTAGGATGCACAAGAGAACCAGGTCCCCTAAAATACAGGCAAATATCTCAGCTCCTGCAGAACAAGTCATTCCTAGAGGATGATAGATTAAATTCAATTAAAGGAACAGATATGAAGCACTGTCTTTAGAGCAGAGTTCCTCTCTCTCACAAATCCTTAACAGAGAAGCTGGACATTTAGTTTTGTTACATGCCAAAAATCTTTGTGTCTTGTAAAGAAAGAGGCAGGAGAAGGAATGTTAACGACCTCTTTTTACAGTAGCCAGTTGTCAGAGGGGGTGGGAGAAAACAAGCCATACGGAAAACAATTGCCAATTTGTGGTCTTGACCATTTAAAAATGGATCCCAAAATAGTCTGCTGAATTGTTTCACCCGGAGCAAAATTACCCATGAATACATATGCATGCACACAAAAACAGCATCTCTTGACGCAGTGCTGATGGTGACTGCAGTCAAGGAAGAAGTGTTATTGCATTCCACATTGTGAAAAGATCACAATGCAGTAATTATTCTGAAAGGTTTTCACAAAGCACAATTATTAAGCTAACATTATCCTATTATTGTTTGTTGCTATGGAGATAATATAATCAATATATTTTCTGGATTGATTTTTTTAATACTACTAGCACATTGCCCAATATAGCAAGATTTAACTCAATGCATTAACTGATTTTAGTTTATGACTGGCAAAGTCTTGAGGCAATAGATTGCAATCCATCTCATGCCTATTATTCTATCAAGACACTTAATGTCAAAATCTCCACTGCAAAAGCAAGTTTACTTGTTAAAAATGAGAAAAAGGATAACAAATCTCTCTGAAGAGAGGCAGTCTTTTAAGCATGAATTTAACACTTACTTCTATTTTTCCTAGGCCAAATGAAAATTACCAGACTGACTACAAAAGTAGTAGAAAAGCAAGCTGGATTTGAATTCGCCGCTTAAGGTACTTATTTATTCCAGTGGGGATGTTTTGAGGCATTATCCTCCTCCATGTAATATAAGCTTTTCCTGCAGCAACAGGGGACTCTGGGAAGGTGGCATCAATTGTGGCACTGTGTCAAAGCCCACTGGGTGCAGATGCAGTCCACAGCCTTTGTCACAACCTCTTCTGCACAAGCTCAGAGGAATCACTGGCTACACCTGTTCCCATGCACCCAGTGAAGACAGAGGGCACTTGGCTCTTGATCTCAGTGGGTGGTGAAGCAAAATTGTTATAGCCACAGCCTTCAGTTGCCTTGCCCACAAAACTGCAAGCACACTTCCTTTCTTCCAAGTCTCCCTTTCCAGATGATAAGCTTCCGGCACATCAAGGGAATGCCCCTGTGTTAGGGCAGTGATAAGTCCGCACAAACCCGAGTCTCAGATCTTTGCAAGACAGTAATATAATATATTAAGAGGCTTCAATTCTGACACTGTTGTTGCAGTCAGTGACCTCTCCTATGAAAAGATGGGCTCGTCACTGTGCAAGGTCTTAAAGCCTTTTAACGTGTATTTACCATAATGGTTCAGAGAAGGATTTTAACATGCTTTCCCTTCCCATATAGCCATACTGTAATGAGTTACCTTTTCATCTATTTGGTCATAGAATCATAGAATAGCTTGGGTTGGAAAGGACCTTTAAAGGCATTCTTTAAAGGCCAACCCCCCTGTAATCAGCAGGGACACCTTCAACTAGATCAGGTTGCTCAGAGCCCTATCCCAGGTTTTCAGGGATGGGAAACCTCAGTTTCCAGAAACCTAAGTCCCAAAGGTGACCGTATTTTGTCAGCATAGTATATGCTTAAGACAAAATTAAGTGCAGCAGGCTAGACTTTGCATAACTAAATAAAAGGAGTTATAGCAACATTTAAAAGTACCAACACCTGCTAACTCCTGTGACAAATCATATGGTTACACTTTTGGGTACCAAAGCATGGCTTTAGCTGCCTTTGGTTAAACACTAGTATATAAGCATTTTGTCCAAGGAGCATACAGCTGCTTGATAAAATGTGAAATCACAGCAATTCCACCTTCTCCCTTCCCTAAAGGCACTGGATGGGGTGGTCTTGTCTTTCTACACAAAGTAGTCTGGGCTCAGTAATGTAACTTCTGGACTGTCTGGAGGGGATCCATCAGGAATGATCATTCACAGATTATGTATGTTGCCTATGCAATGAAACACATCTGGCCCCTCTGGCCCAGGGGATAAGTAATAGAGTTAGGAATGCACATTCACAGCCCATCCCCTGCAAGTCTGCTGTGCTGACACTAATCCATGCAGATCTAGGGCTGGTTTGTGAGCCACCTCTGCCCTCCCTGATGTGGCTGGTACAGGTCATTGTCTTCCATCACATTTCTCAGTGATGCCACTTGTACCTGCATGATACTGAATTGCTCTCTGGGCATGTGCCATGGAGAACAAGTTAAGCACATACATCAGGCTGCTTGCCTTCCCCCCTTGTTTACTTTTATGCTAATTTATAAATGGTTTTTCTGCCGGACATGGCTTAGGCAAGCAGGTAGGAGACTGCCCTGGTTTCAGAAAGGGTGTAGAGTTTCAGCACCGTGTGGGTGTGACCACGCAGTTATTCCATACCAGCCACATCATCGCTGTGAGGAGTGCTTTCAGCAGGAAAGCCAGGCACTTTTTTGGTCCCTCGCTTACCGGAAGGAGCAGGGGAAGGGAAGTGGCTTATTTGGACTTTAATTTCCTGCTGGTGTTAAAACCAGCATGGATATGCATTCAAACAGGCTACTGTCACATGTACAGCCTTAAAGGACACCATCTGCTAGTGCATCCGCACAGTAAAGTACTGCTTAAGACACACCTCTGTGTAAAGCATGAAGAATAAACCTCATTTGTTTCAAATGCTGACTGCCTGCTGTCCACCACAACGCCTTATCATGCAACAGCCCAGAAATTCTGCAAAAATAAAAACTCATTTGGCTGGAGTCAGGCAGGGAATATCAATTTTGGTAACAGGAATTATACAATTACATTCCTAAGCAATTAGTCTCAATAACAGACAGACAATATCTCTAGTAAATTGTCTGCAGGCCTGATTTTACCAGTCTCATTCATACTGAGCAGAGCCCACTAGCAAGACCCCCTTCACCTCAGTGCTGGGGGACTAAGATACTACTTAGCAAAAGTAAAGCAATCAGTGTCAAACTGAAAAGGTTGAGTTTCATCACACTTTGCTCTTTTAAACACTGTAATTGCTATGTACCACTTTCTAGCCAAACTTTTTCTACTTTTTTTTTTTAATTGATCAAATCATAAAAATTATTGTTATTAATACTCCACAACACAGAGGTTGAACTTTGCTGCCAGAGGGTAGCCTCACACATAACAGAGTCATGCAGCAGCAAGAGACGTGGCACTGAGACATCAGTCAGGGGGGAATCCCACCCCTGCGCAGCAGGACTTCTCCTGGAGCTCAGATTTGCCAGCCTACCTGTCCCCAGCCACTATATTGACCCAGCCTGCTCCAGGAAGATACTGGGATCCTCCAACCTTAACTTCATTACTTTTCCCTCATACAGTAGGAAAAATTTCTGCACCAAAAGGGCTGTCAAGCACTGAACAGGCTTCCCAGGGAAGAGGTTGAGTCACCATCCCTGGAGGTATTTAAAAGACATGTAGATGTGACACTTAAAGACACGGTCTGGTGGTGGATTTAGCACTGCTGGGTTAACAGTTGGACTCGAGTCTTTTGCAACCTGAAAGATTCCATGTACAACACAGCCTTAGTGGGAGCAGAGGAAGAACAGCCTTACACAGGTCACACCATGGTGCAAAGGGCTCTTGTAAACTGCCTTCTCTACTACCTCCACAGCTAAATATAATTGAACCTGAAACACTTGGCCCATGCTCATGCAGAAAGGTGGATTTGAGATGGGAGGCTGGAGGGGAAGCCTGCACCATGCATTGCAGAGCTCCCTTGCCGGCTCCGGAGCAGTGCTGTGCTCTGGGAGACAGGAGCTGTTCAAATGTTTTGACAGAACACGCCGATTCCTCGGGAATGTTTTTATTCTAGTCGATGTGCCAATTCTGCACAGATTTCCAGTAGAAAGCAGGCAGACTGTCTGGGTCTGCTGAATTAAAACAACTTCACCCAGAAAGAAGAAAAAGTTGCATTTTCAGACTAATTTTACTCAATCCATCATTGTATTTGTTTTAGTCAGTTTGTTGAATTGCTTTCAATTTTACCTGGAAACTCCATTTTCTAGCAGGATCTATAGACAGCCCAAAAGGCACCAAAACACTGTAGAAAATTAAGATCAAGCAAAAGACCTCAGAGGACTTTTGAGATATAATTCTGTAAGTAAACAATGCAAAGAGATAAACGGGGAAACCCAAAAATTAACCATGTCCTAACTAAGAACTGCTTAGTCTGGTTCTGCAAGAACCCAAAACCCCCATTTTTGCATTTGTGGTTGTCTTTCAAAGGCTTTCTTTTTTTCCTTTTGCCTTAGGGAGTTATTTATAGGGCTATTATAATTTGAGGTCTGGTCTTCTCGTGGCAGGTCCTCCATCCAGGAAATGAAATAGCATTAGAAAATGAAATCTCGCGTTTATGAGGTCTTAGAGATGGCTCCCTGGAGCACTGGGGAGAAAAAAAAAAAGGTAGGGAAAAATATAAACACAAATATGAGTACAAGATACTTGCAAGGTCCCTAATTCTATCTGTGATGAACTTTATAAGACTCTTTATTAAAACAGAGACCTCTGGTATAAGGTCACCAACAGCTCCCCCCCCCCCCCCCCAAAGCTCTCCATTTTCCCATTTTCTGTGATCAAGTGCCTTTTCCATTCCACTTTGGCTGCAAGGTGCTCCTGTCCTAGACTGCCTTCAGAAGTGGAACAAAAGTAAGGATTAATCAAATGCTATCCTTGCTCCTTCTGCCTCATCACATGCTTTTTCCAACACACCACATGTTGCAGTGTATTAACAGATCAAGGCAGATGTGTTCACGCCTTCACAAAAATCATGGATGAAGCACCAATTTCTTATTCATACCTCTTTGTGCTTCTTTCCTAGACTACTCTCTAGAGCCACAACGTCCCTTAGGGCTTATCACCCACTGTTTCCTCTCAATATATGGAAATAAAAGCAAATGGAGACAAATAAGTGAAGACTTTGGGACACACCATCCCCTTTCTCTGTGTGTCCAAAGAGAGACTGCCTTCCAACACCTGCCCTTTCCATGTATTTTTTTCCCCTTTTCCCTTTTGAGTAGAACAGGAAAAGCACTGTTCAGCAGAAAAATAACAAGCATGTTTAAAGTCCCACTCAACTTCACAGAGAATATTTCAACTCATCATTGAATGTGACTTCTTATGGCTCCTTTAGCCCAACTTTCACTAATCCTACCAAAATCACCCCGGGCATCATCCTGCCTATGAAAGCTAACAGTTTTCTATACTCACAGAAACAAAAAAAAGCCATCGGATATAATGCACAAAAATTATGGAAATTCAGCAAATAGCAGCAAAGACTAATTTGCAATTATTTTTATGTTTGTTTCTTGCATACTTTATTATAAAAATACATATTTGAGAATATTTTGAAACATGTAGCTCAGTTTCAATTTCTTTTTTTCTCTTGCTTGTAATTTTCAATTTTCTTGTAGTAAGGTAAAATAAGTTACCCATGCTCAGCGAGTTATTTTTGGTACCTGAATATTTAACTGTCCCAGTGCAACTGTCCAAAGAACACTTTTCCCTCTACCTTATTATAAATCTTATAAAATTCATAGAGTATTACAAAATTAGAAAATTTAAGCAGGAAAAAAGGCTAATAGTTAATAAACAAAAGGAACAGTTAAAAAGTCCAAGGACAACCCAAGACTTCCCGTTCAGTTCACTCATCCATTCATCAGCACTGCATGATGACCAAGACAAAAAGAAAATACAGCAATTTGAAACACATTTCTTTTCAAAGCACACAGGTTTGTTTAGGCTTTCTGTTGATTTTTGTTTTCTAAGAAACCAACCAACCAAAAAACCACCCAACCACAATAAAAAACCCAGTCAGTTCTCAAAAAAAACCTGATTAGAATCCAACTCCAGTTGGTTCTTGTTTCACATTACCATCTAAATTTAGATATGTACCGAGGCCTCTGAGACTGAGGAGCAATAGATTAACTTTTGAACTTTCTACCTCTCCAATAAGATCGGTCCTTTCTTACACATCAATGTCTTTCTAGGCAACTCATGTTTCTGGATCAAGCTGCATAAATGCTTATCAAATTTTTTTTTAGAAAAGCTCTCAAGAAAATAGCTTTTCATTTATTTCTGAGAAATTAGGAGAACCCTGAGCACACAATGGCCGGGTTACATCTGTGCCACTTTGCAGCTACTGAAGCCCTCACAGCCCTGATCAGTGTTCACCCTACAGACTCACCCTGCCTTTCCAGCACTGCATCCATTTGACTACAGGCCATGAGTACCACCTAATTTCATGCTCGGTCCCTCTTTGGTGAAGTTATATTTCAGCTCTACATCCTGCCTGGGGAGGGGGGAAGTGGGAAGAACCCAGAAGCTCATGAGTCTTATGAAGTTAGCAGGTGGTGAAGCCATCTGAGGTGCATCACAAGCAACCAGAGGGCAGCACACAATGAATACCAGGGATTTAACAGCACGTGTTTGAATAGGCAGTTCTCTAAAGCCTTCTATTATTCATTTTAATATAAAGCCTTGCAGAAACCAAGCCTAGCTAAATGCAGCGGATCAGACCCACAGCAGCTGCACCCACCTGTTCTCGAAAAGGACAGGGAACTATCTTGCTTGTCACCCTTTCAGGATGACCTGCTGTACAGAAAGTCAGCTTCTTATCTGAAAAGACATATCATGCTGTAAACATTTCTAGTGGAGCTCGGGTTAGCAGCACGTGTAAGAAAACTCTAATGAAAATAAATTGTTATGTATTTACCCATATGCTGAGGAGCATATGGCTAATGCATTTAGACACTGCTAATGAAGTTAAGACTCTGCTAAATTTGTTGGCTCATGGATAACAACTGTTCACAATAACCAATCTGGGCCTGCTATAATTTTAGTATTACAACTGATACCTGGCCATTATTATACATAGTGGTCTTACTGATATAGAAGAACTGGCTTTCTGAATGTGGGGTTCTCCACATGCAATAAGAAGATGAACAACATAGGATGCTTCTAAACTCCAAATTGACAGGTAATGTGAGCAAATTACAATCTCATGTAAAATAACAGAGTTGCTCTTATTCGTCACAGCCTGACTCTGTTGCTTTCTTTCCTGATTTCAAGGACTAAAAGAATTTATCTATTCCAACCTCATTCTTTCCAGGCCAGTGCGACTACAGACAAAACTGAAGAGAAGACAGTCACGCCCAAGAAATAGTCCTGGTTTTTTAAGTTCACGTGTAAAAGCCCATTGAGTTTACTACAACAGCTGTTGGAATCCTCCTGTTCAAACATACCATTACTGTGCTGCTCTTCACGGTGAAGGTCCCGACTTCTTCTGGAGTCCAAGGTAAAGTCCAGTTTGTGACTACACAGGCTCTACCTGCATGCTACTACCTTTGCAACTACACATTACCCCATTCTCTCAGCCCAAGCACCGTGTAGCTCAGCTGTCTGGGTTCACTGCTGCTGCATGTCAGGCCAGAGCTGGCTTTAATTTAGCAGTACACGCTGCTTGAAGAGCGGGCTACATAGCAAATTCCAGAGAGTTATGTGATGAACGTGCAAATATACTCTCCAAAAAGCATAACACGTGGCAAAGTTCCCCTACACCATTCTGATGAGCCAGATGTCATTTTATTGATGCAGACCTCTGCTTTAACAGATCTTGGGTAGCCATTTGGCAGGTGCCACCAAAAACCCATCAAAGGGCAGTGGTCAAGGATGGCATAGAAGAGCAGAGAAGTATCCTTCAGCGCTGTTATGCTGGGGACCCACCTCACTCAGATACCTTCATTCATAGGCCAGAACTCAGGTCTGGCATTAACTCACAGCCCCACTTGCTCTATGAATATTGCAAAAACATTTAAATTCCCTCTGGCCTTGAGCGTCCCAGTCCATTTAAGACAGCAGTGATCTCAGCCTTCCCAAATCTAACAGGCCCCAGAGAAGTTGTTCAAAATGTTTCACCATAACCTAATCGAAAAGCAGACCTATCTATTCCAGAACACCATCTTTACTGTTTTGCAGGTGGATAAAAGAGGCCCAAGGTGAAGCAAGAGATTTGCTTACCCAGAGAAGAAGAAAGTTTTGCCCTGGTCAGACTTGCCCAAAATCACACAGAGTCTGAGGAAAGCCAAGAGCATGATTAGGGAGTCTCTGCTCACTTGCTGTACTGCCACAAACAACACCATCCCCTTTCCACTTGACAGCTACCAGTTGCCCCAGCCATTGCCTCTTCCCCTCATGAAGCATTTAATAAAGCAAGCATGAAGTATGTCAAAAGGAACAACCAAAACATGGGTTAAGGGGTACCAAAATCATGATGATGCTCATCAGTGAGGTCTGCATCTCCTTCTAGGGGAAGCTGCTGAGGTCTATGGGAAGCATTCACACAGCCCTGCACAAAAACAGATGTTAGAGCGGCTCCAGGCAAAAGCCACACAGCCAGCACACCACTCCTTGTAATATAAAAAGGAATTGTTTCTTCCCTCAAAGGAAAAATGGTATAGTCCAGAAGAGCAAAGGCGTCTGTCATGGCCACTACCACCTTCATTGCATGGGTCACCATTATTCACTACCAGCAAAGCAGTGATGATTCATCCCATTTTTCTGTCACATAAAACCTACCAGTTGCTTTGTGCACCCTAATACTGTCTCAGCTTCCATAAATATTACTTAAAGTTGGGATCACATTCAGGGGTATCTTGCAAACACAGTTATGGGAAACACTGCAAGTGCAAAGAAGCTGGGGACATTGTGTCTCTAAAGAAGGGTCTCCAAGGTACACACACTGTTCCCCCAGAAAAAGGCTCACCCTGCTGAGATCCCACCAGGGCAGGGAGAAGTTGGGGTGAGCTATAGCACAGCTCTACCTGATGCTCATCTCAGAAACTGAGGTCCAGCTCTTGCTGAAAGCTGCAAATAGCATTTAGTCAAGTGGGAAACAGCCAGTTGTCTTGATTTCCGGCTTTCAGTTCCCACAAACAGACACTGCACCAACTTTGTCAGGTTATCTGACAATGCTAACATCTGATCAAAGGAGGTAGCACAGAATATCACATGAAACTAGGAAAATACACATCTTTAAAGGGGAGAAAGACTGGCTTTATAGATGTAGAAATAGATACATAAACCCACATTTAACCCCAAGTTTTCTGTCATGTTGCAGACAGTGACATGGCTAGGTTGAGATCTACATCACTTGCATGTACATGCCTCCCAGTCTAGGGTGATGGCATTCCCAGGACGTAAGAGAAGACCTGGATCACCCCAAGAGGTCTGTTCTGGCAGTCAGAAGCCCACAGCAGATGCACACAGACGTCTGGGGGAGATAAAGACAGGTTGGTTGGTGATGCCACAGCCACCCTTTCTGGTTCCACACAAAGGGTTATCAAGTTGCAAAACACACACTCCCTATCTTGTTCTTCTCTTGTTTATCTGCACAAAGAAACACAAAACCATATGCAGGCTTTCACTGTCAATATAAGCCATATTATTCTTGTAATTCAATCCAGGTCCAGAGCCTGAGAGCTCCTTTTCCTTCCTTTCCCCCCTCTTTGCTCCCCTCACCATTTGCCTCTCTCCAACCTTGTTTAGGTTTGAATGCTGTGTCATTAAATTCCAGAGCAGTAAACACTGCAGCCTCTCTCTCTAAGCACCCACACACTGCTTTCTAGGCTAAAAATTAGACATAGGGTTAATTTCATTCCTGCAAGGACTCTGCCTTTTATTTTTCTTTACGTCCAACTCAAAGGATGCTTTTGGCAGATGTGTAGTGAAGAAAAAAAAAATAATGTTTGCTCTCTGCTTCCTCCCTGCACTCCCCCCTTCTCCACTCCCACCCATCAGCCATAAAACAACACAGCCCAGCCAGATCCCAAACTGAAAGCAAGACAAAGCACCCACACAGCCCCCACTTCCATTCAGCAGAAATGGGCCGCTCCGGGGTAGCCCAGGAACTACAAGTAGGCCAGACTGAAATAAACAGAGTAAACAAAGAGTATCCTGTCCAAGCTGAGAGGGGCTAAAGAGAGTTATGTCTTTCATTAACATGCAAGGCAGGGATGCAAGCACACAGACAGTCAAAAGCATCACTGGAGCTTGCTAGGAGTAATAGGAGGGAAGCAACACATGATCACGCCATTATGAGGACCCAGAGCACATCACTCAGCTGCACGCAACTGCATATCCCACCTACCAAGGACCAAAACAAGGCAGCAACCCCCACACCTACCAACCCCCCAAAACATCAGGGGCCAGCCCCGAGGCTACTGCAGCACAACGTGGCTCTCCAGGAGGCTGGCTAGGGAGCAGTGCACACAGGTACAGCACCAGGCAACCAGGGCCGTGCAAATGTCAGAGCCAATGACATTTAAAAACAGCACAGCTGTCATTTTAGGAAAGGCATGGGAAAGGGGGAGAAAAGCACAGCACAGCCATAGCAACAGGTCAAGTGTTTTCCAGAGAGAAAGGGTGATGTGGATATGTGGCTTCTCAGTTTTCAGAGCATTTGTCACGTAATAAAATCATTAGCCTGGGAATTGATAAAAGAGTTTGGTTTAGTTTTTCTGCAACCTGCTGCTATAAAGCCCATACAGACCCATGTGTGAAAGTCCATGTACATGTATGGTACCCCTGCATCAACCATTACACAGCTATCACAAACAACCCTCACTTTTTTCCAGACTCATAGAAAAAATGCAGCACATGGAGAGGTGAGCGAACAGTCAGGAATTTGTAGCAAAACAGCAGCCTGTCGGCTGCAAGTCTGCTCAGTTATTGGAAAAAATTGAACATGCTGCTTTTTTTAAGCAGCCTAATCATATTTACTATTACATCAGACTTACCACCAGAACTTGTTCTCATGCAATGGAAGAATTTTTAATCTAATATCTTGGACTCAGATAATTTCCCAGCTGCAGAACTGCAATAATTTCCTATCTTCTCATTGTTGAGATAAGATGATTAACTTGGATATGTTTTAGTTTCAGAGTGTGATTATCTCCTTTTATTGTACTTGAGAGAGAAGGGGTGACTTACAGTAAAATAACTTGGTTTTCCCCAAGCCAGCTTTTAAACTCTGCTTCTCGATGATGGAGATAGGTCTTTCCTGTTGCATTTTCCTTAGCCCCCTTACTTTTCACACTTCCCCTCTCAGAGATACTGTATTAACAGCTACTACTATTTTACTCAAAAAAATATATCATTCAAGAAATCCCTGAAATAATTCTTTAAAAAAAAAAAAATCTCATGAACGAAATATTTTCTTATTTAAAAGAACTTTGAGAGTTTATTAAGTGCCCCACAACCCAGAACTAGTGGTCAAATCCTGCTTGCACTGCTCCTTTGTTTTCAGGCCCATTTGAAGAACTGCAAAAAAAAAAAAAGGATAAGGCCTGAAGCTCTGTTCACGTGTACAGTGCAGCAAAACAGGAAACTCCATTTATTTCAGCAGAAGTGATTTACACCCAAGTTAGGGAAAAGACAAGCAAATCCTTGAATTTATGCCATTACAAATTGTAAAATACTGCTTACACAATTTTGTTGAGATTTTTTATATTTAATGTTTTTTCTTAAATTCCCAGGTCCTATATTTACTCTGTTATGTCAAAGGGACTTCCTCTCCTGCTTTATTTCTTAAATTTCTAACAATCATATTCTAGGAGAAAAGCCTGAAGCCATGAGATGAGGACACTTTTTGGACTGCAAGGCTGTATATGTTGAAGCCTCTTGATTTCCTTTTATCACCCAAATCTCACTTGTGTTCAGGGCTTTTCAACCTGTGCTAATTTGCAGACCAAATTCAACAGTGGAAATGTATGAATTACACATATGCAGATTCCCATACGGCACATATCAATTCATTCCTCTTAGTCACCATTCATTAATTCCTTTGAAATAAATGTTCATGGTTGAAAAGCACTAGTCTGATGATTTAATGGGAGTGTGGCTCTTGTGTTTTCCCCGCACAAGATTAGCAATACTAAGAAAGGGCTGGCCTGTTTAAAAGCAAGACTCTCTGAACAGCTACTTCAGTTGAAAGAGAATGGTTGCATAAACATGGATGGGCAAGAACTTTTTAATATTACATGTGTAGCAACAGAACAGATTAACCTTTTTCTATTTCCTATTAAAAAAAAAAAAAAAATATATATATATAGTAAACCCAACCCCAACAAGCCACTACTCATGCACAGCTGTGTCCCTCAGTTTTAAGGGCGCTAAGCCGCTAAAACCATCCCTAGGTCCAGTAAGGTGATGGGCAAGCCCTGGTTCTCCCCTGCTGGGAAATTGAAAGTGGACGATGTCCTCTACTGACTGCAGTGAGAGCACTTGTGTCCCTGCAAATGCTCTCCTAGACAAGAGCCTGCAGTATAAAAGCAGAGTTCCCACTACTGGCGCATTGCTATGGGCACTATTCGAAGAAAGCAGCCCCAGGAGCAGATTCAGAAAAAATGTCAAAATATACGATGGAAGGAAGAAAATTTACCAAGAGCCTGGACTCCTCCCTGCCCATTTTTACTGGCAGCAATAACACGGTGGAGAAGACGGGTGGTGAAATGCCATAGTGCTGAACATCCAGCCTGGTGGTGCTTGGGGCTTTCTACCACTCAACTCTGTTTCAAAACTCTGTCTGAAATTGCTATTTCTTGGTATCCTGAGATACAATTTCTCAGCTACCTTTATTTTTCTTCCTAAAAGGTAGTAAAATCAAGGTTAACTTTTTTGCATTAGTCTGCTTTAAATTAATTTAATGAATGCTATTCTAGTAATGAAATTTGCCTAAAAGATCATATGATCATTTTGGGTCATTTCCCAAAACCTTTACACCTGTATACTGGTACAGGGCAAGCCTATCTAGAACATACCAAAATAACTTCATCTCTAGCAACTTTACCTAACAGCAAGTGTTAGCAGGTGACTAATGATAACTGGATTTCACCACCAAGGAGCTACAGAATGAGTGGCTTTCTGCCATCCAGCTGAATTGAAACCAGAAGAGTGAAGGTGAACTGGTCTGCATTCCATACCACCAGAATCCCTTGTAAACTAAAGTTACCCTGCCAACTCCAGTTCAAATTAATCTAGAGCGGATTAAGTCTACCTTTTATGCTATTTTCTAAATGAAATCAGATGTACATGTAAAACTGGTATTTAAAAGGGTTTTATCTAATAATGAGTCAGATATTGACAGAACAATCACCATGAAGACCAAGGTAAGAGGCAATATATTCTCATTAATAATTCAAATCTCAGCATGGCTATTGATGACCATGCACTTAAAAGGGAAAACTGGGCAGCAGCTGGAGTTGGCCCAGATTTCTTCAAAAGTTGTTGGGCTGCAACAGAGACACACTGGAGAGATTTTACTGTAAAATCCAACCAGAGAAATGGCAGCTCCTCATTCTTAAGGTACCTTAGACCCTCAGCAATATTACTGAAATTGAACAAGGAATAAAACACAGCATTAGCAGTCTATTAAAAGAGGATAGGTGAGAAAAATAAGGGAATAAAATCCGGAGGCAAAATCCCACCGCTTCCTCACAGCCCTAATATTTGCGGCACAGAGCAACAACAGTCAGCAGTACCTAATTCCAGTTACTGCTTAGGAGCAAGCAACATTAAAGGCTTTAAAATAAATATGTACAATCAGCAAAAGTGCAAACAAACAGAAAGGTTGTAGGAGCCAAAACCACTCAGAACAAACCAGTTGGGGCTAGTTAACATAATCTGCTCTATTCACATAACTAAGTTTGTTTCACTGAGGGTATGAACTTTCTTGGAAAAGCTCAAATTATTAACTGCAGGAGCTTACACATTTTCTTTCCCTTAAGTTTACTTTACCCTGGAATTACAGGTGCTTTCGCATGACTGCTTCTACCAATTCATTCAAAAAGCTGAGTTTTGCTTGCCCTTTCCAGAGGGACATGCTTGAAGAGATGCTACCAGTGAATTGTAGGACTCCCTTCAATTCCTCCTGCCTCCTATCCACTCTTCCCATCACTTTGATTGATACAAAGAAAAACATATCCTACCTCACGGAAAAAGAGCAGGTTTCCAATGAAAGGAAGAGGTGGAGGATGTCGGATCCCTACTCTGCTTAGTTTGGAGAATGCAGATGTGGAGTACCTGGAAAAAAGATAAGGTAGTAAATTAATTTGGGATTTTGCCATGATAGGACTTGCCACAGTAACTAGTTCAGATGACTTCCCTGGATTCAGAGAGGGAGAAGATACTTTCTCTGTTGGGCAAACAGAGCTGCCAATGAGATTACATTGCTTGGCAGCTCCTCCGGTCACAAAAGTAAATGCAATACACTGGTGCTTCAGAGAAGGCAAAAGGACCAAGGGACTCAAACACAAGCCTGCAAAATTGAGCAGTGGAATTAGAGAGCTGCTCCTTTTCCCACAGAGGGTCTTGTAAGTCAGAAGTGACTCTCCAAAGCTACATGAGGTTACAAACGAGATCAAAAGAAGCATTTGGGGCTTGACTTCTGTGGCACTGCTGGGAAAGAAACAAGACAGATTTTCAGACTTTTATTTTCTTCTTCCATCACCTCTACCCATACACACCACAGAATAAAAATTCAAACCAGTCTCAGTTGTCCATGAGCCAAGACACTATCGGTATGTTCAAGTCAAGTCTAGTATTTGGGCCAGATATGCTGATGAAGTGATTTTTTAGAGCTGCCAGTCAGCAAATTAAACAAATATAAAAAATACAGGGAAACAAAACCCGGACTGAAAAGCTTCATGCATCCCTTGTTTCAGATGAAACTGTGGCATGTTGACAGGGACAATACTGGAAAAAAGAAAAACCCAACCCCAGAGCCTTTGTTTCTCCTCCCCTCCCCCTTTCTTAATACAAACAATGGATTTAAGTCAATGGACTTCAATTAGTGAAACCTGAAAGAGCAGGAGCTAACAGCAGCAGCTTCGATTACCCAAAGACACAACTTTTGTTGTGCACTTCCATTTGCTGATATTTCCTGCAGCACAGTACCTATTTTCTTAATGGATTTTCTTTTGTGAAGATATTTTACAAAAATCATAATCAGGAGATAGAGATTTAATCATTTTTGAATAGCAATCATTTTCCTTTTTTAATGGGGCTGTACAAACCTTCACAAACACAAACCTCTCAACAGCAATGACGTGTCTTCAGTCTATGCAGGAACATTATGTCAAGTGTGACAAGGTATCAGGGAGTAAAGGCACAGAAGTCAACGTTTATTACACATTTTATACGTATTATTGACTACTTGGCTACTTAACTGCTTTAAAAAGTATGAGGTTTTCCTCAGCTAATACTCTTGGGAAAAGAAATGTTTTAACTTTAAAATGACAAAACAGCCTACATGATACATTTTCTTCCCCAAAGAGAGGATTGTTTTTGCTGCTGCCGCTGTTTGAAACCTTCCTGAAGTGTCTTTGTGTCATAGCAAAGTCCTCATCTTCAGTATGTAAACAGCAAAAGAGATTAAAATCCCTGTCAATGGAAACCTGTCAATTTTGCAGTATTCTATCCTGATGTTTTCACTGTAAAATACATGGCAGATAACAAAACACCAGGCTGGGCTACAGTTAACTGCTCATTTCATGGCACGCCAGACCATCTGTAGACTCCTGGTTTTCATGTACAGCAAAGTGAAGAGTGACTGCAACAGAGGCTTACACTAGACAAAGTAAATTATGTGATCACCAAATATTTAAAAAGGAAAAAAAATAATGAGTACCATTTCACAAGGCAAGAAACACAGAGACTGTGAAGACTATTTATGCTTAGATGAACAGTTCATCATTGTCAGCTTCTGAACACTACTGGCAGCTTCATACAGCTGAGGATTTGCTTTCCTTTTCCCCCTCCTAATGTGGTTTTCTCCACTGCTCTTTATTCAGCTGCATTTGAAGTAGGTTTTCGAAAGGTAGGGAATGACAGTCTACAATGAGATGGGAGAGAGAAGCAGTATAGTCAGGCTACAGACTGAAATATGACAACAAAAGGGTGAAGCCAGCAGGAGAAAAAAAAAAATCTCAATAAACATATCTAGCTCTACTCTATGATTTTACAACATTTCTGGTGTTGTTGAAATACCTGATGTTTTACAGAGAAGAAAACAGTATGCAAGTGACCAGAGGCTGACAGGCCTGCATGCACCGAAGGATCTAACACTGCACACATAGCCTTAACTTTGACCATTTCTAATGGAACAGCTTACTTTCTGCAACCTTAAATATTAAAAGCTTCCCCCCATCTCTGCAGTGTTTCAGCTCATTCTCATTATTTTGGGTGGGGGACAGAGAGATGAAAGAGTGGCTTATGGACTTCTTAAAAAAAAGGAAAAGAAAAAAAAGAAAAGAAAAAGGGAAAAGAAAAATTGTCCTGTATAACACACAGTGAACACCAGCAACACAGGAATCTGACAGCTCTGTGGCACAAACCTCTGCCTTTTGAGCCAGAAGAGGCTGATAACTCAAACAGGCCAATTTATGTGATTTGGTCACTCAGCACCCCCACGACACACACTTGGCCAGTAAACTCAGAGCAGCATCCAAAGGGCACCGGGAAAACAGTGTCTAGGTTTTGCTGCTGGGAAGGGAAGGTGGGCTAGAAGCTGGGCAAGTGTATACAGGAAGGGTGGCCTTGTAGGCAAAGCCATTTGTCTGGAGAAGCTGTACATCTAAATGAAACAGTTCCAAGCCTGCCTTATCACCAGTGGGAAGTCTTATTTCTCACTCTGCCACTTAACACACTTCCATATTACTTTATCACAAAAATTAATCAGGTATCAGGAAACCTCCTGCTGTTGCTGTGGGTACACAGTGACAGTAGAAGACCTACCGGTGGACTAGAAAGGCTAAATCAAATGCAAAATCTAGAAATAGAAGAGATACTAAGAAGTGGCCAAGATAACCAAAGATAATGAACCACTTCTGTACAAGCTGACAGGTTATAATCTTAGTCATGGAAAAAAGAAGCAACTGATGCAGGTTATGACAAATACATTTAAAATCCTGCAAGGCTTAAAAAATAAATGAAGAGTTATTACCCACAAATTAAAAATATAGTATGAAAATCCACAAATGAATATTCAGATGACAGGATTAAAAATGAAACACTTCTCCAATAAATAAATATACTAACTATGGAACTCCTTGCCACAGACTATGGTCTACTCCAGAAGTTTAAAAAGCTTCAAAAGGCAATAGAATAAATTAATGGGGGTGGGGGGATGGAATCAACAGACACTTTTAGCTAGTAAATTTTTCAAATGTAAGAGAAATACATGGAAAACATTAAAGGAAAGGAAAGAAAATTAATCAAATTTATTTTCTTAATCAGGGGACTACGCTGTAAGCTTCTAATAGCAGAATAAGAGATTAAACTGTTACAAAACCTAAAAGATAAAACCCCAGACACTTCAGCTTTCTTAAGAGGAAGAGAGGAATAAGTCTGTGCAAAGTGAGGGGCACGAAAAGGATAAAACTCTGATGGCGTCAATATTTACTGGACAATCTAGCACATTCTCCCTCAAAAGAGAAACACACCCTAATATTTACACAAGTGTGGCTTCCTGCACAAGTATTAATTTAAAAGCTTGGCATTATATTTTGAATGAAGTGACAAGACATCAAAAAGAACCGAGGAACAGCAGTAATGAAGTAGATCTATAAACAATGCAATAACCCTTTGAAGATGTTCAGATGGCCTCTGAGAGCTAAATGCTCCCTGTATATATTAAACACAACTGTTAAAAGAAAGTTAGTGCCAAATACATTCCTGTAGGCCAGCACAGCAGATATAAACTCTCCGAAATACTAACTTCTCTCCACAAAACACCATGTAAAAAAAAAAAAAGAAAAAAAAAAAAGAAACAGATAATTAAATAAGTCATGAAGGATATATAATCAACAGAACTAGCCATCTGTCCAGCCAGGTCAGTACTGATCAGTACTGAGAGAAAAAGTATTACACAGTCTACCATTCAGGGTCATCAATTTGTGTAGCAGACAAGATTGCAGAGTTTCCAATTCTGCATTGTGGAGTTCAACATACTGTTGAAATTACTCCAAATTTCAATAGAGAAAGTGCGTCATTCCTTCTACATCTAAGTAATACACAACCTAATAATATCTGAAAAGCTATAAACTGGGACACAGAGATAAAAAAAAGTGATGTTATTTAATCTCATTGTTGGGAGGTGCATTATTTTGCAAGACTGACTGGGAAAACAAAGTATTTTGCTGAGATAATAGAAATCACTCCTGCCAAACGAGAGACAATCACCATGCATTTTTACCTATTTGTGTCTATTTACATATACCCATACCAGATTCCAGTTAACACTGGGATGTAGTTTGCTCACAGAGTAGTGATGATACACAAAATAAAGGTAGCCTCCCCACCTTTACAATGATGGCTCATAAAAAAATACACAAGCATCCCTGAGAGCCCAGTCTCACTAAAACACTGATATCATCCCAAAGCTCCCTACAGACTTTCTGCTCCCTGCCCTCAATGAGAAATTTTGCATTATGAATACTGCAGCAGGGTCACTGGAGAGCTGCCACCACTTAAGCCTTTCCTCTTGTCTGCTGCTCAGGATATTTAAGGTAGAAAAATCATTATCAGGTCCCATTCTGACAAAGGAACACACAGAAATCAGGTCTTGCAAGTGGGTGAGTATTGCAGTCAAAGTGGAGAGTCAAAGATCCCAGAAGGATACACCCTGTGCTGGTTATCACCTCCACAAAGTGTACTCATTGAAAGAAAAATAAAAACCACAACATTAAATCAGCTGTCCATCCCCAAAAGACAGGTAGGTCCTGAAGGACTCTCTCAGAAAACAGAAGAGAGATAAATGGGGAAAGTAAATCCCTCTTCCTTGGTCAACACAGGTTACCAAATTGTCCTTTACTGTTACCCAGCAGTACCTGTGGTGGAAAAGGAGGAATTTGCTGAACAAAAATACACTTGGATGCGTAGAATATCAAGCTCAGAGTATTAGAATTATTACTATACCTCCAAAAAGGGACACTGAATATCCACAAGTATGCCTCTAAGAATGAACTGAAATTAATCTTCAAGAGACACTTTAGTCAGTTTGGGATAAGGATATGTGAGTACTGCAATTTAATTTTCAAGCTCAACAAATCTATACTTTTTAACCATGAATTTGTAGGGCTGTAATAACAGTTTCAGGGATAATGAGAACTTCCATGTAACACTTGCTCTCCTTAATCACTTGCATGCACTCACAGTGCCTTAATTTTGACATAATTGCACAAGAAAAAGAAAGACATTGCACACACTTGCACCATCTGCCTCCACAGGGGCAGATGTTTTCCAGCTGCAAAACCTAAATTATCATAGGACATTATTTCATTGAAAGATTTGCAAATACATCAGGAGCAGTGTGCAGAAAAGGCAAAATTATATGCCCAGTATTAAATTTATACCTCATCTATCTGCTAACAATCATCTTTTAATCCATACTGTTCTGGTTTGTCAAAAAATTTCCTTAGTCTCTCTTAAGAGAACCAAGTCTCAAGAGACTGGTTGTAATAAGGCTTCATGTTCTCACAGTGTATGTAAAGTTTTGGGGGTTGCTTTGATTTAAGTTCTTAAAAATTAGCAGTGAACCAAGGCCAATTAAATGAAAAAGCCCACACAGAAAAAGCAACACACTTCACCATATTCCAGAGTAGCCCTGGGAGAGACAGATGGTCTGTACAGCAGGTCAATGACAATATTTCATCACCTCTCTCAGAGTGCAACCTCTTCACACTGGGCGGTGACTTTTCCAAATGAAGAGCAAATGAACAAGAGTCATAAATCTACAGCTTCAGCCCTTCTTTGTTGGCTCAACACCTTTAAACAAAACGATGGAGGTCAACAGCAGTAGAGGCTGTTGGCTCCTTATAGCAATATATAACCTTGGGAAAGGAGGTGGGAGCCCCATTCCACGTGACCACAAAGAGGAGTCTCCTCACCAGGAGGACTGTCCACAGCGGATCTCACGTCCAGTGCACCCATGAGGCCATACACGCTGTCTGCAGGAAGCCTGGGTCAGAGCTGATAGCCAAGCTCAGCTCACGTCCCAGCCCCGCTGCCTGAACCACAGACCAAGCCTTCCTTTCACTCCCTAGCACCACACCTTTATTAGGGAGTAATTTCTTCAAGCGCCTGTTTATTCAGACAGATATTGTGGGGCATACGGAAGAAAATGGTTCCGCCTCAAGGCCATAAATGTTCTTGCTTCAGCCAGGAAGACTGAAGTTTGCAAAAACAGGTGCACTGCTAGAAACATGGCATTCAGAAACTACAGTGAAATTTCATGACTTTTTTTTTTCCTCTCTCCTCAACTAATTACATATCTTAAATTTGCAAATGGACATCTTAATTAAAAGGATATGAAGTTTCAACCTTATCAGCCTTCCTAATTGTAATGCGAGTTCATATCCTAGTGATCCAACTCCCTTTGCAGAAAACACGGCATCAGTTTCTGTATGCACTTCAGCCATTCCTACATACCAGGAAGAATTGTATGGATGCAGGATACAGTTTCATATTTAAATTGAGGAAGAAAAGTCTTTTTGGGAGCCTGATCATTCTGGCTTCTCATTGACATAAAGAAGGTACTCACTAGGCCACTGGTCCATTATTTCATAAGGCCAAAAAGAGGTTGCAGGGCTATGGTGGCTGAACTCCCAAAATGTTATTTAGCAACACATCAAGTAGCGATGTGCTGTGCAGGCAAAGCCACACTGCATTCCCTCTAGACCTACCTCAGCTGCCTTTCATATTTTATTCCATGCAGTTGTGGTCTATCACACAACTTGCCTGGTATCTCTTGCTGTCAGAGAACTGGTTTTCGAGTTCAGGTCTTGTACCACATTCCTTAACAGCAACAGCACATGCAGAGCCACTCAGCGCCATTAAGAACCAGCCGGCACAAGGTTTGCATGAAGTCACACCCTGCCAAGAAAGCCCTGGGGTGGGGGGGGAAGCTTCAAGAGGCTCAATACCTCCCAGTGCTTTAGGGCCAGAGACATCTCCCTTAACTGAAGGTGAGGTGGGGAACACATTCCTATCCCCTTTTTTGAGACCAGTCTGTCAGTATATATATGGCAGTTACCAAAGCAGGGGCAAAGTAACTGGAGCAAACTCCAGGCATCTTCCCCACTTGTAATCTCAACTGAGCAGCGGTGACAGACTGCAGGGACAACTCACCTCCCTGCAGATAGTTCTGGATGAATGCTCAGACCTCATAGTTACACAGCACGTGAACTAATTCTATTTACTTAAGCTAACCCCAAGGAGCCACCATCCATGTAGTGCACTGAATGTGGCAGGGATCCTATCAACCAGAAACATACATGATCAGAGCACCAGAGATCATTTCACAGTGTTCAAAGAGCCTGACTTAATGGTCCACAGGCCAGCTTTGTTCTGGCATTTCCTAACTTGTGTGGGCTTGACTTCACAACCTCAATAATGTGTCTTTAAGCAATTTTCTTTGCAAGTTCTCATTAAAAAAAAAAAAGAAAACTCATTAAAAATACATCATATTGCATCATTTTGCATCCACAGGGGTCATCAAAAGATCCTAGACTATGGCAGAGACCTTTGCCAAGTGAGCTAATGGAAGAGCTGATGGAAGAAGCAGGTTGTCTTTCACACAAGGGAGCTGTGAGGCACAGCATGCCAGAGAGTCTCTCAATACTTCCTCAGAGAGAAAAAAAACAGCGGAATTGATGAGTTCCTAAACCAAAATGCAAGGCATCTTTCTGGGTGCTGACATCTTACCAGTGAGCTCTCATCTGCTCCTCTGATGCCTGAAGAGGCCTCCTAGAAACAGAGACTAGACAAGAATAAGGGAATAAAGGTAGGTATTTGTTTGAAAGGCCCTCAAAGGTACCCCCTGGGGAGCCAGAGGCTATTGCTAAGATGGACACCAAGATGGACGACAGGTCACGAGTTCTTCACACTTGTATATGCTTGGTTCATTTGCATATCAGGGTTAATTCTCCAATTAAAGCTTCAGTTAATGATGTAATTTCCCCAAGCTTGCCCCCCCTTTAGAAGCTTTTGGTTTATACTTTTTGGGCCTGGGATGGTCTGGGTGTTCTTGGAGAGCAGGCCCAGAGAGGCTTTGTTATGTCTACCTAGCACGAGAGAGCAGAAATTAACAGGCTACAAGGAACTTCAGAGTTACACACTAGGCAGTACAGGATTTGAAAAATATAAAAGGTAAAACCTAAGGCATCACTCTGGCACCATTGCCACATCCCTGTTGTTCCTCATCCATGGACCTGCCACCAGTCCCAGCCTGCTTCTCACTGGAGCTGACTGTACTGCCACCCTCACCCAGACCCTGCAGCACCTTGCATCATGAACTCCCCAAAAGATCCCTTCCCAACACAGTCCCACCCTGGTTTGTATCAGCCATTTGCCCTCCTCCATGCAGCAATTTATCCCAGTTTCTCCTTGCCTAATGCCATTCCCACCAGACTGTTTGCACAGGCTCCCTGCTTGCAGTTCTTGTGCCCAAGCCCCATTGATGCTATCACATGCCAACACAATCCCATTAGAGAAAGGCTTCTTTCAGTTCCTCAGAGCAACCAACCTGGTCAACCCTCCACACACACAGAGGGTGGGAACATGCTTAGTAAAGACAGAATCAGAAAACATTAGCTTAAAATTATATATAAACAGAAGATATTCCAGTGAACATGTGCTAACTGTAATTTTTCAAAGACCTAAAATTTGTCCAAATTTGCATGAGAAAGGCAAAAAGTACATTCACTGACAAAAGCCCACCTCCTCTCACCAAATATTGAAACCCTGCTTTAAAGCTAATGTAAAAATCAGAATATCACTTCTAAAGAATAATAAAATAAGGAAAAAAACCCCAAACACCAAGAGACTCCCAAAATAAAACCAAACATTTTTCCTTAGCATTTGTCTCAGAAATTATAGAGCTCATTTTAACTGAAATTTTTCAATAATTCCACCAGCAGCCCCAGAAAACTTCAATCCTAGCTGCCTGGAGTTTTATAAAGCAATAAGCAATTTAAAATAGAGTTGTATAATGGGAGCATTACACAGCCTTAAGTTGTGGTGCTCTCAGACCCACCTATAATTAACTAAGCCAGACTGAAAATAAAGGAACTGCTGGCTCTCAGTCTGAGAGCACACATAAAATCTCAGCTCATAGCTAGTTATTTTATGCAGGGTCTAATCCATTATAGTACAGGGGTGACAATGACAACGTTGTCTGACCCTTAATTACAGGAAAGATGCTAGAATGTCTGTACATACCAGACAGCATATGATAAACTTGAAATTCATACTGGAGACACTGCTGGCTCCCCATGACTCAAAAACCAAGAGTACTCTGATGCCATGCGGAGATAAGATGCCTCTTTATCTTTCTTTTCTTGCTCAGCTTTTCATTCCCCCATTTCTCTCATCTTTCCTTGTAACAACAACCACCCCAAATTACCACAAACTGTGAAATTATACTTCACATATACACATTTCATTTTCACATCTTTAGGGTACAGAGGAAGCACAAGCACCGCTGGAGGAGTGATCCCATGTCCTGGCAGGTGGCTGACCCATACACCTGAAGCGGCATAGAAAGACCCACTGGAAGTGAGACTGCTTCAGGGAACAAATGGCAACGTGCTACGAAATAGCACTGGTGCTGGCTGCAAAGCCTCAGAATTGAACAAGAGAAGCTACCATGCATGCATCTAAATAGTGCAAGTCCAGAGTTCTACTTTGCTGCATGATTTAATACCACTAGAATTAAAGTAAAGGGTATCTGGAGCTCCTTTCATGAAAAGCAAAGCACAGAACTGGAGTCACCAGGGAGAAACATCATTAATTCCTGAAGGGAAGAAGAGAAAATCCTTCCAACCTCAGGGCTCATGAACACATGAACAGTGAGGGGAAGTATAGAAGTGGGATTCAAAGCAATGTGGCAATACAGAAAATAAACTCAGCCTCCTTTTTTCCTTTGCATCTTATTCATGACTTCTTGAGCACCTGTGGACTGACAAGAGTTGAGCTCACAGAGGAGACAAGTAATTCAGTCCTTTTCATAATGTGAGTTCATCTTATAAAGAGACACAGCAGATAAAGCAAGGAATATGCGTAGCATATTTCCTACCCCAGGACTAGCAGAATACCCTTTAGCAACCACAGGCATGAGACAGGAGGAGCAGCAAAATTATTTCAATCACCTTTCAGTGTGCTTGAGCAGTCAACCACAATGACCAGCCCAAGTAAGCTATCGTGGGCCACTAACAAAAGCAGAAAATCGTTCCTACAAAACAGAAGATAGTTGAATAGATGCCAAACAAAGCCAGAGGAAAAACAGAATTTCAAACAGACTGGATGAAAGGATTGCAGGAAGCAAACTTCAAGGAGATCCTCTGAACTTGAAAAACTGCCTAAAAAAAGCAGGCTCAAGTGCTACTCCCAAGTGCCATCCAGATTAAAAGCAAAACAAAGGCAATTGGGGTTTCCTGGAGCTCTGAATCACCCATTCAAGTTTAAGGAGACTGAGCAACCCACTACACACAGGAATAGCAACACTGGGTATGCATGAAGTGTCAAGCCCTGAGCAGAATGGGCTGAGAGGTATTTTCCTTCTTTAAGCACTGAAAAATGCAGTAACGCTATGCATTACTTGTAAAACAGCAGGTTGGATGGTTCAGACAGCAATATACTTTTTAAGCTGCCATGCTCCTCTCTCTGGATTGTTGGCTATTAAAAAAGAAGTGCTTGTTTCACATTATCTCATCTTTTGACTGCACTTTGAAGTCCATTCTGGCCATTCCTCCATGACAGAGACAAATTCCAATCCTTAGGAATAATTCTCTTAACTTCATAAAGAAACCCTGGTTCAAGTCAGATAGTTTTCATGTAGAGGCTGATGTGGAAATGGCTTTCCTGGAACAGAGTTGATTTGCATTACTCGGTGTCATAGCACATGACAGCTTACTCTGCAGCCCACTTGTCTGGATCTTCCATAATCCAGACAGCCGCAGTCCCCCTCTCTGTGAAGCAGTTGCACACATGACAGGAAGAACTAATTTTAATGAAGACTCTTTGCTCTTGTATTGGTCATGTTCTCTCTCAACCTGTTTATCTGGCAGGCTCCTGGATGCAGTTTGTAATCATTGCTCCCTGCTAACAATGGAAAAGTCTATGACTGTCGCCTGTCCCTTTGACTCCAGGGTTTTTAACATCTGACATACCACTGCACGAGTAACGTACCGTATGAATCCATTAAGGACCCCCTTCCCAGCATCTCTCAAAGGACCTGCTATTGCACCCCTGTCCCAGCTCACCCTCTCTCCTCCAGTTAAACAGCTTCAAATGCTCCTGGCACATGAAAGCAAAACGCTTCAACGCCTCAACTGCAAATTCACTGAGACAGAGACCATCTTTTCCATTACATCCCACACCCTTCATGTGCACAGCAGAGCCCTGATCTTTGACAGGGGTTCGCAGCTCCTGCTGAAACAAAAATGATAAATAAATGATCAGCACCAGGTCCCCTAAAGTGGAGGGAAGTCTGTGCACTGTCATTCGATTACTTTTTAACTACCACAATGAACTAAAATTCCACAGGGAAGTAAAGATAGTGAGTCATTAGCATGAGCAATTCACCTTCAGAGAGGCAAGAGGAGAGCTGAAGCCCAGAGAAGCCGGCTTTCTTCAGTCTCTCTGCAAGCACCTGGGTGCAGATCAGTGATCTTTGCCAAGGCAGAACAAAGACACTAGATGATGATACACAGGGGTTTTAAAAGAGATTAGAAAGTTTATAAAAATAAAAGGGCTGACAACAGAACTGGGATTGAGAGCAGAAGAGAATGAGAGCAAGATGTGATACAAATGACAGAATCCTGGCAGGAAGAAAGAGGCTCATTGAGGGAAACAGCCTCTTAGGCAGATGAAGTCTCAGAGAAGTCACCTACTGGAAAAGAGATACAAGATCTCAACACCACCTTGAGCAAGATATGAGGAAGAAACTCTGATATTACGAAATACGTTAATTATTGCAGTGGAATTTGTGTATTTCTTGTCCTAACTAAAACAATGATTTTTTTTTTTTTAAGGCTCATTACAGACCTGCATCATTATTTCCAGCTTTACTTTGTCTCCAAGGAGCTAACCGTAAGACATGAAGCTGGATGTCTAAAGAAAAATACTTTTACATATCTCTGGGGAGTTGAAGTTTAGTGCCTGCTGTAAGAGAGGCTAGATAGGAAGATCCAATGATGGCCAAAAAAAAAAGGAATGGATAGAAAACTTTGAATTGGAGGAATATGAAAAAAGACACTCAGGAAAATGTTAGCACAATCTGCTCAAACCTTGTAAAGCGGAGTGGTGCACATATCTAATATACCATGTGCAGCCTGGAAAAAGGTGACCCTCACTGGCCACTACCAGAGCACTGAAGATAATCTTTACTTTTCATTTCTTCCTCAAGTGATAAGTGAAGACTGTGGTTGCAATGTAAAGGCCCACATAAGGTGGTGCAGTCCCATATTGGCACACCACACTGCACAGTGGCTGCCTCATTTACTTTGACACTACACTAGGAATAGCTAACTCAAGCTGAGATACTTTTGAATCCCTTAGGAAACCACACTTCTATATTTATTTATATATCCATATATTTACATCCATGTGCATGCATGCACACACTCTAAATCTGTTCATTTTCCCACAGAGCAAAATGAGCACTTAAACATTCTTTATGTTTTGGACACTGGTCGTTTTCCACAAGAGTTATTATACACCACTGATGGGTTTTTCACACTAAACATCTATCTTTAACATTAGTCTATCCCTCGAAGATGCATCTGCAGCAGAGGTGGGGATGATACGCTGCTATACATCATTTGTCCCATCCCCCCCCCCCCAATGGACTGTTCTTGTCCCCCTTGGGAAGCTCTCCTACTGAATAATGCTCAAGGAAAGCCTGATACACAAGGCTGAAGATCTTCATGCCATGGTCCCAATAGTTACAGTTAGTTTTGTTCTATTCTGTTATTTGGGCTGCCCACCAGAGAACCTCCTTCTCAATTCCTTCTATTTTCAATCCGTGTAAAGGACCAGAACCCACCCATGACTATACATTAGCCTAAGGACATGCAAGCTGGAGTAAAGGCTCCCTACTTTGGCAATTTCCCTGTCCTCAAGATAAAACAGAAAAAAAAAGATAACAAACCTTAAAGAGTATCAGAAGAGAAAAGAGGAAAATGGAAGTTATGTGAGGAAGGAACTGGGTGGATGCCTACATGAATTGGTTTAGAAGACTGATTCATTTGATTTCTCTTTTGTTTCTACAGGCGTCAGCATTTAGACAATACTTATAAAAATCATTTATTGCACTTGTACAGTAGAAAAGGTACAACTTACAACTGAAGAAAAAACAAGGCAGCATCCTGCTGAAGATGAACATTTTCAAAATTAAGTAGCATCACATAACATACACCTAGCAAAATGGCTAAGGTGCTCTGCACCAGCAATACTGATCTTTAACATTAGCACAACTCAGAGCCTTTGAAAGATTACCAGCATAATGCCAAAACCTAAAGATGCAGGAAGAAAATAGAAGTAACATTAAGCCTGACATCATCCTTACATAAGTAATGGAACTATCATAAGAATTTTGAGAAGAATTAATTGAGGAGAATGTAATTAATGCATTTCAATATTGTCAAACAAGCCTTTCATTTTGGGTTGGGGTGGGTTTAGGGTTAGTTTTCTTGACAGGTGTAGGGGTATGGTTGATAAATACAACTCTCCCAACAGCATCTGCTTGGGCTAGTCCAATGTGCTAGAAACACTAGACCACACAACATCTTGCCCAAAAGACATTTTGCACACTACACAGAGAACTAACATGACACTAACCTAGACAAGCTAAAAGTTGGTTCAATGCTTGACCACGAAATGTGACCCATAATCATGAGGTATTGATCCACAGGACTCTTACTAGGAGGATTTACAGACAGTTTCTTAAACACTAGTAAAAGGAATCATGAGTTACAGCCACTTAAATCTGACCCCAGATTTTCTGTGCTGAGGAGTATGTCCAGGGTCTGCCTGCAGCATCCTGCTGCCATTGAGCCAGGGCCATAGGCATGGCCATGGGACTTGATTGCTGGAAATATGTTCCAGCAGCTGTTTGATAGCTATTGAGCATCAAACACCAGCAGAAATGGTCCCACTCACCTGAATAGTGACCAATCCATCCTGGCCATGGCATTTCTAAGGGTCCAATTCATTTATTACAGTAGGCCTGCAGGAGGCAGCTGAGACAATCTGAGAGCTGACTGCTGCTGAAACAGGTTGCACCCTTCTCCATACCACCCACCTCCACATATTCCTTCCTGCTGCTTTCTCTATGTTCTTCTGATCCCTGCTGAAGCTGATGCAGCCACTAAACCAGCAAACTAGAAACGAAAATATTTTGCTGGTGGTTTTGTATCTATCTAGAAGGAGACAGGAGTACTCACATAGTTACCTGGATAGGTCCCCCAGGGGACCAAATGAGTGTCTTAGTTAGCCCCAGGAAGTGGGTGGTGGGAAGGTGAATGCCCCTTTTGGTAGCTGCAAGTGATGAGGGTCAGCTCAGCCACTGTGTGAAATGTTACCCTCACACACAGTGGCTCTACAGCTCTTTCCTGGCGAAGTTAATCACTTACATGAAGAGGGGTCAGACAGCACAAAACAAAAAAGGACACACCTCAGCACCAGAACAGGGAACTGAAGTCACCTGGCAGCCTGTTGATACATCTTGGAAGCAGGAACACATACCCTATGTCCAGGATGGAAGGCTCTGCTTGGAAAGGTCACGGAATCATAGAAATGTTTTTGTTGGAAAAGACCTCCAAGATCATCAAGTCCATCCATCAACCCACCACCACTAATTCCACCCCCAACCATATCACTAAGCCCCAGATCTATGTCTTTTAAATGCCTCCAGGGATGGTGACTCTTCCTCTTCCCCAGGCAGCCAATTCTAGTGCTTGACAATCCTTTTGGTGAAGAAATTATTCCTAATACCCAACCTAAACCTCTGGCACAACCTGAGGCCATCTTCTCTTATTCCTTGACAGAACAGGCTGACCCCCACTCCACTACAACTTCCTTTCAAAAAAGGGGCCACCAGATGCAAGTGAGGAAACAACATGTAGAGCATTGGTGATACAACCACTCTACCCCTGCACAAAGTACTGTTCAGGAAAGACATGGGAGTAGTGGGTGGGGCTCAAAGGATATTTTTAAAGAGCTCTAAGAATAGGGAAAAAATATAAAACAAGTTTTTAAATGTCAGTGCAGTATATTGAACAGAAAGTTGGGAAGTGCCTTGACTGCTGCCTGCAAATACTTACACTGGAACAAGCTCTAACAGCTCTAGCAGCTCCCCATCTTCCAGGACAAAGCCAAAATATTCACAAAGTTGGGTATATACATTACAGAAATGAACTCCTGAATTCAGATGCCATTTCTTGGGGTTGAGGGCATGTAAAGATTAAAACAGTTTACCAAGGATGCTAATGGACTCACTGCAGCGCTCAGCTTTTAGAAGAATCCCCCTTTCTTTCTTAAAAGAGAAAAAAAAAAAAAAAAAAAAAACACAACCAAACAAAACCCTGCACCACACAGCACTTCCCCCTACAAAGTCTAAAGGATAATGCAGAGCCTTAAAAAACAGGAAGTCAAACTAGATGGAAGCATAGCTCATTCTGGTCTATAAATAAACAAGTGATTAACTACTGCTCTAATTGTTGTTTGCTACTGATAGAAGAGGGAGTATTTTCCTCCTCTCCCATCAGGGAGGGGTTTGTGCTACCAATACAAATCAGTGACAAAGTCATGGCACTGGCCCTTTCCACAGCAGTGGAAAATTGTCACATAACTAAAGGCAGCAACAAAAAGACTTTGGCTAGAAATTGCCCACAGCTTATCTGCAAACACAAATACTTTGCCTCTTTGAATGGAAGTCTAAGCAAAGACACCAAGCTATCGAACAATTAGCCAAGCAGTCCCAGACACATTTAGGCTTTTCTGTACTGAAACATTTATTAGAATCTAGCATTTGTTACCTTATTGTAACACAGTTTCGTTAAATATATTTTAGGACAGGTAGCCTTCTATCTAAAAACAACACAAAAACCTCGGGCCCGGGGGGGGGGGGAGACAAATTTCTCTTCCTCATATGAAATAAAGCTTCTTTGGGAAACAAATCATTCCACAAATCGTTCACATTTTTAATAAATAAATAAACAATAATCATCAACTTAAAAAAAACCAAAAACCAACAAAACTACTAGAAATAGTAATTCTTTGAAGGGAAGAAACACCAAAAGAAAATATTTCCCTGTGAGCATGAAGAAGTTATTATTAAAGGGCACAGTCACAAACAGAGATACCAGACCACAATGCAGTCATCGTTTTGAAGCTTACCACTCCAGCACAACATCATTAGAGGATTCCCTGCCACCCTGTAGATGTACAGGGGAATGAGCATGTGTGGATGTATGAACAGCTGTAAAGAAAAATTTCCAACTTACAGTAACTGCCAGTAACCTAAAGCACCTTTTAAGGAAGGAGGAAAAAAGTGGCAAAAACCTACCATTTCAAAGTCAGCACACCCAAACACATTCTCCAGGACACAGAGCACTTTCTAAAAAACATATTGATATAGTGAATCTCTAAGAAAGTTTCCTCTCCACTACAAACTGAGAAACAACTCATTGGTCTAACCTGCTCATAATACTAGACCTTAGAAGGCTTAGTCTCACCTTCAAAACACAAACATCCAGAGGAGACCACATATCCTTCAGCAGCCATGCCTGCACTAGTTTACCACTCTAGAAGACGCTGGCAAGCAGGACCAATTATTCTATTAGCAGCCTATATTGCACCTGAGACTTGTTACTATGGCCAGGCCACCTGTGGGCTTAAACCTCCTGAAAAGTAAAGCTGAGTTATTACTCTTCTCTCCTGACAGGTCAAAGCCAGGAGAAGAGTTGCTTTTTAATTCTGAAGCAACTCTATTAGAACAGAGTTGTATTTTATGGCACAGCCCAGCCCTTTTTTTTGCAGGTGTGCCTCTGGTTGCCTGACCACTGGCGCAGGCTTTCAAATGCACCATATATGGCAATGGGAGAAAATTTGGGAACTGGCTTATCTGAATTGCTTGTGGCTGAGCTAACAAAAAAGAGGTTTTTACAGTTATAGCTGTTGGCATGTTGGTCAAAGGGTGTCGGGGACTTGCCTGCACCTGGTTGGTGAAACATTACAACAAATAGATGGGAGATGACTCAGAGGCCCTTATGAAACATCCTCAGACCAGTTATCCGAGGCTACTGTGGTTCCTATTGTTCCATTAGCAAGTTGTGGCTGGTGATAAAACAGGTTGTGTCTCTCAACTGCTGCAAGCATGTGGCAGCTTTTCTTCGTTTTTAAAGATAATTTAGTGCTTATGGAAGATGGTATGGCAGCTCAGGAAGCCAAGGAACCCCAGGTATGCAGTAATTACAGCATCCACATTAGCTGCCCTAGCTTATCCACTTTGTCAGTGAATTGGATGTGGTCTTGTTTCTGTTCAGGCAGCAAAACAGCAGTTCTGCACACAAATGGTACGCCACAACTCTCAGCTTACAAAGATCTTAAGCAAAACAAACTTTCCTGGATTTAATTAAAAAACAACAAGAAATAACCCAGAGGCTGCATATTCCACATCCCATTATCCCCACTTATTAGAAACGTATTTCAGTGTTTCTCTCCTTATAAAGGAGAAAGATTATATCGTTTGCATTGCTGCCTGCGGCCACATTTTTAAAACTTGGGTGTCAAAAGACAAAGCTCCTAAATCAACACTCAGTTACCCAAATATAGGGGCTCTCTCTTAATTAGGTATCACACAGAAATTATCAAGAAACAAAGGGAAATTGCAGGCACACAGCTTTTTCTAAAGAAAAAAAGAAATCATCACGTTAGGTATATGTATGTGTCCAAATACAGGTACCTGAAGGTAGCAGAGGAAATAATTTTTGATTACATTGGCCCAAAGAGTTGACAGAAACACCCAGCTGAAACTGCTGGCTGCTGTACCAGTAACACAAGGAAGAAATAACAGTGTATAGAAGGAAGGGAAAATATAAGAGAGGAAGCCTGAGATGAACAATGAGGGATTTGTCTGCATCTTAGAAAGGGGGACAGGGCTTTGAGAGAGCATCTCACCAACACACAGGCCTGTAGGTCACCCCTGAGAAATGCCGAGTCAGCAGGAAGCAGACTGCTGCCTGTCTGCTGCATTGTCTGCAAGGCAACAAGTGAACTGCTGGGTTTGCCCTACCTGCTCTGTGTATAAAATTTCTTTAGCCTTCAAAAGCTGTAATTTGAAGAGTAGAGACACAATTTTCACACAGCTGAAACTCACAACTGTCTGTACCATTTTACCAAGTGCGTGCCTACACGAACCCCTAATTATCTGCACTGTCATGTATAATTAGTGAGTCTGAACATGTAGTATTCATAAAAATGTGAATGTTAGGCACACTTCATACATTCAATAGCATCCTGTGTTTGTACACAGGCAACTTTCAGTGAGTATAACTAAGATCATACCCTGAAAGGGGCAAGCAAAATAAACAAAATATTTAGTGTCTGTCATTTATGCCAGGACCATGCATGAAAAAAAAGAAAATTTCTTTCTAAAATATATAATCAAGTGTTTTCTATGGTTTTTTTTTCTTTCAAATAATTGGACGCAGTGTTTCCATGGCCTACACTAAAGAGAGAAATTGAAGCTCATTATTCAAGCCTGCTGTGATCAATACAGAGAAAACACGAGGACAGTCATGAGCAGCAGTCCTCTCACATGATTTTTAAGGTCAGTGAAAGTTATTGTGTGATTCTCTCAAAAAACAAATATTATAAGAGAAATATAAAGGTGGAAGTGGAGGAAGGATGCACACCTCAGCACACCTAAACAGTCTTTCATGTAGCTGAACCTCACATTTGCAAAAATCTTGAACTACTCAAACACGAAACTCAGCATATAAAACCAGGCTAACTGAACCCAAGCATGAAAAAGCTGGCTAAATCTACAACAGCCAGATCTCATCCATCGCTTTCTCTTACCCTGGGTATCAGAAAGATTGAAGTGTTAATAGCTGTCTTATTGACTCATTACCTTGCAGGCTTTAAAAGTCTGCATAAAAATAGATTTCAAAAAAATCTCTTATTCAAATCAAGCACATTTGACTGCAACTACATCAAACAGAGTCCCAGTTTTATCAGAGATGTGCTGCTTCATGTCAGTGAGTTGACACAACCACGCGTCTGCCTCTGTGCTAAATACATGTGCACGCAGGGAGGAGGGGAAAAGGAAGGAGGGGAGCACAAGTGCATATGCAAACATGCTGTTATCTGTTTTTTCCCAGTTGGGAAAAAATTGTTAGCACAGCTCAATCAAATCTATTGAAAAGGGATAGGGATTCATTCAACCACCCTATTTCAACAAGCTTTTTATCCTGGGCCTTGTAGCAAATATGCTGAAGACCATGGGAGTTCCTCCCCTGACCACAGTGGGGTTTGGATCAGACCCACTCTGCAAGTAATCTCATTTGATATGGTTGTGTTAATTGGCTGTACTGCTAGAATAAAAAAGTATTGCAGAGCATTAGAAGGACTGACAAAATCTGATTTCTGGAAAGCAGAAATAAGGCTTAAACATCGTAAAGGCAATATAAGGATTTTGCCCTTGCTGTATAGAGGCAGTAGAGTGACTGAAGGTGAAGCATGTGAATAACTTGGGAAACATGAAGATTACTTCTTAATTACCAAATAAGTGATTGAACATACTTCTTAAATTTACTGTGACAACACTGGTCTTGTTCCCAATACCCTCTCCTTTATAATGCTTTAACCAGATGTAGAAATGGACAATGCCAACATTCCAGTTTCACTGCTGTGCTCAGCCATATCGCAAAACAGTTTGAAGAAGTCCTTTTAGCTCTGTCCTTCTCTCATGGATGAACATCCCTGTGCAAGACTTTCAGAGAAGTAATGTCCACAGCACACTGTAGATCTGCATTAAAACATGCATTGTCCAACTCATCATACTGTATCTTATCAATTAGTTATTTTTCCTGTTTCTCAGTAGAACATTTCTGATCACATCCCCCCAATGTATGGGTAGGTACTTATTTATAATTATATACATGTAGTACATTATTAACAAATTATGTACATTATAAAGCATATACAAAAATGGAAATTAAGAAAGGATGAGATAAAGATGTATTAATCCTTTTTTTTTTGTTTTAATTAGAGGTACAGAAGTATTGTCTTCCTGCACTCTAATGGATTATTTTGCACATTCCTTGGGGTGCATGCTCCCCATTTTGGTACCACTCCATGGAGGTGACACAGAAGCCTCAGCTATGTTCCCTTCCCCATTGCCAGTGACATTTAAAAGTCTTACCATATACATGCAGACCCTGGCCTGTTCTTCAAGCATGAAGCTGGCTCGTGGGCGCTGGGCAATGAAACAGATGTTGGCTTTCTGTATCTGCTGGCTGTCACATATTACACAAGTGCCCCACAGTGCTGGCTTCTGCTCCAAGATCAGCTTTCATGAGACTGTGCCTGAGTTTCCAGCTATAATCAGTGAATTAAAAGCCCCCTCCCCTTCAACATGGTATTTATATTCTGCAAATGGAATTAAAAATTTAAGTCTTCTCATCTTTGTTTTTATGGACTGAAAAATCACACACCACTTTCCTACATCTTTCACTTACTCTCTTTTTGTGTCTTCTCTCTTCCCATCTTTTTTTTTCCTGTTTCCCTAGATATGAGAAAGAAATCTACAACTCTGCAAAATTTTTCACAAAATCCACCCACTAAACTGAGTATCTTGGCCCTTTTACTTCTTTCCTAACTACACCTCTAACTGGTCTCCTAAATAAATTGCCTCAAATTAATGAGGTCTGAAGCATGAAGACAAGGATGTGTTAACTGAGCTTATTTGCATAGAGGAGCCAAACTCACCTAATAAGATGGAGCCTTAAAGTTTTATGAGTTTATGGAAAGACTCAGGTGCCTGCAGTCGCTGGAGATTGGGCTCGGCATCTCAGGAGATTCCCAGACTTACTCTGACACTTTCTCATCCATACCTTTGACTTTCTTACTGTTGTTTATTGCTGCATTCTAAGCATTAGAAAGCAGAAAACAGGCCTTCATTTCTATTTTCACAACCCTACCCATTCCTATATATCACAAGCTATAAAAAAGCCATGTCAAATTTAGCCCACCACACTTCTTACCATGTCCAGTTGAAGGCAGGGCCTCCATACTTGTCCTCATGCTGCCTGCTTTCCCTGTAAGCCATCCCCTTATCAACATCAATTGTGACTCCAGCCTCAGAGGTGAAATTAATCACTGTGCAAAAAGCCAGCAGGTATCCTACTTCAGCCCATCAAAACAGGGCTTACATTAAACTCTGAGTAGTGCTTAAGTCTTATATTAAGCCTTTGTAGAAGGTGTGCTGAGCTTTTTCTGAGTTACATTTCATGCAAGCCATAACACTAGGAAAATGCACTTCAGCACTTAGACAGTATGCAAATACATATTACAAGGAAAAAAATACTTTGACAGATATGTTAAGGGGCACTATATTAGGAAACACTCAAATTCTTTTCTCAATGCCATTTTATTCTAAAAAAAATTTTTTTTTTTGAGAAAATTATAAGGGATTTGATCTGATAACCTGTGATAAACACATTATGTTCTCAAAAACAGACCTTATCCAGTGGAAAATACCTTCGAGGCTTCTTAAACAACATGAGATTCTAAATGCTCATCTGTGTTACTGACATACCAACAGGAACACAATCTTAGGAAAGACCTGGAAAACCCCACTAATACCAGAAGCCAGAGTTTAAGTATGATCTTTCTTAATAGGATTTTATAGCAACAGAGCACCACTGACTTCTGTGGAAAAAAATTAATCTGTTTTTAAAGGAAAAAGAAATACATAACTGCTTCTCAAAAAACTCTACAGCCTCATATTATCTAACACTCTGTGTTTAGAAAAGCACAGCCTCCCCTTGTCTGTTGAGGATTTAACCCACAACTACAGCTGGCCAGATCCTGGGGTGGGAGGGGAGGCAACCTACACTGTTTTCCTGTTCTACCTCAAACAGCCATGGCAAAAGTATGACTGTAGGACCAAATCCATACTGTTACAGAACTACCTGTACACCAAACTGACCACAAGTCTGATGCCTTAGGTTCATCTCAGGCATCACACCCTACCCTGGCAAAGCTGTGTGCCACTGCAGCATGGTAAAGCCACCATGCCCAGGACCAAGGGGAGGTCCACCAAGGGAACCAGAGAACTCAGAGCTCTGACAGCAGAGCTGTATCCATCAAGGACCTCTTCATACTCCCTGCACATCACCATCTTGTAGTACGGAATCATGCATTAAGCCCAGTTTATTCCTCCAGAGCATGAGAGGAGCACTGACATGAAAAGGTGGGACACATGCTACCCTAGCTAGATGATACTTCTTTTCTGGCAGAGGGGAAGAGAAATCCACAGCTCTTTTAATCACTTTTCCTCAAATTAAAATACTCCTCCATCAAAGTTTGACGTCACACTAGAGGGGTGAAGCATCACTGCAGAGCTTCAGACTCAGGCCCAGCTTCCCATTGGCAAAGCCAGTGTCTGCCTCGGGCATTTCATAACACAATCTCACTGCCCCTTCCAGAAATGGACTCCATGCCCAAGAGCACCAGCACAGGCTCCCTTTGTGGAAGAAGAAATGCCCATGATGGTGCTTTTGTGGATGCACAACCAGGCTGATTCATCTGGGCTGTTAACACTGCACTGGTTACTGATTACAGAATTACTGCCCCTCAGTTAATTAATCATGTTCTCTGCAAGCAAGAAAATCTCACTGATCTTCAAATGAGGGTCAGCTGCATGTAAACACTGAGAGCAGAGCAGAACACAGGAGGAGTGTTGAGCATTTAATTTCAATAGGTCTTGTCATTCACATAAAACTTACACTGATTAAATTCATTACAGACAAGACACTAAATTCATACAGGCACCTTCATACCAGCTCTAGATTAATTTATACCACTTTGGCTTTCTTTAAAGGGACAGACAAAAAAATTGCAAGAACTTTTCTCAAAACTACCAACAAAAATGTGCAACTAATAATTCAGCATAAAGAATGTCAAACTTCAAGATAAACCTGTGCAGGATGTGCATACCCATAGGAACAGAAAGTTGCCACAAACTATTCTCCTGTCCATATGATCCCCTATTTATTTGAGCAAAAAAGGAGGAGTAAAACACAACAAATGTTACTGTCCTGTATGAATGCCGATGCACAAGCATGACTGTGCACATGAAGTCAGACATCATGTCCCACTGCCACCTCCCTCAAGCACGAGAGGCAGCAGGAGGATATAGTCCCTGCCCAGCAGGCACAGGACAGTGGTCAGAGCTGACAGGACAAGATGGGGACAATGATCTATAGACACAAATGTGCGTGTATGTGGCAGAGTTGAGGGTGGTACCTGGGGTGAGCACTCGTCATCATCAGTCAGTAGAAAGTACACAAAGAGGGCCTCAACTCAAACAAACCCTCACCCAACGTCCCGGGCTCATCGTAGTTTCTCTCATAAGCACACCTTCAGTATTTCCTCCTGCTCTGTTTGCATGTATTCCTCCTCTCCACGCCGAGTGCTGCACAAGCCTGTCAGATGAATAAGACCTTTATAAGGCTCACAGGTAATGTTGTGCCTTGCTGTTCATGTAAAAAATATGGCAGTCGGCCAGGAAAGCCAAATGATTATGTATACCTTTAACGGGTTTAGGAAGGATGGAAGGGTGTGAGAGAAGGGGAAGGAAGGAGGGATGTAAGTTTAACACTACAGCATAGTTTCCATGGATAATTTTGTTCAGGAAAAAAAAAAAAACCACCAAAAACAATACACTGATATGTATGTGCAACAGAGCAAATGAAAACAAGGCAGGTTTCTGGATTTTTTCAGCATGTGATGTGCTAGGTGAGAGTTGACACTATGCATACAATGAACGAAACGCACAAAAGGATTAATCACACAGGCAATTGCAAACCAAAGATCCCACAGCTGGATGAGAGTAAAGACTAAATTGAGTTGTAGCAAAAATATGTTAAATCAATATTAACCACAGACAGCGGGAGCAAATCTTTATTTAGAGACAGTTTACACAACCCTCCCCTCTCTCTCCCTCCACACTCCCCACCCCATACAGATGCTGCTTCTGAAAGGTTTCTCAGTACTATGAGGCATGGCTGGAAGTGCACCAGCAGATCCGACTAAGGGAAGGACTGGTGAGGCACGATTCATGCCCAGCTGGCAGTCACACCTCGGTGCTGAGGGCCAGGCACTGATGTGCCAGAGCTGCAAGAGCCAGCAAGGACAGAGACATGGCACAAAGGACACCTTGGAGGGTCTGTGGTGGCTCCTCTAGACAACTCACATGAGTGAAGAAGCACGAAGTGTACCAGCAAACCCCAGGCAACAGCCTCCTCCTTTTCCCATCATGGTTCCAGACTACCTCTTCCAGGTACCTGCCCCAGACTGCAAGGGCAAATGCAAATCATTCAACACAGGGGCCCTTGTGGGAAAACAAGATACACAGAGCAGCAGCAGATGAGCAGGCAGTGAAACATCAGAAAAATCTGTTTTCTCTAACAGCAGCCATTTAATGCTGGCAGTGCCTTTTCAAGAACAGCCCAGGATGGGCATGAAGTTTGGGTAAGTACTGTGTATTCTTCCTGGCAGTTCACATCATATGCATGGAGACCAAACATGCATCAAACCTTGCCTGAGTCCTCATGATACAGGGCAGGAAAGGCACAGACAAGCCAAGGCAGCTTTCAGACAGTGACAAGGCATTCGTTGCTACCACAACTTTCCCCTCATTCTGTAATCACTGTCTCCAGAACAACTGAAATAAGGTTCCTGGAATTTATTCTAGAGGATTCACTTTGTTGTCAAAATGCAGGAAGCACTGCAGCTACACTGGGGAGGAGAGATAGTTCCATGCTTCTCCTTCTTCATACAAGTCCAATATAATGCTTAAGAGCTAGCACACTGCAAAGAAAGCCTGAATTTTGGGCCCACTCTTAGCTCTGATGTGGACTTGTGCACCAGTGGCAAATCAATTCTCTGTGTACAAGCTCTCCCATCCTTGGATGGAAAAAGCACCACTCTTGCAAGAATTCCTGGTTTGTCTATTGAGCTTTAGAAGTATTAAAGCAAAAGGGACTACAGAAACCAGTATAAGAAGTACAATTCTATGCTAAGGCTCCTTTAGAGTAACTCCTCTTCCCTACAGGACAACCACTTTTCTCTTCTTTCTCAATCACCCCACTCTCAAATCTAAGCACTTTTCTGCAGTCAATTTAATTTTTAGGATCAATAACTTGGAAATGTGGATGAAACTGGTCAAGCCTCTCCTATGCTTCCTCCATGGCTTACAAGGAATACCCTGTAAGCTCTTGACATTTGCCATACGTATCCATTTATCAAGTGTTATTTAAATATAATCTGGTTGGATAAGACAGACTGCAGTCCAGACACAGACCCAGGCAAAGCCTATGCAAAATTTAACCTAGATAGAATGGCATGCTTGTATTTGGACATGCTACGAGGTGGGGTTTTTTTGATAGCAGGATTTTCTTGGAAGCAGAGAAAAGAGGAAGCAGGGAAGGAGGTTAACAAAGGTATTTAAAAATACACAGGGTTGCCAGCTTCAACAGCTAAATTCAAGACTATACTGCAACCAACAAGACCAGATGACACACCTGAGCTAATGAAAGGAGCTTTCCACACTGCATTAGTGCCCCAGCTTTTAAAAGCAAAGACCTGTGGGGGCTGGATTAGCTTGGCTGGCAAAATAAAAGTGTACTGGGAATCTGATTTACTTTTTGGGAAACAGAATTAACTTGAACATATCTCCTCATTTCTCAGTGCTTACTAGCAAGTGGTAACCCCCATCAACCCCACCAGTTCCCTTCCAGGCTGTGATTCAAGCAAGGCTTCACTGAGGAATGTGGAGGTACAGATGGATTGCTTCCATGTTTATTCTTTTATTAGGAATTTGTTTCAGTGAGCACCTCTATCATAACACAGTCTGATTTATGCACACCTTGCAGCAGAGAAGACAAATGAACTGAATTTTCCACAGAACGAGATGACCTCATGCTTTTAAAATAAATTTTATTTTAAGGATTTTTGTAAGGGACAAGACTTTGCCCTTACCAGCAAGCTACAACCCAGAACCTATGTCAGTCCAAATGACTAAATACATTACAATCTACTGACAACATCTTATTTCAAAGTTCTTCATTTCAAGAACCCACGTTTATCATTTACATATTTCTTGGGAGCAAGCCAGTAACTTGTGGCACTGGCAGTCTTCATTCCAGCAGGACCAAGGTTGCAATTGCACGTCATTAAGGTGTGGGATAGTAAAAGGAAGAAAAGCCTTTTCATTTGCCTTTATGTGAGCACCAAGGAGAGGCTCCTGCACTTGCTTCACAGCAATGGAATTTCAGAGGAGAAACAGATGAGGGAGAGGAACCTGTACAGGGCTGGTGGATCTACCATTTCGTGGCAGGGGTCTGAGAGCTGCTTTGGAGAAAAGACCCTTGTAGCAAGTAGACTCGCAGTTAAAGACTGCAATGGAAAGTCTAGATCAGCTCCACTGACAGAGGGAATGAATTCTTCCCTACACCCCTCAGCATTACGTGCAGAGATAAAGGTTTGCCCCTTGATGCTTAGCAGAAGTCTGACTTTCAAATCAAAACAGTACTGTCATCTGCCTGTCTGGGCTACACTGTACATGTGGCGTCTGCTTGATCTTCTCAGACTGGAGAAATGCTGCAGATAAAGCGCATGCAAATAAAAATAGTTTCAAGAAGAATGCTGGTGATAACACCCAGTTGTACCTTGTTGCTTCATGCTTCCAAACGTTCTTTAAGAGCTGCTTGTGCCTTACAGGGAAATAGGCAATGCTTTGTGCTTATAAAAATAACTGACTCTCCAAATTTCCTTCTGCCTAACACTATCAGAGGAGACACTGGCATACGAACAGGATGCATATGTTCAAGAGGCTTTTGGATCAGTAGCAGACCCTGGTACCAAGGACACCAATAGCCCTCATGCTCCCTTTGTAGCCCAGGGACTGAAGCAAAAGATCAAAATGGAAAAAAGAACTGTCAAAATTATCTGTAGCCAAGATGATTGTAAGGTCTGAGGGCTCAGATTTCAGATGGGAAAATGAGAAGTACGTGACCCACAAAACCCTCAAGCAGTCCAATTTCCATTTTAAACAGTGAAGGAGAATGCAGGCTGTGTAGAGACACCTAGAAAGTGAAAAGAGGTGCGGTCAGACACACCTTTCAAGAAAAGCAAGAGCTGTGTTGCATCATGTGCAAAATAATGCCTTACCTGTATAGCTACCAACACCATGAAGCAATAGAAAAAGACAAATTATCCAGCTCCATTAAGGGAAGAAAAATACTGACTTATTCTTTTTAAAGTCTCCAAACACCAAAATAATTCATGTAGGTGTGCTGGCTTTGACTGGAATAGAGTTTATTTTCTTCACAGTAGCTGGCATGGGGCTGTGTTTTGGATTTGTGCTGAAAACACTGTTGACAATACAGGGATATTTTGGTTATTGCTGAGCAGTGCTTGCACAGAGTCAAGGCCTTTTCTGCCCCTCACACCACCCCACCCACCATCAAGGAGGTTGGAGGTGCACAAGAAGTTGGGAGGGGACACAGCCAGGACAGCTGACCCCAACTGACCCAAGGGACATTCCATGCCATGTGGTGCCATGCTCAGTGTACAGAGCTGGGGGAAGAAGGAGGAAGGGGAGGATGTTGGGAGTGATGGTGTTTGTCTTCCCCAGTCACTGTTATGTGTGCTGGGGCCCTGCCATCCTGGGGATGGCTGAACACATGCCTACCCATGGGAAATGGTGAATTAATTCCTTGTTTTGCTTTGCCTGTGTGCATGGCTTTTGTTTTACCTGTTAAACTGTCTTTATCTCAGCCCACAAGTTCTCTCACTTTTACTCTTCTGATTCTCTCCCCCAGCCCACCAATGCGGGAAAGAGCGAGTGGCTGCTCAGGGCTTAGGTGACAGCTGGGGTCAAACCACAACAGAAGGTCAACAGCAATAAAAAATAAATATACGAGAGAGAGAATCACATGAACCCGTCTGATGACATGTTTTTCCAAAAATAACCCCAGGCACTTCTTTTGCCCCCAAACCCAAAGAGCTGAATAAGATTGTGTTACAGCTGCGCAGTCACATTGCAAGATAATACGGGATGTGAGCCAGATTCTCACCTCACATAAATCAGCAGAGCACTGCTGGAGTCACTGCAGTTATTTTGAACAGTCCCAGCGGAGGATCTCGCCACACATTTTTGTGTGATATACACAGCTCACAAGCAGCGTGACCAGCTTTATTAAAGTTCATATTTTTCCAATCGCAAGTGTCTCACATGCTTCATTATTCAAATTTTATATAAAGAAACCATTAAGATCTCAAGGTGCCCTGAGGACCAAAGACATTTTAAAGGAAAGCAGTTAGAAGCAAGGCAATGAGTGTTAAAAGTTGGGGTCTGTTGTTTTTTTCCCTGCTTGTTCTATTTAACGGGTCAGGAGAGCTAGTAGGTTCAGGAGAGGGTTACACAAAAGGCCCACTGGAACCATCCCCTCTCTTTCTTCCTGGATAGATCAGAATGAATCTGGTTTGTTTATTTTTTCCTGTTATAACATGGGTCAAAGTATTAAAAAGACTGAGAATCACTGACCTCTTGCTTAAAATCGTTGGGCTCACACATATGACAAGACTGGGCAGAAAAGGTTAAGTTCAAAGCAGCTTGAGCCTCTAGGGACACTTTGAAGTACTTTAGGATAATCGAAATTCGTAAGGACCCCTTTAATGCCTAAGTAAACTAACAAATGCTTTTGGAACAATCTAGCATCCCCTAAGGAAAAAGAGCTGTGTAGTAATAATCACTGAAATATCTAAATAGTCTGAAAAAATAGTCTGATAAAAAAATCCTATTAGAGCTGCTCCCTTCCCTCAGTAAAGGTAATTGCATTTCTTTTTGCTTTCTAAAAACGGCACCATCTTCCTCCCAAAGAGAGTTAGTCTTCAAAGAGAAGTGCCATTCCTGGTAACTGGTGACAGACTATCCCAAGGAAGTTAACCATTTAGGGTTGGACTGTGTTCTTGCTGCCAGATGCAAACAATGCCGTATTGCCCTCATCCAGCCATTGGAGAACTATGAGGAATTTAACTCCTCAAGCAGAGCTCATGAGCAACATGAGCAACATGTATCCTGGCTTTGGACAAAAATATACTTGAAAAGGAGTTGAATAAGCAACTACTTTGGAAGGTGAGCTCCTTCAGAGCTCTAATGCGGTGTGTTTTGTACATGCACATTTCTAGAAGTGACATAGGGAACTCTTGTACCTCCAGAAGAGAAACAATAGAATATTTTTATGACCAAGTGACCCATGACATGTTACAATTGGGAACAATGCTTCCTCCTTAAATCAAACTCTTCGTGTTGTCCAAAGTTACACACAGTTGCTAGAAAAAAATAGGATAACTTCTCACTAACTTGAAATTGCATTTCCTAAGAGAAAAGATTACCTTGGGTAGGGAAGTGAAATTAGAGTGTGATGCAACTACAGGAACATTATTTTACATCCTTAATTCTGTGTAATTTCAGAAGGGATCTACTGACTTGCCAACATGCAGTCAGGAAGGCAAATTCCCTCTCTTATTATGTACAAGGAGAAAGAATAGAGATGCTTGGGCTTTTTCCATTTTCTACACCAGTGTTAATTCATTTAGGATGAGGCAAGGAAGTCATACATCACACACTGCTTCTGGGAGATCAGCATGACATTTTCTCACTGCCGCTCTTGCTTAATCCAGCACTTACCCAAATTGGATGGATGTCAGTACAGCAGGCAGAGCCTTCATCCAGAACACTGGCCAACAGCTATTGGCCAGGAGTGAATACAACAGCACCAGCAGTCCTCTGCTCTAGACCACAGGATCTGCACAGCAGGAAGGTCTCGCTGCTTCGTGCCTCACACAATCAGACACAGGGGCCTGACAGGATCCTCATTACTTCCAGGAGGGACTGGAGACCCACTCTGGGACTAGTCTTGTCAGCAGGGGCTCTCACCCAGCCACCTGACACAGGGGAACTTGAAGAGGAGGAAAATAGAACAAACAGACTGCCTGTTACTAGATCACTGCAAAGTGGTAACTAGGGGATGAATGATCCCCTGTGAGGTGGAGTCCGGTTGGGGTGTGGGAAGAGCACATTACAGAGCAGAATCTTGAGGTGTGAGTGAAACAAACACAGCAGTTTTGCTAATTTTCTCCCCAAGGTAACATCAAGGCTTCCACTCCTTCACCTGAAGGTGAAAGCAAAAGAGGTTGGTAATAATGGACTGGATCAGATTCCAATTTAAAGTGGCCTCTAGAGAAGTACAAGTGTTTCACATCGATGACCAAAGCAGCTGTGGAACTAATTGCAACACTTTGCCCAACATTTCATTAACTACAGTAAAGACCCTATATCCATATGCCATTAATAAAAGGCAAAAAGAGTGAACAATTAGTACTCAAGGGAGTTAATAGCTGGAGTGGGGGATTATTATTTTTGCTGGAGATAGGCTCCTGGTAAACTCAAGGGGTGACTTGTAACTAGTTAAATTGTCTGAAGGAGAAGGATGTCTGCTTTGGCCAAAGACAGTGGCTCAATCAGTGCAAGGATTTCTAAGTGTGCCGGGCTTGCGTGCTTGTACAGTAGCAGTCCCCACTGCGCACGAGCTGCTCAAAGCAGGGAGCACAAACTCTGCCAGATGTCCCGTCCGTCCCATGGCCTCGCATGGAGCAGCAATGTCATGTATTCACAACAGTTGTGCAACTCACACACAGTATCAGTGCTGGAATTACGCCCAGACTCAGCCCTGGTCATTCATAAATATGGACAGAGCCCAAGTCCTTGATTATAAACACTCTTACACACAGTTATGCAAGTGAGGGAATAATTCAGGCTTTCTTCCCAGATACAGCATTATACTGAGCTATGTAAGAACACAGCTCTGCTCTGGCACAGTCTGACTTCTCTGTACATCAGCCCTTTTCCCCAGCACAGCCTGTAAACTGGGGAAGAGCAAAGTGCACAGAAAAGCCTACAGAAATGTGACCCCTCATAGCATCACCCTCTCCCTGCTGAGCCATCCCTCCCTCTCCTGCCTGGCTCCCACTGTGCGTTTACTTTTTGCCTAACACCAAGATCCCAAGAAAAGAGGAGGTATACCAACAGCCTGCTGGGCTGACACATGCCCATGGCTGGCAGTGTTATGGCAGCAAGACTGTGGTGTTTTGAACTCCAGGGAGAGTTTGAGCAGAAGCATGCCCATAGCCAAGTACAGCTGTACAGGCTGCAAAAATGCAGCCCAGAGAGGATCACTGTGGGAAAGTGAACTCTAATCCCACAGACTCCATCACAACCCATCTAATCCATTTCAATATCACATATGCACTTCACAGGGTTGCTATAAGAACCAGATAGCTGAAAGTTAGAGGAGTTTAAATTTAACAAAGTGTTTCCATCTTTAGTAACACAGAAAATACTACCAGCATTCCCCACAGTTACCCAACACCCTCTACTGAAACACTATTTTCTCAGTGACTTGCTCAGGCACCTCAGTATTGACTGACTGACTTCCTTCCTTGATTCTCCCAATTTTCCCTTGACTACACCATCTTTGAAATCCATTTCCTTCACTCATGCTGTGCCATGATACCATGTGCTACAGACAGAGAGCTCCATGAAAGCTCCCTCTGACTCCCATGAGAAGTACCCTAGGCAGCTCAGCCTCACCCTGCAATGCTCCAGGACCCAGCTCCAATTTCCTGCCCTGCAGCCATTTAAGGTGCTGGCTGATTTAACACCTCAAGAGTCACATGTGAAAATGCTCTGGCCATACCTTTCCTGCTATATGTGTGTGTATCCAATTTGCATACAAGTAATAAAGCCAGTAAACACAAACCGCTCATTACTTTTCAAGGTGACTTTACGCTCCCAGTCAAATTTGGCCTTTTAAAAATTTTCTTTGGAAAGTACACAGTTATCTACATACATCCTACCAGAAGAACAGACAGCAGCTTTTTGCAGGTTTAGTTATTTGATCCCTGAAGCAACACACTCCTGACACAGTTTTATAGCACTCTGTGGAGTTTTCTAGCAATACTTCTTCCATCTCTCTAACAGACAGTGCAATTGGAGCACGCCTCTCATACGGGTGTAAGCATGTTTCCAGACTTTACAGCCAACCCACAGCTGCACAGTATTAAACACAAAAGTAAATTATCATTCCCTATTGCATTATACAAAAGGGCAGAATACAGCTAACTACTTAAGCCTCTACATAATTCTTTTAACCCAGAAGAGAGAAAGTGCATGCTTTGAGAGCTATTTTTCTTTGAAGTGTTCAACTAGGTTTTCAGTTCTAGGTGAGTATTTCATACAGATAATGCTAAGCAGCAGAAATAATTCCTTCCACACACCTTCATAATACAAATTCTGATAGAAATCCACATTAGAAATCAGCCTGATAAGAGCACAGAGAGGTACTTTACAAATGCTCGGCTGATTCCTCAGATATCCACAATAAAATAAAAAATAATTATACTTGTTGCCTTGCTATGAATTTGGACTATGTTTGGCAGTTTTGCTTTGGTTTAGCATTCTGGTTTGGTGCTTGATAGGTAACCACAGCAAGAAACAAACAAACACAAGAAAAAAAACCCCAGAGCATTTAAATTACTTAATTTTACGATAAAACATCTACACACTCATGAAAAAAATAAAAAGCTCCCACCTTAAAGTAATGCATTTTTTCTGCAGATAAGCGGCATTTTATGGCCAGGGGAAAATGTTCCCAAACGTGCTTCTTCCAGACCTTTGTGCACACTGTAAAAACCTGCCAGTGCCTGCAGAGACCGTTCTCCTGATCACTTTTTATTCCTGCACTGTGCAAATGTTACATACAAAGTGGGTGAGAGTGTTTTTTAAAAACAAACAGAAAAATCATAAAAAGGAGGTGCTTCAATTCTTTACTTCAGTTTGGATGAAAGCTTGAGGTAGTGTCTGTCTTCCTCAAAAAACACAACCATCTCTCTATAAACACAAAACATACTTTAAGGACCTGTAACTTGTTCCTTACTGTGCACACGAAAGGCTGTGAACTAACCTGCACTTCAATGTATTCAACATTATTAGGCCATCTTTTCATCTTTAGTTTAGCACTCAGTACTGTGGGGTCAGGTCTGCTTACCCCATAGACAGTCTCCATGGACGTGTTTATTTATGGGGAGAGAAAGCATCATGGGATTATTTTTGCTTGACTTCATAGGGAGTTGTGGTGCCTCTCTGGATGCACTTTATATTTCTAATGGCAGTCCACATGTCTAATCAGCTTTAAACTTCCCTAGTAGGTAGTTTCAGATCATGTTCAGAGGGACACAACACTGGCACTCCACACTGTCTTCCTCTTTATTTTTAAATGCATCTACTCTTATGCCTTGTGGGGAAACGAGACAAGCCAACATGCCTGCAGAGACAGTGCTGTGGGCTCCCAGCTCCTGCCAAGCTCTGCAGCAGCCTGGGTTTTTTGCCTGGCTCTCACTACTCACCCTCTCTGAGCACACTGCCTGCTACTGCTTAGTTCACAAAGGTCCCCAAGTGAAGAGTTAAAAGCTGTGCAGGAAAGTTGGAGAATGCCTGCAAAAACATTTTGATAAGCTTGTGTGCAAGTGAAAAGGCAACAGTACACAAAAGCCAGGACCCCACGTGCTCTGCCCTGGGCTAGACATAAATTCTCCATCCCGCTCCTCTGCTCTAAGTGATTCCAGGTCACATCCGTACATCATGGAACTTTACTATTGTGCTCACGGTATTTAAACTTGGGGCAGGAAGCAGCTGGGCTCCAGTATATGATCTCATATGGATCTGGGCATATATTTCCATGGGAGCATGGTACAGCTTTGGCAGGCTTAATTTCTGCTCCATACCTATCTTTCTACCGTGGAAGGAAATGCCATGTGGGCTCTGGCACAGGCAGTGGAGAGTTGATGGCAGAGTATCTCCAGAGGGAACCACTGTGTTATAGAGATGTTGAAAACCAAACAGCTACCCAAAATTGAGAGAAATACAAAGACTGAAAAAAAATAGCAAAACACAGGTTCATCCCTGAACAGACCCAGACCACAGACAGTTTTACACAGAAGTGGAACCCAGGGCAGACCCAGGTCCCACACTGGAGGCTTTGCCCTGTTTGCTTAACACCAGTAACATGGGCTGCATTGCACAGAGAGGTAGGGGAAAGCAGGCATTGAGGAATTGGCACTGAACATGGAAATGGGGCATCTGTCAGTCTCTTCATGCAAAGCCTGGGAGCCAGAGGGTCCTCTGCCAGTGCACACAATGAGTCACAGCGACCTGAAGTCACCCATCTATTAGAAGAGACTCTGATCCATGGTTAGTCACGGGATATGCTGAGTTGGAAGGGACCCACAAGGATCATGGAATCCAATTCCTGGTCCTGCACAGGACCATCCCCAAGAGTCTCACCATGTGGCTGAGAGTATTATCCAAATGCTTCTTGAACTCTGTCAGGTTTGGTGCTGTGACCATGTCCCTGGGGAGCCCGTTCTAGTGCCCAGCCAGTGGGTGATACTCATTTTTATAAACTGACACCAGAATAATTAACGTAAATGTCACGAGAAGTTCCCCTAATGACTACATGCACACTAACGTGTGATATCCAGTAAGCAGCTGTGTTTTCACACAGTTAGATCAAAGAGGCTGTGGATCAAGGAGGTCATGGTTTGGTTACAGTGTCTAAACAACTAAATCAGTGGGTACCGCTGGGCCTGTCACCTGATCTCATAACCCTGATCTCACCAGCTCTGGAATTTAGTGACCTTCCCAGATCAATATTTCAGAAATGACTGAAGTTTTAGAGTATGCAGAGATTCTCTCAGTGTTGGCTAAACAATTATATCAAAAGTCCAGGAAAGGGGAATACTTGTCCCCCCCTTCCTGTTAGCATACATTTCTCAATTGCTCTGGAATACAGCACACACCCGGAGGGAGAAAGGATTTTCCTTTGCAATCTGAATCAGAGTATTTTTTTCATTAGAACATTTTGGAGATTTTTTTTTTTTTTATCAGATTGACATTACAGCCTCTCTTACATTTTTTACCCCATGTTTTCCAGGACTGTGTAAAGACACACAGGAAGTTTTACTCCCCGATTTTTTTTCTCATTTTCCCCTCTGTAAACAGAAAGTCAGGCTCCTTGGCTGTCAACATCTAATCACGTGCGATCGTATTTCCTTTTGCCAACTTTCATTGTAATATCATGCAAGCAAGGAGGAGGAATCCAAGATCCGTTCATAGCCAACATACTGACACTACTTTGTTTCCTATGCACCTGACACATGTTTGCCTGGTTCCAGCTCACCAAAAAGCCTTCGCTGACCACATTAATTAAATTAACTTGAGTTTCAATCTCCAAGCTTTGGGTTTCTTTCTTTGTTTTTAATTTTGTTTTTCACAATAAAAATAACCTACTTTTAAAAACTTGGCTAAGGCTTCTTCCTTAAAGTTTTATTAGTTCTGCTCCACAAGAATAAACCTGGCAACAAAATCTCACAGCTTTATCATGAATCCCTCATTATTTGGATTTTTCTGAAAGCATCAATATTAAAACTGCATGATTGCATAAGGAAGTGAAGCTTGGGCACAGCTAATGAGCCCTAAGCAGGGCTTATTTCTAGGCTTGTGGTTGTTTGGTAGAACCAAAAGCAATCTCAAAGTCCTGAAACCTATGAGCAAGTAAAGACATGCTTATGGCTTGAATAGTAAAAGTGGGAGTCACCAGGGTTAGGGCTCCCCCCTACTCCTTGCCAAAAAAAAACCAAAAAACCAAACTGCAAAAAGATTGCACAATATTTTGGAGTTTGAATAATGAATTTAAGCATTCAAAACCCTGCAGTTGTGCATTCTGCCGATAGCAATGGCAAGTGTAAGAGGCTTTCCTTGCCACCTGGAAAGATAACACCCACCCCCAGCAGCACTGCACTGCAAACTGCCATCCCTCTGAGATGGCCAGATGGCTGTCTCAGCAAAGAGACAGGTCTTGAAAAGCAAGAACTTGCGCCAGTGGAAAGTCTCCCGTTCTCCAAGAGACACATTTCCTGCCAGAACTGCAAAAGATTCCCCCAACACTTCTGTTCCCAGCATTCACACACTGAACAGTAGGGATGATGATTATTTAGGAGGTTTGGCTGTTACCAGAGCATTCTGTGGAAGAGCAGTGACATTTCTACTGCAAACTAGGCTTCCCAAGCCTACCCGCAATGCTGGGATGTACAAGCCCTGAAACTGATTGAATGCTGGTAATCCTGCTGGGACTGCCACACTGACTTGCCTTCTCCAAGTTAAAGGGTATAAAGTGAATTTATTCTGCTCTGTATTTCAGAGTTCACACTTCAATTTAGAGCAACTCCACGGAGTTCAGTCGTGCTGATCTTGCTTTACAGCAAGGTAATAAAGATCATAATCAAGCTTTCCAGGCTGCTAAGGTATTTCTTACTTGATCATGTTGGAAAGGTGTATTCCTCTCATCACAAAGGCATGCATAGCTAGATACCACGTTGTGTAAAGATTACTTCTCCTGATGTGGCTGGCTCTGACTTTAACTGGGGAATTTGAGCACCCTTACAGACTAAGCATAAACAACAAAATGTTCTTCAGAGACAAAAACTAATTTAAAAGAATCCATTTAACTTGTATTTGACAGCTAGAAGAATGCTGGTTACTTGCTTGCTTTTAGATAGTGAGGCTAATGACCCTTCAAAAACAACTCCAAAATGTGCTGTGGTGACATTCTATAAATAGTAAGGGCTGGGAGTTCCCTTTTAATTTCTTTTTTGGTAGTCAACAGTAAGGAAAATGAAGATTTCAGTAATTTATCTCCCTCTTCTTGTGCATTCATATCCAAGTACCAAACTTCATATACTAAAGCAAAGCCAGAGCTGTACCCATATTCACCTGTGCCACTGCTGAACTCTCTGTTCTGCCTAGGGAACTCCTCACACAAACCATTAATATCTTGGTGGTTAAAAAAAAAAATCATATGTTTGCATATCCAAGTTTATGAACTCAGAATTATTCTGTAAATAATGTGTAAAAGTTGGAGGTAAGGGAAATGAAGCTACAAACGAATAGCACAACAAATGACCTAATGAAAAGATACACTGTTCATGTAACTGCTCCTTCTAATATTAAAAGAAAGGATGGGTGAACACTTGTTAGAAACGTGTCCATTAAGAGACACATTTGCAAGAATCAGTGTTTTGTACAACTTTCTTAGGCCAAATTTCAAGTTTCAGTTTATACAGGCCCTCACCAGGATAAGACTTCAACCAATCCAAGCCATAACTGAGTTTACATCTTATTCTGAAACACAGTCAAGATTAAAGACATAATAAATTCAGGAGCTGAAGAAACAACCAGACAAAAAATGATGCATCATCTGGGACTTCAGCTGAGGACAATCCCAATTTGTTTTTTGCTTCTGCAAAGAGATTAACTCATTGCTAAAGGAATGACCCTAATTACTGGGCTTCCACTTTGATTTTTTTTTTAGATAAAGCATGCACAAAAATATTTTTAAGGGAGAGAGAGGGGGGGAGGGAGGGAATGGGGGGAGAGAGAGAGAGGGAGAGAGAGATGCTCATAGGAAATGTAAACGACAGCCAGCTAGTAATTGAAAGAAATAATTGTTTCCCATTATCTCTGACAGGCAAAGCCTAGATTTGAAGTGAAATTGCAAAAACACAAATTATGCAAGACGTGGCTTCCATCTAAGAAAAAGAAGTCTGTTTCTCTGAATATTGCAGTTTCAGAGTTGAATGCACCCATCTTGGGACAAGTTGCTAGCCAAGTTGGACCACATGTATTCCTACTCATTTTTGAACACTGCTAAAAATGCATTGGATTTTCACACAACTGGTAGCCAAAGCTTTGTCTGAATAGACATTGTCCATGCAACGCACGCATTTAATTTAAAGTATATTATTCAATTTGAAGACTGCACTACTCAGTGAGATAATGCCCTGTAGTTTCAACTGAATAAGGTTTCATAAACAGTTCAAGGAGAGGAAGGCTAGTGGGAGACTAGTTGAAATTAAATAAAGCCTCTGAAAATAATTAATTACACCATGTACTACCAAAATCTCCTAATAAAAACAGAACAGTCAGAACATGTCTGAAGCAAAGTGGCCAGCAGATACTCCAGGGAAGGGATCTGGCCCCAGGACTGTGGCCTGGTTGGCCAGTAGGAAAGTGCTGTGGGCATGCTGGGAGCTGTGCAAGAGGACACGCAGGCATGATCAGGCTTGGCAAGATTAGGTCAAGTGAAACATCACATAAACATGATTGCAGAAATAGCATCGCTGACAATCTCCATCAATGCGTCAGCAGGCTGAGCATTCAGAGTTTCGCCGTCCTCGTGCAGATCCTCAGCTGAACAAATAGCCATGACCTGCTGAGATGTGGTGCTGTGGCTCCAACAGTGCCTGTGCTACCTGCAGCCCCTCAGGTGAGGTACTATTCTTACATGAAGGGAATACAGCCTGGCACCTACCCCGGGTCCTGACCGGATCGGCAATGCTCGAGGTGTCTCCGTAAAGGAGGAAAAGAACCACTGCCACCATGGGAGGGATAACTTAGATGGGTTGAAGCTCACTGCCTTGTCTCTGCAGTTGGAAGCACTGAGCTCTGTGCTTGGGCTGCTTAAACAAACTCCTGCTCAAGCACAGACTGAAAGTTCTCCCCAGCTAGTAGAGACCTGAACTTCTTCCTGTTCCATAGTTTTAATAGCTTGTACAAATAAAAACAGTAAAACAAGCAATGGTCTTGGCCCACCATTTAGCATCTGGTTACACTTCAGCTCAGTTCCAAGCAACTACTAGAGCCTAAGGGTCAAGACAGAGCATGGGGAAAGCTGTGATTGATTGACTGATTGATTGATTGTGTTTTCATAGATCTTTTGATATACAGCCCCCCCCAAAACTTTGCAGTACTCCAGAGCTGCTCTCCAGATTCAGTGTGACAGGACTCAGTGATGTGCTGTTGTCAATAAGTGCATACACTTCATGCTTACTTGCTTTGCTTAAAGTACAAATCATAAATAGTTGTATGTGACAAATTTCCCAGTATTGAACCTTCACGGCTGCCAAGCAGCATGCTGCAGAACAGAACAGGGAGGGCTATAATTTTCTTTTCTTCGTTTTGTTATTTGACCTTCAATTTTTCACTTGTCCTTGGATCAGTCTGGAACTAAATATAGTCTTTTCAGCATTATTTATATGTTTAACCCAAAGCTCCCCACATGTGTCAAGGGACTATCACAACACTGTTCTAAATTGTTTTAACAGCTTATTTTAAATTGAAAAATGTCATTTTTGAAAAACCATTGTCAGTTAATTATGATTCCACAAACTCCTACCAGCTCTCTTGTGTCTTGTAACAATTTGCTCACAGCCTCCAAGACAAAGCCTCCAACTTGCTCAGAGAAAGCTCTTGAAACTGCCCAGCCCTTGAAAATGCTGACTGATCTTTAAATTAACACAATGATAATGATTTTGGCCACCAGCTATTTACAAATGCAATGCAATTTACAAACAAAACCCCCCTTAGATGGATCAGCCGCATCCTTGGGGATCAACAGTCATGGGGTTAAAACATCCCTTAGTTTGTAGAGAAACAATTCACTATTTGGAATTGGAACCAAAACCCACCACATTCAAAGGAAAGTCATTAGTGTCGGGTTACATACAGTAATTCCTCCTGAACTGAGCAATATATTTTTCAGTCAAAAGGTCTTTCCCAAGCAAGGAAAAGACAAAACAGTCACTGTAATGATCCTCTGTGAAACCTTGAGAAAGGACATTTTCTGCCTCGGGGGGTGGTTCTCTGGTGTCTATATCAGCTACAGACCTAACCAAAACAACAAAGAGCTGGGTGGGGGGACAGGTACAGGGGCACACACAGACGCAGACAATTTCTATCACGTAAGAGAAATTTCCCCTATATCATCACATTCTGCAAACAGCATCAATTTTCTTTTATTTACATAACCAGTGTGAGCAACTTCAGAGAAGGATTTATGGTGCAGCTTGGGTTTCTGTGTGGGTTGCTCTTTTACTGTATCAATATTATGTTCAACAACATTTTTTAGTCAGAAAAATGACCGTGTGAAAGTTAAAAGGTGGAAGAATTATGTTCTCAGGTAAGAAAGAAAAAACCCCACAATACTGTTTTATTACTGGTCTAAGCAATGCAAGCCAAATTCAGCCTATGAATTTAAAGGGCTTGCACTAGTAAATCAGCTTAGAGCTGTTATTTAAGAGTTCAGAATTTCTTGGATAATTAATGAGACAAGCTGTCCATGTAAAGTTTACCTAAATGGTTTTACATCTTACAGTCAGCTCTATAAGTTGACCCAAAATAGTGTCACACAGAAAAACAATCAGCCACTGCTGCCAACAATTGCGACAAAATTTCCCACTATTAACCACCCCCTTTCAATCCAGATTTTCGAAAGAACTAAGCACCTAAAATATTTTACTTCTTCGGAAAAAAAAAAAAAAAAAGAAGAAGTCAGCTATGTTACAACACAGCTTTCATTTCCTTAAAGCTCTGAGTTCAAACTCCATAGATGTGTAAGCCTAAATGCTCAGACATAAGCAAATATCCTTGGGAAACACTTTCACAAATATAAGTTTTAAAAAAAAATTGATTCATGTGCACTTGTCATTCAGGGAAATTTCTAGTCAACTTTTTTTGCTGCTCCCTAACTTTACCAGGGCAATTGAGCAAAGTAAACAGAACTCCGTTCTCACGCAAGTTTGAGACTCTGTTTCAACGATTCAGCAAACTCAGGTTTAGGGCAAGAAGCCTCTGATCAAAACCATCTCAGCCATACCACCCAAAGAATTGATCTGGTAGAAAAAAGTTCTTTTAACTGAAATTTGTTAATATGGAAAAGTGAACTTCAAACCAGATCAGGTACAGCCTTTGTTCTCCCAGTAGCACAGCAGAAATTGTATCAGTTACTTGTCTTGCATTCCAGTTAAACAAATCAAAGTGGTGTCATGTGCCCAGCCCTGTCCAGCTGAGGTCTGCCTTGGAGAATGATCCGGTGCTGATGAGTGTGAACCCGCAGCCAGCTGCTGCAGTCACAGATCCTGGAGTGGTGGGGAGAGACTGCAGTTTTTCAAAAACACAGAACAACACATCAACACCAGAATGAAGATATACAAGCCAAAACTGAGGCAGCGTCATAAAATACACTCAGGGCCAATAGCTAATGTCTCTGTTATAAAAATCCTATTGGTTTTACCCAAGGTTATTTCCTTAGCTGCCAGGAGTCATTTGACTGGAGATGGGATATGGGGGTTGCTTTGGGCACTGAACATGATCTATCCAATGATCAGATCAGTTACGTTTGGCTGCTTATTTAGAAGCTGTTTGTTCTGAGTCACTCGCTATGTATTTATATATAGGTGTAAATGTATACATACATGGATACTTGCAAGGTGTTTACATGAAAGCTCTCAGGAGCTTTTTGGATGTCAAACCACAATATTTTCCCTCAGTTCTAAACTGTGCTTTATCAAGATGACCAAAAGTAATGTTGCCAAATTTTACTGCCCTCCAACCCCCCCCCCCCCGCCCCACTAAGTTCCAAGTTCCTTCACGTCTCAGAGGCTACAATTGATGGCAAACAGACAGTCCATTAACCTAGCAATGTTCAAACTTTTATCACCTTTCTCTGCCCCTGCAAGGATAGATACTACTTCCCCAGGCTCCAGCTTAGGAACATCTGGCTTGGCCACCCTCCTCCTGTACAGAAGCACATCTCAGGAGGGGGAGGTGAGCAGAAAGATTCTGCTGAGATAAGATATACCTCCAGCTGCACCTCTGCCAAAGGCTGACCTGCAACTATTCCTTCTTGAGTTCTTGCCATACACTTTATCTACCAGCTCCTCATCCAGACAACCCTCTGCTCTTTCCCTTGCATGATCTCCTTCCATAGTGCCTCAGGGTCTCAACCCCCACCCCCCTGCAACTCTTGGCCATCCACCTGAGCTGTTGAGCTGTTCACCACGGCCAAACTAAAACAGGAAAGCAAGAGGTGCCATCAACCAAGGGCTTACAACAGGCTGAAGGGGCCAATTCCTATTGCCTTCCACCAGTCTCATGCCTGCAACAAGCTTGTGCCCAGCCACAAAGCTGCTGCAGCACTGGAGAGATCTCCTCGCTGACACAGGGACACCTGCAAGCACACACAGGGCAGCAAACTCTGAGCAGTTTCACTGTACTCTCCTCTCTGCCATGTTTATGAGGCACTCAGACTCACTCAGATTATTTCTGTCCCTCATCCTCCCACGGACAATACTCCAAACCCATTCAGAGGGAAGATGCAGTGGTTGTGACTGCAGAGTTCCTCCAGCATATCCTCTAGCATTGCTAAATTACACACTATTAAACAACCAAGCATCTCAACTTTATTAGTAATCTTATTAATACAGCACTGTAAAAGACAAAAAAAGTGGGGCTTTTTGGTGGTTTTTGTTTATTTTTTTATGATGAAGCTGCCACTGTCTGGAGGAAACCTGTGCTTTGCACACACAGAAAGGCACACACGTATTTCATATGGTGCATTGCAAGCTGCACGGAATAGAAAGCAGCTGGAGGAAAATGGCTATAGAGAAATGGTTCTCCTGGGCATCATCTGTTGATTTGTTTTGTTTATAGAAGGAATGAGATTTTTATCTCTGCTCAAAATATAAAATGCTTCCATGGCACTGAGCTCACTGCTTGGCTATGCTCTCACTCAGGAACGTAAATAAAAAGGGGGAGAAGGAGGGAGAAGAAGGCTTTACTGCACAGAATCCCTAGCAATGTCAAAAATTAAATAGAAAATGTCCACCAGTGACACAGTTACAGCTTGAAATAGGAACTAAGTCACCAGCTACCATGGAAATAAAGGCCTCCTTACCATGCTTGTTAGTGGCTTGAGTCTCCTAAATCTGAGGAGGCAGGTTAGGGATAAACTACCCAAATCCCAACTCTCAAATCTGAGACTGAGTCCTGGCAGGATGAACATACTTACACTGTAAATACCCCTGTCCTTACAAGATTCATGGCCTGTGAAGGCACAGGTTCCTACAGTCCTTCCACCATCTTGTGCCCACAGTTAAAATTCCAAGCTTGCTCTGAAACCTTGGCTGGGGAGGTTCCTCACTCCTTTGTGCCTGACACCCCAGGTCTGATGGTCTCTTTCAGTCAATAACAGAGCTCTGTGTCCTAGGAGAACACCAGATGGCTGGTTTTCCACTCAAATTGAGAGCACATCCATTTATGTTACACAAAAGTTGTATCTCAGGAAAGAAAATATATTGTGAAACCAGCGAATACTTAACTACTGCTAAAAACTTAAACTTTTTAAAATTTTAAAACACAACTATTGAGAGACACAACTACAAAAACTGTGAGAAATTACCTGAGGACTAAAACTTTCTAGTATACAAACAAATTTTAAAATACTATTCTTCTGAAATGGGAAAGGCTCGAGGTTTTTTGCCATAGCTAGGAATATTCTCCTAAAACTGAGGATTCTTTATCTTTGCACCACCTTTCCCTAACTCTGAAGAGGAGATGAGAGAGAGCAAGCCAGACACATAGAAGTGAAGGCTGCTGAATATTACTCCAGAACAACCCTGTTTCATGAGCTACAGAGGGGATCTGAAGTCTTTCTGCAACCACCGAGAGGTTTTTTGTTCTTCCTAAAGCTGTTGGCCAGAGCTCTAACCTGAATGGCTACTGAGCAACAATTGGTCAACTCAGGGTCCCATACTGAGAACAATTCATCATAGCTTTCAGAGACATTAATCAATCCAGCACAATAGTGTTACAGTCACTGAAATCTATCCTAAGATAAACATGCAGCTCCTCAGTTTTGCTACCATAAAGCTTATACTGAGAACTCTCTTGGAGAGATTGCTTGATCTCAAGCCATGATGAGTATTTCAGAAAATCTTAAAACAGAGATTTGTTCAGGTCTTTGGAGAACAAACAGGTCATATCGATATTTTAAAGATGGAAGAGGGCCCTTGTAGTTTTGACCACCATCATTCTCTGTCTGTCATGCTAGCATGCAACCCACTGAGGATCCTTTAGCTGCTCATTCCTCTCCCAGGATGGCTTTATTTCATGTCTTTCCCACATTTCAAACCACATGCCTCGACGACCTCTTCAATTGTTATAAGTCTACTGAGAGGGTGTTTATATAAAAGCTCTTTGGAGCTTTTTGGATGCAAAACCACAAACATGCACGCACAGATTACATCAGATTTATTGCCACCAAGTAAGTTAAAACAATACTGAGGGTTACAGGTTCAGAACTCCGCCAAGAGTTCTCATCCAAGGGCATTCATTCAGCAGGAGCCTGTGATCATGCAGTTACCAATTACTCATCTCCTCTAAAGTCCACTGCCTTTTCATCCTTCCCATGCCCCTCAACTCATAAAGAGCATCACAAGGTTTTTAGTAGCTGAAAGGGATTATTCCTTCCAAGGAAGTAGACTTTACTTTGTCCATACAAGCAAGCACACAGCCACTGCCCCATTTCCTACTCCCAACATACATCTCAGTTCAGCTCCTTTCTTCCAGCCTCAATTTACCCAAACATACTTGACCTCAATCTGTAACAACCCACTACAAATTCACATGGAGTCATATCCTGCTGTTCCCAGTCATTCTTCCCAGTCCCTTCCAACCCGTTGCTGGGCATCCAGCTTCTTTTCCCACCCAAGCAAAAAAAGCAATATAACAAGTTCTGCCCTTTTCCTTGTTTGTCGCTTCCTTGCTCCCCCAACAGCTTCAGAGGTTCTGCAGAACCATGAAAGCAGCAACTAGCTGGGAAAGAAACTACCAAAGGAATGGATATGGAGAATCTCCCACATGCTAGATAATCCCTTCATTAAAACTCTTGTATTCCTATTGACCTGCACATCACTCCAGTCATAGATAACACATGTCAAATAAACAAGTAAGGCTTAAAAGAAACTGTCAACAGTCTAAGCAATGGCATAGAAAGCGAGGGAAGGAAGAGGCAGACATGGAACATCATTTTCTCAAGCTCCTCCGCTATTCCTGGGTAAGTGAAATAAATGCATATCCAAACCCAAACCAGAAAATATTTTGAGCTCTTTCAGCTGTCTCACAGTACTTAGCACATACTGAGCTCATGGAACAGTAAACTTTGTTTTCAATAGAGAAAAAAAAACAAAAACAGAACCAAGGAGATAAGAGAGAGAAAAATCCATCTAAAGATTTTGGGTATGTCAAGGGGAACTGATAAAAAACAATCTCTCAATAATACGTCAATATTTTAAAATATTTTTCAGACAGCTCCATTAAATACTGTATAAAACTTCCCTGCAGAAGATCAAGGCATGGCAATCAAAGGCATAAATTACCTGTGAGCCAGCAGACAGGACAAAACAAACACAGGCACGGATGAAGTCTGATGCACAGACAAAAAGGAGTGAAGACGAATATGGGAAATTTTTTTTAAATGATAGGAGCAATGTTAAAGGAGACAAGAAAAGAGACAACATAGATTTCAGCACTCTGAGGAGTTCTAACCTGTCAAAACTGCCCACTGTTTTAACTTTTCATTTAAGAGGGAACACAGGCAGGCTGGCAGGACACTTTGTGTGCTATCTGAAAGTGGAGTGACAAAAATCCACACACCTTGAAGCACAGGGGGAACAACAAATCCCCCCAGTGCAGGGCAATCACAGGAACAGCCAGTATGCACCCCTGGGGTTCAGGGAAGAGCAGAGCTCATGGCAGTGTTTGAAGCAGACCTGAGAGGCCCCTGTGAGCCTGGCAATTAAATGCACAGACACAGCGAGAGACAGCGCCAGTGCAATGGGATGGAGTGCCCCACTGCTTGCAGAGCTTTCTCTCTGAGGAAGTTGTTTACATTGCCTTCTCCCACCATCTAATTTCAATTCCATTTAAAGCACCACCAGCAGGGTATTAAGTTCCTCATGTTCCTAATACTGTCAGTAGATGGAGGCAGGAGCTCCTAGAAGATAATTTGGAGTACCCAAAATCAGTTTGAGAGGGACCCAAATATCCCCAAGTTAAACAAAGCAACCTGCCCAAAGGCAAAAAGCAGATCAAAAGTTAAAACCAAACTGCTGGTCCAGAAGAGCTCAGTGAAGCTCCAGAGCAGACTCTCAGGCAGAAGTTGCCTGATGGAGAAGTCAGAGTACTTCCCTCCCTTGCTGGTCTCTCCTGCCTGTGCAACCCAGCTGAGACCAGACCCAGGCCATTGCAAGCCCCACAGGAGGGGGAAGCAGAAATGGGACGGCTCAAGGGCTGTGTCCAGCTATTTGCTCTTGCGCCATTTGTGTGCATTAGCCAGCTTTGCAGCTTGTTCCACTGGACATGGATCTGGAGATCACAGCAGAACACAGGTAAATATACTTGTTTCATGAAAGGAAGCCATCCTATCCCTGCCTGTCTGCCTTTACATACTATTAAGGCTCCAATCTCCGTGCACTAAAATCAAACTCTGCTTTAATTTGGGATTTAATGGGGAAAGGCATGAAAAAGTTCAGGGAAAAATGAAGACCACAAGGAATTAATAGGCCGGAGATTGACTTTTTTACACAGTGTTTTTAGGGTAAAGTGCACCTTCACAAAAGCAAAAAGCTCAGCAACTACTTGAGGGCCTTCAAATAAACACTGCTGGACACGTAATCTCTAAACTGAAAACAAAACAAAACTTGAAGATAGACCGTTTCTGAGTTTTGCAGTGCAGTGCAACCAAGGAAAACCAAAGCTGCACAGCACTGAAGACCCAGCTACATTTGTCTGAATAACCAAGGTGTTATAACAGCCTCTGAGGATACCCCAGAGAACCTAGCTCTGAAGCTGTGATAGCAACAACAGAAAACTGTTCTGCTTCTTCCCCAAAATGTAAGATAATTTTGCTTACCTAAAAGCAGCATAATCAGGGCACTAAGTGAACTTCATTCTGGATGATCAAATCTACTTTGTTTTCAGAGAAATAAAGTATTTTGTCACTTGTGGTATGGCACTTTTCCAAATTATAATTCAGTAATTCAGCAGTATAATTCTGCTCCTCAGGCTCACCTAGATATGCTTGATTTAGCTCAAAGACAAGGCCATATATTGCACAGCTGTGGGATCAAATTATGTTTGACACATTCGTGGGAATTCCAGATTTGCTTGATGTGAAACTGTATGACAAAGACAATTCAGAATCTTTTTAGGTTTTTTCTGTCATCAACATCAGTTTGCTGATGTTTCCTGTTGAGTCAGATCCTTCTAGCCTTTCTAATGGGACATTCAAATAAAGAGGAGGGAAGCAGAATGATTTCCACTGACATAATGGCCATTTTAGGAAAAAACCAAAACAACCACCAGCTGGGGTTAACAGAATATTAAAAACCCCAAAACTTCCCAGCCTTCTGACCCTGTAAACCTGATGCTGGGTTCACTGCAAACTGAGAAGCTACAAGGTTGTCACAGGAGAAGACTCATTAGGGACCATAACCTTAGGTCCCAGCTCAGAGGTCAGACATTGCTGGTCAGAAGGATGTGGGAGATGGAGACAAGTCCAGCAGCGAGAGCCCAGGAGCAATACAGGAGCACCAGCCCCCGAGCACTCGCTGCCTACGGAGCTGTGCCTTCTGCCAGAAAGAGAAACGAGCAGGCTTTGACACCTGAGCATTAGGATGCCTCTCTGAACCTCTCACCTCAAAGAGCCTGATATAAGAGCAGAGCTGTACATCCTTCTGAGTGTTTGCTGATGCTCCACACCCAGGCCTGTTTCCAGCCAGAGTGGTCCTTGCAGCCCTGTGCCTTTGATGGCAGCAGTGCCAGGCGGAAAAGTTAGGGCCTACCTACCCAGAAAGGATCCAAGTTTTGTACTGCCTGTCCCTGGATCTGTCCAGAAGCATTATCTGGATATGTTAGCGGGAATAATCTACTTCTCTTATGCCTGCACTCAGACCATAAGCCTAGATCTCTAGCTGTCAAACATCTTTCATAAACAGTGATCTTTTGAGGGGCAAAAATTGGTCCAAGGTCTAGTATTAGGTGGCATTATTTAGAAAAAAAGAAGGTTTAGCTAACTCAACCCCAAACAGCAAGGTTCTGCAAAACCAGAATGAAGCTTTTGCTGAAAAAAGATTACTTCTAAACATTCCCTTTAGAGCCCTTTCCAAATGGGGCTATACAGATGCAAAGTAATGCCAAACAAGCAATGGTATTGAAGTCACCTGTACGGAAATACTTCCTTGTCCTGAGATCAATTTCTGGCGTGGGTTAGTACAGGTATGGCACCAACTGATGAACTGTAACACGTGTGTCCCATGTCTAAGAATGTCCCCCATCCACCTGTATGCAAATGTCTACACTTAAGGTCAGAGGAGGAAAAATATTAAGTTCAGTTTTCATTCGTTTTTATCAGAGACTGCAAATTCTCTGGGTCAGGATTGATTTGTTCTGCACTGGGTGGACAGTACCTTGATCTAGGGGGACCCCAATCCCTTAGTCTCTCTATACTTGTCCGTAGCACAAGCGATCATTAATATTACTTCAATGTAAAAATGACATCTTTCTGAATTACTTAGCTTTTCAGAAACAGACAGGAACACCACTAGTTTATGTTTTGCTATGTTTGAAAGCATGCAATTAGACATGGATCTTGCAAACATAAACAAACACTCCCATCCAACCTCCATGTTTCTAAAAAACCCCAGGTTTGTTTAGACAAGGGGTTGATAATCCAGTTTGAACACAGGTATCTGAATGCTGTGACAGCTTCTTCATAATGCTCAGCTTATGGTACATTAAACTTTAAAGCAAGATAAACTCCTGCTTTCATTTTATCAAACATCTACCCAGACAGCAAAAAGAAAGACACAAAGCAATGTCTGCAGCTACAGCCAAGTATGGGATATCCAACTCAGCATATGTTTGAAATTAAAATGAACAATATGTTGCATAGATATACTACTGTATTTTTCAATGGAGAATATCACTAGGATTTGTAAATGTTAAGCTCAGTCTTCCCTTAAGAGTTTGGTTTTATTTCATGCCTAAAAAAAACCCCTGAGATTCACAGAGATTAGGCAAATAGAGACAGCAGTGCTCACAATTGAGAAAGCAAGTGCTCTTAAAAGAAACTGCTCCGATAATCAGTTTGTGTGGAAGAAATCACAAGGCAGGACATGGACAAGACATTTTTTAAGAGCGCTAACTGTTGTGCCACTGGTATTACTGAACTGTGGTAGTTAGCCATATTATGCCTTTCTGCGGTCAATAAAGCAGTAGCCTGTCGATCACAATAATAATGATGTAGCAACAGACTTCGAAGAATCCATGATAAGAAATCTGCAAGAAGAGACTTTTACCTACAGAGAACAAGTAGTAAGAATGGGGAGAGAAGCAGATAACTAAATCCTTCAGGAACGGGGGACAGCAAAGAGGCTTGAGCAGCCTCTTAACAGATTACCAAAAAACAACTTCCCGTTCAAATCCAAATAGACTATGTACCCAAAAAGCTTCATAGCTCTTTCTACTCCCAACATTAAATCAACTACCATAAAAAGCCTCTCCTTAGAGCTGACTTAAGGTCATGTAGAAGACAAACACTGAAAAGTTATAGTTGCTCCACTGATTTAAAAGTGACACACTACGATACAAGCAACACCTTCATATTACACTGATGACAACGCATGAGAAATCAGAGATGTGCTATTACATGATTTGTTATAAAGAGTTTTTGATGATCTTCATTGTACCATAAATAACTGCACAAAAAATTATCAAATCATCCAAGTTTCTTCCTAAGACTTATAACTTCAAGTTTATTTTATGCAGCTACAGCCTCTCCTCCCTTTCCCAATCAACCCTTTCTTCTCTCCCTCTTTCATATGACCTCACCATACCCAAAAATGTGAAGAGATTGGCCTTATCACAGCTTAGCAAGATACCACCTGCCAGCTGAACTGTGACAAATCCCAGCTGGCCTTACAATACACACACTAACAGGGACTGAGGCTGAGCCAATGGACAGCAGCTCAAGGCTGTCATTTAAATCACGGAGTACCCCCATCCACAAAAACCATGCTAAGGAAAGAGCTCAAAAACATGAACATTGCCATTGCCACATTCCTATTCTAGTGTGCATTAGAACTTTTGATTCTCTCCTCCACCTGCAGCTGCCTTCTGTTGAGCCTTACTAAGCCTTTCACAGCCAATAAGGTGGACAAACTGCCCGTTCTTCGCACTCATACAACAGTTGACACAACGTGACCCCGATCAATCATAAGCTACAATCGTAACAAAATTTACAATAGCAAATATTCATTCCTCCCTTTCCCCAGGATTGCCCTTCTAAAAAGATACAATCCTGGCAGAAAAAGCTAAAAAAAAGAATAATTCAGTAGTTATTAAAAAATTAGGATAAGGCTTATAAGGAAAACCTCAAAGGAACTTTAAGAGTTATTACTTAATTATTACTCCTGTCATACACAACACTCATGTTTTCTAACTCCTAGAAGAGCCAGATAATCAGGTATACAACATGACTGTAATAAAAACATTCCCTAGAATTAGAGACCTGCATTTCTATTAGCAACCATTTTACACACTGTTTAAATAATTCCTTGAACCCAAGGTTTCAGTCATTGTCATGAATAAAGGAAGATGTGAGCATGCATTGAGTTTTACTGATTTGTTTAAACAAGCATGCAGTATAAAAAACTTTAACAAAATAGACTCAAATTAGAAAGCTGACAAGTTTGAACAACAACTACCATGCTTACAGATGTGTTTCAAGACTTTAACCTTACGGGCTCAGTCACTGCATTTTACTGAGATAAATAGATCTGAACAGCTCAGCCACCAGGCAAACCTACCAACAGCCCATAGCTTATTTCATTGCAGGTTTAGGAATCGCCAGCTTCCCATTGGAAGAGTGATCTATATGCACCTGTATTTAATAAGCTACTTAAAAATCAACTTGAATCTGTAGATCAACAAGATTGGTTAGTAATAACCATTGGCAGTTAAGAGTATAAAACACTTTCCCCACATAAAACTTTGGCATACTTTTCTTGGTGCTTTCACAGAACTCACCTTCCACCAGAGACACTGAATGGGGTGTCCCTACTGTTAGACAATTTCCCACCTCACTGCTAAGTTGAACTTTTTGAAACTTTTATGGTAGGCACTCCATTCAGCAGTAACTGACCACAGCCATGAGTCTGGTTTAACTCTGCAATTAGAGCTAGGTTTGTTAATGGCCAGACCAAATGTGCGCTAAACCTTAACTTTAAGGGGAGGAATAGTCTTCCCCAAACTGAACCAGAAAATGAGGCCCTGGGCAAGCACACACCAGACAGTACCTGACATTTACAAGGAGCAGTTCCCGGTCTTCAGAGGTCTTGGCACATCTGGACATGTGCTATGTGGAAGTATTGGGCTATTTCAAATGACTCACAGGTGGCCAGATCTCACCAGCTGATCTGCTGCTTTTCTGAACTGTGGATGTGCCTCTGTCCTCCCTCTCTCCCCCTTACACGCCCAGAGATGCACAGGTCTGCAGCTAAACAGCATGGTCTTACTTAATGACCTAGAGCTGCCATTCTTTTTCCCAGTAAAATTCAGAGGAAGTAGGACTTGGATGTTTGTGATGATTTGGGCAGATCTTGCTAAGAAAGCAGGCTCACCCACCTATTTCATACAGCAACACATGTCAAATATGGGTTTGACCCTTTTTAGTCTCCCTAGACCCTCCCTGGACACAGAAGGAAGCTGAACAAAGCTCAACAGGGTGAAAGAATGACAAAATATATGCAAAGCGATCTGTCATTTACATTGCTACAACAATTGTGCTGAACTCATGGTGCCATCACTATTCTCTTCCAGATTACCTTTGGATTTCTGTTGGATTTTTTTCTGCAACAGTCCCTGAAACCTTTCCTTGAACACTCATACAACTGAAAAAAAACCCATTCTTTTACTGGAAGGCAGGATTTGAAGAGACATACAAGTAAAAAAAGTCAGAAAAACACTCCCAGTTCAGGTAATTTAATTTCTGAAATAAACTGTCAGGACAGGGTGAGGGTTTTTTCATTTCAGCACAACTCACTGCAATGCCTACTGTGCTAACCATTAGGGCTGCTGTTATTCTGATTTGTATCCACTAGTCAGTGTGGAAAGAACAAGAGAGGAAATTCAAGCAGCAGTTAAAGTGTCTGTACACTTAAGCCAAAGAACAAGAGTGCAGCATAGTACAGAGAAGAGAACCAACAAGTACTTGTTTTCTTTCTGACCTGGACCAATGTTCCTGCTGCCCAAAGAAATTAATAAGAAACCAACAAATAAGTTCTTAATTTAGAATAAGTTCTTAATTTTTGTTAGCAGTTGGTAAAGCACTTACAAGACAGTATTTCAAGGAGAAAATTCTCTAAAAGCATCATGAGTTTTCTGAGTATTTATTGCACCCTCTGCAGCCAAACCAACTCCCCCTCCATTTCCCTCTTAGGCAATTACCTTCCAGTTTCCCCTCATGGATAAAAGACTCTACAGATGCTGGTGGAGCTTCAGCAGGGTTTGTGCCTGATGTGCAGCCCACATCACTGTTATCACTTACCAATACAGCAGGACCAGGAAGATCGCCAGCAAAGCCAGGGTAACTGTGGTACTGTTCATTTCTAGGGAGGCAAGTGCCAGGAGATCTACAGGCTCCATTTTCCTCCACTACAGCTCCAGCCTTGAGTGGTGTGTGCAGGGGAAAGCCTCTGCAAGGGCTGATAAAGCCTTCCACAGCTAAATGAATGACATCTGCAACAAAACAGGAACCGAGAGAGCAAAAACGTGTCAAGCACAAACTGCAAACCTTTCCTCTTCTCATCAACTGCACACTCTGAGACAGAACTTGAAGGTTCCCTGAATGGTAGAATGTAGCAATTTCCCCCCTCCCACTGTTGTTGACTGCCATGCCAGTAAATATTTACATACCCACCGCTTGAGACATCAGTGTTGCTGAATAGGTTTTTAGACCTCAAGTATGGGAAGCTGGGGAATGTGTAGGGAAAAGTAATGGGGAAGACAGCCTGACCATCTTACAGATCATGGGAGAAAAATATAAAGGCACTTCAGGGGTGCCCTGACATACACACAGTGGCATTCTCTAAAGTAACAAAAACAGAGCATTTTTGCAATATTAAACTTCATTAGCACTTAATTTCCAAGCTGGTTATACCTTGTAAGAATGGAAAAAGTAAACTTAAAATTACCACAACCAAAAGGAGGAATTAGAGGAAAACTGGTCTAATGTGACTTCTAGAATGCATATACAGATAGAAATAATGAGCAGAAACCCTCAATTTTTTGGGGTAGTACCAGATCCATAAGTCAGTATCTGCCACACTGATGAGTCCACACTGACAGCATTGTTTGGCTGTATCATCTCAAGTTCATGAGTCCTACAGCCAATTTTCCTGGCTCAGTGCACTTTCCCCCTTGGGGGTATCACTAACCAGTCTCTCCAGAGATATGCTGGCTACCCTTAGGTTGTATTTCTAGTATCAGATTTAACATCAATATGGTCAAATCTACTATCTCTGCACTGTGGCACAGTCAGGCTGCCACAGCCCCTTGAACAACCCGCACACAACCATCAAGTTTTGACTGCAGTTCTGGAAATGGTTTGTTCTCCATATATGAATTCTTCAGCTTTCTTCCATATTTTCCTGCCTGCAAACCTCAATCCTGTTTTAAGCATCTGATCCAGTCCAATTAGAAAGGTAAACCAAAAAACACACCTTGAAGCACTTCTATGAGAGCAGTCCACCAACCTGCTATACAGTAAAGTAACCAAATTCCATGACCGAAAAACTCTTCAGGACAACATCAGAAGCAGCAGCTTGCAAGTAAACATCTCTGCCCACGACGAAATTCCCTGTACTGTCCAGTATTGTTTGTTACTTATGAAACTATGAATACTCATATATGTGCTGCAGAGTTCCCACCCATCCTAAAAAACATATTTGAAAGTTAAGGAAATCAATGTTATGCAAAAATTTAGTTTTTGAATTATATGGTAACCTTGAGAACCAGAAATTCTGTAAAATCTGATTCTCATAACACACCCGATGAAGAGTGGTTTCTTCTGTTACTACCCCAAGACAATAGCTTAGATTTAATGTGCAAGGCTTCTCCAATATCACTGTATTACATTTCCTGCTTTTATCAGAGAACTTAATAATATAGGTATCAAAAAAGTAAAGTCTCTAACACAATGGAGTTTAATTTTAAGAAGATTTGGCTCTACTCTAACTGAATCACTGCTATTTTGGTTCCCTGTGCTTCACAACTGCATTAATTCCCTTCCAGCCTCAGATCCTTACAGAGTAAGTAAAAGGTGTTAACCAGCTCATCAGCTCCACAGAACAGCAACGTGGTTCACAGAAAACCTTGCTTCATGTATTAACAACTCCATTGCTATTCTAGGTCAATAACAGCTCTGCTGGCTTGCTGCTGCTGGCAAATTCTCCAAGAACAACTGCAACAAGATTCAAGACCAGTGACACAAGGAATTAATCAGTGGGCACAAGCTAATCCCAACCAGCAACCAATCCTGTGGGACTTTCAGAAAAAGAAAAAAAAAATCAAGCATTGATATGTGTCAAAGTCTTTTCAAAAAATTAAACCAACCATCACAAGGGTAGAAGACAAGAAATAATATTCCAATTTCACTTTAATTTACATGGCTTTTTACTAAAAGACATTTTTCTGCACATAGAGGACAGATGTTCTCCTATTAAAATCACCTGCATGACTCCTATCAGCACACACAGGTCAAGTACAGACCTCACTTGTTTTTCAAGAATCACTGGAGTGTTTTCCCAGTCACACTGAGACATAGGACGTATGAATAGTTCTTAACATACACTTAAGAAAGAAAATAGGGTCTCCAGTTTGGAAGAGAACACATAATCAAGCTTTTTTTTTCTTTTCTTTCTGTCCTTTTCTGTTGCTGATGTTGGGCTTTGTTTTGTGTTACTTTTTAAGCCTCATCCCCTGTTTCTTGCTGAAGGATTTTAACTTGGCACCGCCAACCATTAAGAAGGGTGGCAAACATTGACTCCAAAACTTACCTTGGAGCACTTCCCATCACAGGCAGAGGAACTTAACAGCTATCATCTCAGAGTTAGGGACCTAGGCTCTGTGAGGAGTCACATAAATCCTCATGATGCTTTGCAGGGTGGGGAAAAAAGGAGTCAGGGATGCAGACAGCAATGAAAACAAGCTATTTATCAATCCTGAGATTCTCTTTACAAGTTTTTTTTATGTGAGAAATGTCATCCTAATTAATAGTTAATAGCACAGATATTTTTCACCAACCTCCAAGTTCCTTTTGTGGAGTCGCACTGGCCAGTATAGTAACGGTATCAAAGAACTAGGGAGACAGATACAGAGTCCTCCCTAACAGCATGCTGGAGGAAGCCAGAGACAAGCAGAAAAGAGCCTTTTCCTGTCAGACTGCTGTGAGTCAGCACTGCTTGTATTTGAATCCACAAGGCTTCCCTCAAGATTGCATCTACCAAGGTTTGCAGCTCCTCGACACGGTGCCATCCACACTCTTCTCTTACGTAGCAATTAAAATCCACAGACCACCACCTTGTTCGTCACAGGTGTTGACTAAAACCTGCACTGAAGACACCCATCTCATCCTTCATTCCCCACCACTGCCTGGGAGCTCCCTGGCAAACGACAGACCTCCCAGACAGAAGGATTTCAATGCTGAACAGCCAGAGCTGCAGCCTGCACGCACATTCGCAGCAGTAGCTGTTAAACAGGGAAGTACACAATTGCATTCAAAGTCTGAGAAGCTGAACTGTTCCTCGGAAAAAGAACAAAAACTTGGCACCCAGACAATCCAGGTTTTACAGGAAACCTTTGTGCCTCAGAGCCTTGTCTGAGTCCAGTAATATTTTCTGTAAATGCTCTTCCAAAACAATGCATTTCAACTTCCAAAGGAATACAGCTGTGGCTGTGAGCCTCAGCAATGCCTGACATACACAGGTAGTGTTCGGACATGAAATAGAGAGTTTATTAAAAAGCAGGACTATAGACCTTCCCAGTAAACCTAAATCACGTTAAGGATTTTGACCTGTCTTCAAAGCATATCAAATGGAAAGTGTAGTCTCATATTTCAGGAGCTACTGACTACACCAGCTAGACTAACCACACACTCCTGCTAATGACCAAATTCAATTCCTCTTGTGCTATTCTACCTCATATATTTTGGGTCTATAATAATCTAATTAAGGCTGAGCCACACCAACTTTATGATAGATGAAGGAAGTCAGGGAAGATGTTAAGTTTTAATTTTATAGCAGTTTGTGTCTATAGAAATTTATAGCACAGTCTTCAGATCAACAAAATCCTGCTACAGACAGCTTAGCCACGGAATACTGCAGACAAATACCACAGAACAGCTTAAAAAAGAGATTAATCAGTGACTAGTTTATGTATAAGCTTTAACAAAGCCCATGTACCGAAATGTGTAAGTATATATGAAAATAATTTATCTTAAAGCAAAAACCTTTCCAGAGCCAAAATGAATTCTCAGCGTCTTCAAGGTAGACCAATCAAAAAAAAAAAAAAAAAAAAAATCCAGAGGTACTTTTTTTTTTTTTTTTAATTTAAAACAACCTTAATATCCAAAGTACTGGAAATATTAATGTATTGGAATAGAAGGATTTACAATGGCCATCTGTGACTTAATTATTACTATCCCTGTTCAAGGATTGATTAAGCAGATTAATCAGATGATTCTGTACTCCTGCATGATAAACTATGACAAACTACCGAACAGACTGACCACCAAGGCATCAGAGCCTACTAATAAAGATCCTGCTCTACATTCAAAACAGACAGGAGCACCAAAAGGACACCATGAGCTCACGGGAGATTCTTGAGTCACCTTGAAAAAAGTCACTCCAACAAAGTGGATCTCAAAAGGCAAACACGGTAAAACCACACTGAGGAGGCCACTTTCATGGCACTTCCAACTGAGAAGCGGAAAGACATACTTCTACACTTAAATTGTTTTGCCAAGTCAGAACCTGGTTATATTAACCTAAATGCTTCTCAGGAAACAAGCACACAGTTTAAAATTCTAGGAAATAGCTAAAATATTATGCAAACTTATACTTCATTAACAAATTTAATCTTAGCTGACTAGAAGTTATGGTGCTTCAAACTCAGCCAGTATCTTAGAGGCTAAAAAACTCATTATGCTAACTAAATGTAGTGCCACTGTACTAGGTCCCCTCTAAAGCAACAAGCTGTGAGATATCCTAGTTATTTCAAAGAACTCCTCTTAGAAATAGCACAGGTTTTGTGGTCAAAAGGAATGACAGTTTCTTCCTCTTGCTGTGAGAGTTCGGAATGAGTTTCAAAAATAAAGTTACCTTTGCTAATAGTGACATTAAGATCTTACAGCCCCTGTGAAATTCCAGAGAAAGCAGAAATTAGTGTAACATCTGCTGCCTGTTGCCAGGCATTTCTAAGCAAATTGACTTTATTAAATAATTGGTAACTTGTTTATATTTCTATAGCTTGCTGTAGAAACATTGATTGATTCAAGCAATCCTATAATTTCATTGTCCTATAAACTTGACTGGAGATAAATAAGGATTTATGTTCATGGATCAATAGCTCCACAATCACAGCAAAAGCCAAAAAAACCTGCCTAGACTAGTCTTGTAGTTGCAGAGAGACATATAAATGTTTGCCTTTGTAAAAATATTATGGTAAGAACTAAGTTATAATTTCTTTGGTGAAGCTCAGTTCATAAAACACCATGAAAAATACCTAACCTTATTTGTCTGATTGAAAACCTACTGTAGATAACAAACTCCAGGCTTGAATTCTCCAAACTATGCTTTGGTGCTGGATCACAGGTCAAAAGAACTGTGAAAAACTTAACAGAAGTACCATGTTCTATAATTTAATTAAACAAACTTATTGACTAATACAACACACTTATCAATACCCTGTCAAAATTCAAAATCACAAATGGGGAAGGCACCAACAGTCTCAAAAAACTTGAACCTCAGACAAGGTAAAGAAGTGTTCTTCGCATGAGGTCCACCACTGTTTTTTCCAAATATCACACGCTCCCAGAAGAAACTCCACAGATGTGAATGGAGAATGTGCCCATGGGTTATGGCCTTCAGCCTGACAAGAATGCTAGAATACTTCCCATCTGGGAACTGTGGGCAGTATCAGCTCTCCCTTTATGCCTTATCTCTAACGGTCTAAAGTCAGAGGGTTTGGATGCAATTGTCCCTCTGAGATGAGTTAGAGAGCAAAAAGAGAGAGCAAATGAATGTGCAATGTATTAAATGATACAAACACGCCAAAACCAGAACAGGTACTACACCTCAGGCACTACCACTACTAGTCTCTGCACAGAAGAGGCAGTAAACTGGCAAAAAGGAGAAAGAAAGTTGGCAATGAAGCAGATCAGACTAATACTATTGCCACAGCAATGGTTTTCATACCTCAAAAAGCCCAGAAGCTATTAGTTTACATCCACATGTAGAAATGCAACCTGACTGCAAAGAAGCTCAAACTGGCAGCAAAACGAATCACTGAGGACCAGTTCTTCAGCAGTTCTTTAGTGGCATCTACAGAACCATCTTAAGATGCAGAAACACCCCTTCACAGGACGCTCTCCTGAAGAACACCAAGTGCAGGGTTTGGTAATGCTGCTCTGACTTCTGTAGATGTGGCAGGGGAAGCTGTTGCCCTGTTGCCTCACTTGCCTTTGAAAATGTTCCCCATGATAAGCATTTCAAAATGACAATAACTGCACTGTGAACAACCATAATGAGTATTTTCAGATGGCAGTAAGAATACAAAATTTATGGGGCACTGAAACACACAAAGCTGAGACAGGAAGATACATAAAACCTTCACAGTGTGGGGCAAATGCAGGGACAATATAAAGTATACTGAAACACCTTATTTTCACTAATACCCCCATACAGAGCATATTTGCTGCCTAAATGTATGCATCACATGATGAATAATTCTTGGTAGATCATGCCAAATATTCTCAAAGGCCTTCTTACCCATAGGAAAGGGAGCACAGATAACTACCATGCAAACTGCAGCCCCCTTATACACGGCAGAGGAGCACATGCAACATACGGGCAGCTTTACTCCAGCCTTTTGTGCTTTCCCATTCATTGGGCTTTTTTGCTGCAGACTTTTCTGCTGGCCACTTGTACACTAATTCACCAAATCAGAAATCCCTTCAGCTATCTCATTCTCAGCAGACATGCTGTAACATGGACATGCATAACCAGTGAGGGGAGAGAAAAAAAAGAGGAAGTGGAAAAAGGAAAAAATTATGCAATCACAAAACCAGCACTTCCAAATCCCAAGTTCTTTCTGAAGTCTTGGTTGAGTTTTTTCCCTACAGCACTGGTTGTTCATTTGTGCAACTGGGACAAATACAGGGGGAAAAGACTGTCAAGCTCAAAGCAAGGAAAAAAGTGCTCAAAAGCTGTGAAACTCAAAGGATCAGGGCTAAAATACTAATTAAACTATTTTAATTGCTCAATTTAAAAAATTGCATGTTTGTCCTGCAGTCTCATGAATCTGAGAGTAAATCTGTGATTTCTGAATTCTTGAGCAATACTTGCTCAAGGGCATGAACCCAATAAGCTGACCTATTAGCCAAGGGAAGAGAGGTTAAGTGGAAGACTAAATAACCTGATGTTATGAGTTGAAACAGCAAGAAAAACTTAGTCTCAACAAGATTTCAATCCTGCTGACACTCCTTTTAACTTCATCTCTCAAAGTGTGCTGTAGTTGGGATCTTAGCCTAAAGTTTACAGAGTCCAGCCTCCTTCCTACCTTCTGATGCCTTCTACCAAGTGGCAGATAAGCCTGGCCTTATATTGTAGCTGGGCTAGTGCGAGAAGGAAATATGTATCCTTCTCAGGGTATAGGGAACTTTCTCCTCAAGAGCCCCTGCTCTGTCTGTGGCAGCTCAAGCTAACTAGAAATGCCAGGAACTACCCAGATGCATGACAGACTAGCTGGGTCTACTTCAGACAGCCCAGGGACAGAGGGAGGTTATGGTGAGCTGTAATTCAGAGGGGCCCCCGTGGATGCGCATGAGTATTCTAAGGGTGTAGCAAGGAATTTTTGTAAGTCTGGTGCAGGTAGATGCTCTCTGTCCTCGTGTGATGCACTCAGCTCTGTGGAGGGGCAGCACCAACTCCAAACATGAAATACTGTTTTTCTCTCAGTATATGTAACTCCAATGAACCTTACTGAAGCACTGAGGGTACACTGAGAAGATTACACTCCTTAATGCGCAGTTACAGCTGTACTGTAAATGCAACATTACACATTTTCTATTATGGTTCAAGACCACTCCGCTCTTCAAGACTGTTATAAACCTCAGAAAACAGGGGTTTATAATGGAAACACTGAAACACTCAACTCTAAAAACCCCAGCAGAGAGGAAATACAGCTATAAATTCAGCTTTTCTTTTCCAGCATACACATTGGCAAGTTATGAATAATACGTATTTCTACACTTACAACAGACAGACACACACACTGCTTAGCGTAACCTCTGCTGTGGAGGTGGAGGATGGAAAGAGCTCACAGTGGAAAGAGCAACCTTTCTTCTTGTGTTTTAGTCACTGCAACTGCAATAATGACATAAACCCAGCAATTGAAATTTAGTAGCCTGTGCACCAGGGTTGACTTTCAAATGTGCTTTTTTCAGAAAGGGTGGGTTATGTTTCTGTGGTCAGCAAGAAAAAGACATGAGCCCCCTCAAACCCCCTCAGCCTTCTTTGTTTTTAAAAAAGAATTGCCTGTTAGGATGCTGTTTAAATGACATTGCAAATCAGCTTGCTATCCATTCAAAAACAGATACTCTCTATATATTCTCTTCTGCATATAATCTGGTGCCTATCTTCTTAACGCTACCAAGAAGCGAAATTTGAACTTGTAATTACTGGGCTTGCTAACGTAAAAAACCCCGCTCTGTTTGGTAAGAGAAAGATGGGCATGCAGCTGTACTACCACTGTGGCTGAGGCATTTGAGGATTTCTTTAGATATTATTAGCAGCTGCAGAGGTGGGTCAATATAATCCCATTAGCCGTATCACACTGTTTGATTTCTGATGTGTATGAGGAAAGGAAAATAAAACTGACACAAATGCTGGGAGGAGTGCTGATGTTGGGCAAACAGGAAAATCCACGCCTGTTTCAAACACTGCAGCCTGACTGTCAGATGGGGAAAGGTAGAGTAGGGAGCTCCATCCACCTTCAGCACCAGGAGGGAGGGGGCAGAGGCCCCCATTACTGCTGCTGCCTGCATGGGGCTTGGTGCCACCACCACCCTCTTCCTCAGGCACCTGCCTTGCCCCAGGGTTTCAGTGGCATCCCCAGCCAACACACTTCTCTGGAGACATTCTTGCAGGAGTTCTGACACCCTGGCTTAAGCTGCCATATATACTGTCCACGTACAGAGAAACACTCAAAGCTCAGCAAGGCTGCATGCAGGTATGATCCCTGCTTTTTGTATTAGTGCTGTTCACATCTAAGAAAGTTTTTGGAATGTGTAGGGAACACTTTCAGATTCAGATGCCCCCATAAATTAATTTCTATTCCACTTCAGATGCGCCCGTAAGTTATTTTCTATTACAAACATAACAGCAGCACCACTAATCAGTCTATGAGGTGTATGAAAAACTTCACCTGGAAAGCAGCCCGTGAGACCTCCCCCATTACACATGCTGGGATTTTTAAGGTAATGGATTAGTTTGTAGAAAGTTTAGCATTTCTCACCAACACCTCTAACACTAGCTATACCATCCTCATTTCAGATCTGAGGGCACTGCGTTTAACCTTTCTGCATGTTTGATTCACGAAGGACACCAGCTCTTCAGCTTTCTGCTTTCTGCCTTTCTGTACGACAGCAGTCCTGACGCCACCGTGTGCAAGCCCCACATATCCAAAAGCCGTACCTCACACTGACCTAGAGCTGCCAAGCCTCTCAACAGGAAGGGAATTGCCTCCTTGTCCAGACCTGCTCAGTTCAGCATTTGGCAACATCTGCAAAGACCAACAGCAAAGCTACTTTATTGCCATTAAAAGGGCAACGCAATTCCGAGCAGAACTGAGAACTTCCCTTCACATCTTCTCTTGGGTGACACTTTTACTAGGAGGGTCTCCTGTCTTAGCTTCAACCTTTTTTGTTTAAATAGGGTCTTGCACCAGTAGCCTCAGTTAAAAACTCCCACTCTGCTCCCACAGTTTTCAGCCTCCCCACTGCCTGCTGCTTCACCCCAGAAGCAGTAGCTGAGAACCAGTGACCCTGACCGTAAGTAATGCATACAAAAAAATCACAGGTCTTCAGACTAATTAGTAAATTATTCGTAGGAAAGGACCAGCAGGGTGTAATTGTGTCACTGAACCAAGTCTCTATGCACAGGGCATTACTATCTCATGGACACTTAGCCCTGGGAGGTGTGCAGTGTGTTCTTTTGCAAGGTATTTACCACAGCTCTCTTGTTGGTGCTTATACTCAGGTGTAAGGACCAACAGCAAGGCTGGAATAGTTTCCCAGGCACCTGCTTGCCAGAGGATCACAGGCAAAATGTTCAGAGGTGTTTTACCTTACCCACGAAGCACACAAAACCATTTCTCCTGCCTCTGCTAGCTGACCACTTGCGAGAAATGACCACAGCAGCCAACTGTCTTTTTTTAGAGTTTACTGTTTAAGTTGAGATGATCAAGAATCTCTGTGGCAAATTAGCCCAACAGTTACAGAGAAGGGACGTCTGCTGGGACCTCCACTCACAGTCGTTCGCGGGCAGAGAAATCCGTGTCCCCTCTGGGACGCTGCCTTTTATTCCCCAAGAGGCACCACCCTCTTACACCCCAGGCCCTCCCACCATCCACAGTCCGATTGGCTTGTCAGGATGTCATCTCTAGGGGACAGGTTCTCGTCACTGGGGTGATTCGCTGGTCTCGGTCCTAGCAGGAGGTGGTATTTATTCCCTTATGCTAAGGAGACATGACTGGCACAGACCCTCTTCTAGACCTTTCCCTCGTTACCAACTTGCATACCCCCCCCACATCCTAACACTGATACAGAAAATGCTCCTAACACTACTTCCCCTTAGCAATTGTTAATAAACGAATTTTCTAACAATTAACAATCAACCGACAAAACCATTAATAACCAATAAGTGGTTAACTAATTAACAATTAACAGGGAACCCTTAACCATTCTCTCAGCTACGAAAACCAACTCAAGTCAGTTCAATTATAACACCACTTCTCTGTTTTATTAAGCAACAGGGTGAAACGGAAGCACTTCCACGGATTTTCACTGTAGGGGTCTGAACAGCCTGAAACTGAGTTGCCTCCAGTTTAGCTAACAGCAGATACACTGGAAGAAGGAAATGTACACAGCCTATTGCAGCCACATATTCAAAACGTGTATTTGTCAATTTCTCTCTACTAAGACCTAGAAATTCAACTTAAAAGGAAAAAAATACTTAGAAAGCAAGATTAAATTCAGCAAAAAGCTGGATGCTATAAGACCCTTATTCACTAGAGAAAGATTTCCAGCCCCTCTAGGGAGTGGGATTCCTACTTTCACTTTTTCTATGACTGAATGATTATTTATCCCACTAACCTTTACCTAAAGGAGCCAACACTTCTAACCATGGCTGCAGGGGAGCATGGCTTCTCTACCTGATCCCACATGCTGACACTGCAGACAGTGCTGCCAGCCAAGCCAAACTTTGCCCAAGGATGTGCCACAGGAAAGACATGGCAAAGCCTCCCAGCCAAAAGCACGGGGCAAGGAGAACTAGTGTGGACTACAGGATTTACACAGAAAATCCCAGGAGATCTTTACTTTCAGAGGTCTCCCATGCCTCCTCCAGAGGTTCCTGGTTGGGGTGCCAGCCAGCAGCTGCCCTCCAGCAGCCTGACCTCGGCAGCAGTGAGGCGCCGAGCCGTCGCCACCCCTCACACAACAGACAGGTGCTGGGAGAGCCGCCAGGCAGGGCCGCAGGACTACAGCTCCCAGCAGCCCCCGCGCGTCCCTGCCCTATCCCCCTCGGCTGCCCCCCGCCACGCCCTCTGGGGGCTGTAGTTCCGCCACCACCCCCAGCCTCTCCCACTGACATGCTCTTGCAAGGAAAGGAGGCTTTGCGTGGCCGCAAACTCTCTGAAACCTTTAATATATTTCTTTTTTTTAAAGTCTATATATGTATGTCTGCATTAAAAAATTTAAAAAAAAAAAGGCGCAAAACTCAGCAAATATTCTTATCTCCAGCTGGGGGAAACGGGAAGTTAGCGTACTTCCAATCGTCTTTCTGCTTCTGGTGGGGGTTCTTAGATTTGCTGTGAAGGAAGAGGGGAAAAAGTAGAAAGTAAAAGCTCATAAGCCAGTGTTACCAAATAGCTTTGCAAAATCAGATGGGAAAAACTTAAATGTTCCCATACACTAATTAGTTAATTTTGCAAGGTATTTACCACAAGGTAAATTTGCAAGGTATTTGTAGGCCTCAAGCCTACAAACGTGCCGATACTTAACTGTATCCTCCACTGAAGTGAGTGCAATTGAATCTCATATTCCAGTTGTTCCAGAAACTCAAGGCCTCTAGAAATTATAAGCATGGCTTAGTCATGCTGAGATTTTAAAAGTAATTAAGGGTTTATCCACATTGGGAGTCACTGCGGAGTAGCTTCTCTTGCATAACTCCCCTTCCCTTTGCTGGACATGTATTTCACACTAACACTGCTTTATTCTGAACTAGTTTGCCCCGTTCAAGCTTTCAGTTCACAAGCTCCCTTTGCCCACATGGATGGACTCATGCAAGGTGAGCCTAAATTGCATGTTCTGTTTTCACCTGGAGTTTGAGTGTTCATTTAGGCATTTGTTCCCAAAAGCTAGGCATTTCTTTTGAAAACTAGAGGTGAAGTTTCTCACACAGTCACTGCTGCCCTGAATTTGGGAGATCAATAGGATCACTACACACCACGAGACTCACAAAAAACCCCTTTGGGAGCATGTTAGCATATTTGCCTGTGAATGTTTGTTTTTCTAACACAAGGCTGTGCAGAGGAGAGAAGGTTCTCCTTCCAGAGTAAAATCTACTCGTATTAATTAGTCCTTGTGGGTAGCAAGTTTTAACAATTCTTCACAGAGAACATAAAATCTTTAATCTGTCCAGAATATAGCCAAGGCTTTAAAGTTTTGCCCAGTTTTTATTAATTGAATATGCATAAAAAATGTCAACAATGTACAATAAGCCAGAGAAGTTCTTCCAAGACCAGTAGGTATTAAACCCATGGGTATATCAACAGGTCCCCTTTACTTGAGGTGAAGAAGAAGAGAAGGAGAGGTCCTAAGTAATAGGAAATAATAAAATATGAGTGATGCAGGAGGTTTTAATGTCCAGATAGGTGGTACCCATAAAGACTTCTTAGGTTCTATGCAGGACCACACCACAGCCATCTCTGTCCAGTTGCAGGGCAATGTTTCTAAATGAAAAAGGCTTCCCAGATGAGGAGGACATGATGTAGAGGCAGATACTGAGTCCTGCCAGAACTGCAGAGGACCCACACTGCTCTGTGGCTTCCAGCTCTGAGGCACAGCCCAGCTCTGCACGGGACTGAAGGGAAGCTGCAGGACTTCTGCACCCAGATCAATCCATTGAATGGCTTCTGGATTCCGTCTGGCCCAGGGAAGGGTTTAGCTGCTTTGCAAGGCACTACAGCTCATCTTGTACTTCTAGAACAATTTGGCAGCACATGAATAGCACACTTAAGCCATAACCCGGATAAGCCTTCCAGGATAATTGAGATTCTACAGTATGTGACTTTTTATAGTAAGTTTTCATAGACTTGCCAGAAAAATGTGAGTTTTGACCTAGGACTTTTCATTCCAAGAGTTCTGAATAATCTATTTTAATGCAGGTTTAGAAAAGAAAAAGAAAAAAAAGAAGTATGTTCTTTTGACTTCAAGTTCAACTGATAGAAGATTTATTAATCACAATCATGCAATTTATATCAGAATGCCTGTATTAAAGCAGATACATGGAAGAACTGGAATGGATTGCTTCCCAAGGTCTTGTGGCATTAAAAGTGGAATTATGTTTGCTTTCTTCTTTTGTTTTGAACTCTCTAGCACTTGGTTGACTGAGGCAGTCTCTCTTATTAAAAACGAGATGTAAGAGAACTGCTTTTGTGAATGCACAGGGTTATTACTTATTCCAACAGGTATTTTGCTAGTTTCTGACTTGCATAACTATAAACACCATGAATAAGTCTATTGAAACTGCTAAGGTCCATCTAATGTTTTCATCTTCCTACTTCCCAGAACAATAATGGTCTCAGTCATCTATTATTTGCAAGAATTCACAGATAATATCAGAATAAAGAGGAAGCATGGATAATACAGCACAAGACCCTCCTATTGTTTCACTGGAATAGGGAAATCCAGTGCAGACTAAATTTTCTGTAAACATTGGTCTGACGCTGGCTGCCCTTCTTCACTCCCTGAGGGGCCGACTGATGGGGAAGCTCAGCCCACCCCATTCACCTGACTGCCTGTAACCCAGAGCTGAAAGAGTTGCCATCTGTAAGGACCACAGCAGGATGAACATATTTCTTTTCCCATATGGAAAAGAGATGCAAATTCCAGGTGCAGATGATTTCCCAAAAGCAGAAGGCAGGACAAGAGGAAAAAGCATTTAACGCCCATGGTGCCAGAACTGAAAAACCCTTTCACAGGGGAACTGTGAACACCCTGCATCTCCATGTACAGAGAAGAGTGAGTCAAATTCACAATGCCATGCAGGCTCACACACGGCAAAAGCTTTCCATGTTGCTTCCATACTTTGAAAAAATCAGAGCTTTCCTCAGCATGTTCTCTTAAACACCTAGCAGGCAAGGGAAAAATGGAGGCAGAGCCAAAACAACACCCTTGCAAAGTGCTGAGCAGCAAAGCAAAGAGCCAAAGGACTCCTGTTTCCCCTGAACACCTTTCACAGCTGCACCCTGGTTTCCTGGGCGCTTGGCTGAGGCAGCAGCTGGTGCTGCCATCGCACTCCATTTCCATCAATATCCCAAAGTGCAGCCTCAGGGGACTTGCAAGGTATTTCCATTGGGTTTTGCTGACCACGGGCGAGCAGAGAAGTCAACTTCCCAGCCAGAAGATCAGATAGCAAATATACGGCATGCACAGTACTTAATTTGTAACTTTGACATATTAGAGGCTAAAATAGAGGGAAGCTCATGGGAAAGCAGGGATCCAAAAATAAGGGTTGTTCTCCCTCCTGTGTCTGGGGAAGGCTCTGCTCTTCTCTCCCTCGGCACTTGTGGGAGATGAAATGAAGACATGGAGAGAATCTGGGCTGGGGAGGAGGACAGGAGGGGCTGGATCCCGGCGGGCAAACGGCAGCGGTTCCGCATTGTTCTTGCCAGCAGATGGAGCAGGGCTGGCATGGGAAGGGTGAGCGACGGGAACGGGAAGCCCTCCTGCCTCTATCCACACCTGCCCCTCTCCCAGAAGCTTCTCCTGAACTAGACGGTCTCCCCTTTCCTGCAGCAGGTTTCTCGTTCCCTCTCCTGGCCAGCGGATCCATCCCAAAGGTCTCTCTCGATGAAGGTAAGCTTCTGCCAGGGCTGCCTCTCCTGCAGTGATGTCTGCAGGAAGCTGAATACAGCAATGAGGGCTGATGAGTATAAAAGCATCTATCCCTACATCTCCACTGGTGTCTGCATGTCCATGCTCATGTCAACAAACTCTTTCGCTTCTAAAGTGTGGACTTCCTTGAGTAGACAGAGACCTTCTACATACCTGTGACCGCCTTCCATTTCTCCTGAACTGGTTCAGTGTCATTGTCTCTAGCTGTCAGAAGGGTTATTTTCCACTCTTACTTCCGTTTCTGTTGAGTTTAAGCCAGGATCAACATGGAAGATGGATATGTTCACATCAGGTCAGCAAAATAAACCTAGTGAGCTAAGAATAACCAGATTCCAAAGGTGAAAAAACAGAGATAGGGGGAAATGGAGAGGTACTGTTTTGCTGCTTAGCCCTGGACACAGGAATGAATGGAAAAACCCCATGTAACCCTCCACCTACCCTTAGAGCCAAGACCAATTCCCAGTACCCCTAGCACCCATTTCTTCATTCCTTCAATTTGCTTTTTTGGTGAGATTGTCAGACACAGGTCCTTCTGCAGCTCCCACACATCCTATATGTTTCAATCTTTCAAAGTCAGAGATAATCATGGTTGTCCCTTGATAAGTACCCATCAGTCTGTTGTTCCCATCCCAAGATTCCTGCAGATGCAGGTCACACAGGGGTGAGAACAAGAGGAACACTGGCCACTGCATTTTCATCTGCCAGTTTGAAGAGGGACATGTCACAGTCCAGCTCAGCATGCTGTGTCAGAGGGTCAGTTCTGCACAGGTAACTCCTCTGCAGGTCGCAGGCCTCCTCACAGCAAAGCTGCCCTTCTGTGCACTTATTGTTAAGACTCAATGCTTATTTTTTCCATAGATAATGAAACATATATATGTAGTAAATGTGGACAAAGTGGGTGACCCATGTGTCATTTTATGAATATTGCACGTGCACTGACTTGAGAAAGGACAAGCAGGCTCTGATGGGTGGGCAGTGCTCAGGGAGCATTATAATCAGGCAGTTTAATACAGATGTAGTGCTGCTAATGTGGGCATCATACAGTGCACAGGAAGAGACAAGGATACAGTAAAATATACAGAATAAATATTTTCTGGTTGGCAAAGGTTACATTTGCAGGTAACTCCAATATTTATGTTGCATTCTTCCTGCTTTTGCCTTTTGGTTTTCATTATTCTACTTTTTGGAATCAGTTCATTCATCAGTTCTTCTCCAAAGAGTTGGAATATTTTGTTCTTCTTTTTTTATTATTGTTAAAAAGCAGCTCTTTTGTTTATGTCACATATATGATCGTCACCATCATTAATTAAGACATCACCTAGTGTTATGCCCATAGGGGAAAGTCCAAGCTTTGTAAATGGAAAGGTACATCAGTGTCTCATTTGCTTTATAATAATCTACACATTAGAAGCCAAGAGGTAGTTGTTTAGCCCTGGTATGTTCCAAAACTGCCATTCTGGTGTAATTTATTTTAGTCTATTATAGAATAAAATAGAGATGATTGAAAATCCTAAAGCTCATACCTGAGAAAGGACACCAAGAAATCAGCATGGATTGTACTCTTGTTTACATTTTTTTAGGGGCAGAAAGAGATCCTGCTGCAGAAAATGCCTTTGACATAGATGTTTGAGTGATCTGCTACATGGACAGTAAGGAATAATATTTTGTAAGGTTTTTACGGGGTATTAAAAATCCAAGGTGGCCAAGTTTCCTAATGGAAAAAGCAAAATATCTCAGGGTTTGAACAGAGGCGCCATCTGCACCAGAGGGACCCCAGACTAAGTGACTGTGAGTGTGCATGTATTTGTGTGTGTGTGTGTATATACATGTGTGTGTGTGTGTGTGTGTGTGTGTGTCTCTGTGTGTGTGTGCTTCAGAGGGACATTCTTTGCTTCAGTTCCATTATAATTCCTTTAAATATTTATTACTGGAATGTAAATTGTGCTGAAAACTGAGGCCTTTGCTTTGGAAAAAACAGACCATCACCTACCACGGGTGTTGTCGCTCAAGTGAAATAGCCAAGTCCCTTTTGGAGAAACAACAGGATCCGGTTATATAAACAAGTCATTGCATTGAATTATAAGAGTGGGGGGAAAAAAAGAACAAAAACCTGCTGACTGCTGGTGTAACTACTCCTTGGCTACGTGTGAACTGAAGTTCTGCAGATCTAGCAAGAAGCAGGAGCAATATGAAAATGAATTGGTTACAAATAGTGGAAATAGTCCAGCAAGCACATTTACAGTATGCAGCCCTAAGGATGGCTTTGTTTTCAGATTGGTTTGTCTTTATTTCCAATGTAAAACATTAATAAGCTTCTTAAGGAGATTGGGGATGGGAGAAAACATTGGCTGATCACCTTAAAGCCCAGGAAAATAAAAAAAGTTCTCAAGTTGCTGGATGAAATAACAAACTAGAACGGATTTATACTTCTTACACTGCTATGAAAGCTTTACTTCTAGATCATTTCCAGACACCAGAAAGTTATTAAAATCCACAAAGGGAAAAGAAATTCTACATTTATATGAGCTTTAAAACTTATTCTGGGACTTCAGCTTGATACCAGTGTAACGAAGGATAAACCTGTAATGTGAAAAAGCTAGTCAAAAAGAGGAACCAAGGACCAGTCTAGTACTACAAACACTCGGGAAGGGATTTATCAAATAATATTTGGGGTTACAGTTTATTCTGAAGGGTCAAAACTGGAACAGACTGGTGTGGATAGTACTAGCGCTTAGGCTCAGGTATTTGTATCACTTTAAACCCTACTGTCATTTCAAGGATATAAATAGGCTTGGAAAAATCAGATTATTGGAAGGATTAAATTGGGATCAGTGTCAGTAATAATCTATTCCTTTGTGGTGACACCAACTGAAATAGGGAAAGTTTGGGGGAGGGGAGTAATGCTATAGAACATTGCCTATGGATTGTGTGGAAATGGGGAATATAAACAAGGGGAAGGAGGGGTTAAATAGCACAGCTCTCATGTGCCCAATAGGCAAGGTATACATAAGGACAGAGAAATCCTCCCTGGAAATAGCATTGGCCAAAGACACTGTCTCACCAAAGGCCAGTCACACTGATGGAGTGCCAAAACACACCAGTCTTTCTAGTTTATCAGGCTAATAAAGTCTGTCTGTGTGCTGTGCTTCCACACTTCCAGTCCCACCACCCAGTGTGCTCTGAGAGCCACAAAATCATAGAGGAATCATAAAGGAACTTTATTTCCTTTTTTTTTTTCCCAATCACATTGCCTGAATCTTTTCCCTACAGTATCACTCCAGTTACCTCCTAGACAGGCTGGAAAAAAAGGCAGCACGTACCTGGCTGCCCTGTCTCTGGGCACATTGGATTATCCCAAGCTGAGGAATGTAATGTAGCACCAGCACCAAGCCCCTCCATCTCCAGCTCAGTTCGTGGCACTGCAGTGACCCCACCCAGCCCTCGTTCAGCCATCCCCAACTGCAATTCATGCAGGTGTTGCCTATGTAAGAGCTAAGTGAGCAGCAGCTGGCCCAGGCTCCTTATCATTCCCCAAAATACATTTCTAGAAGTACAATAAAATTTATTTGGTTCTTTGGGATCCAGAATGATTTTGATAGCGGCGACCTTAATTTGGTGATAAATTGCCCCTGAATTTTCTTTCATCCAGAAACATGAGAGAGCAGGGTACACAAGGTACCTTGTGGTGGTTGAGCAAAGAAAGCATATTTAGATCTGTTTTCCATCTTGTCTTTCAGAGAAAGTTGAAGACTGGGTTTTCAGTCTGGAGCTCTCTAATTGAGATCCTGCCTCCCTGACAAGCCATTTTCTGCTTAATCTGAAGATGATTAGAGGGCTGTAGCACCTCTCCTGTTAGGAAAGACTGAGAAAGTTGGGGTTGTTCAACTGGATAAGAGAAAACTCCTGGGAGACCTTATAGTGGCCTTCCTGAAGAGGGCTTGTAAGAATGATGGAGACTGACTTTTTCGTAGGGACAGTAGCAACAGGACAAGGGGCAAGGGTTTTAAACTAAAAGAGTATAGATTCAGACTTGATAAACGGAAGAAATTTTTTACAATGAAGGTGGTGAAACACTGGCACAGTTGCCCAGAGAGGTGAGAGAGGCCCCATTCCTGGAAACATTCAATGTTAGGTTGGACAGGCCTCTGAGCAACCTGATCTAGATGAAAATGTCCCTGTCTGTGGAAGGGGAGATGATGTTTAAAGGTGCCATCCAACACAAAGCATTCTATGATTGTATGGGAAAGGGTATTTCCCTGGATAGGAGTCTTTTATCCTTCCACTGACCGCTGAGTGGATGGTGCTGGGAGACTGATGGCAGTGCATCTCAGGTCTTTGAGCAGGTCTCTATAAATACACCTGACCATAAGCAAGACAGTGGTGAGAAAAAAGGAATGCAAAGTTTCTTGGAATAAATTGCACTTCACTTACACTGCCCAGTGACAGGAGCAAAAATCACTGGGTGGGCAATTCCCAGCACTGTTCCCAGGTGCTTTTCCAAAAGTTTGCTTCAACTCTGTACAGAATGAATTATTTGAAGTTTTTTCTGTTGAAGAAGAAATGGTTGATATTTGGAATTGTACATTTATAGCTTTGTCTCTTCAGAGGCTTCCTCATAAAAGTGGTTCTTTTCACATTTCCCATTGGAATTTTTTCCCCTAAATATGTATTTAAATTTCTTCCTCTATTTCTTTAGCTGTAAAACGCAAGCCTCTGCATCTACAAAAAAGCTCATGCACTTCTCTTTTCTTTCAGTCTTTCAGCTTCCCACTTGTACTTCTGCTCAGGTAATTACTTATTTATAATTATTTCCCTCTTTATTTACCTGGGCATGTATTTTCCCTGGGAAGCCGCTGCCTGGTCCTTGGGAGTCAGTGTAACCTGACTCCAGCCCTGCTTGCTCTCTGTGAACCTTCTGGCGTCATGGAGCAGCTCTCGGCAATTAAGGAGTAGGATCGCTCCCTTGTTTGGCCCTGGGCACTGAGCACTGGGTACTGGGTGCCCATTCCCTGTTTGCCTGGTGCACCTAAGCATCTGGAAATGCTTTATCATCCCAAAAGAGCCTGGCCTCAGGTGGGCTGTGAGGCCAGAAACCCCCATGGGGGCAAAGCAGGAAGGGCACGAGTGACTTGGGAGGGCGAGGAAGGTGAGGGCATCCCAGCATTGCAGCCTCCATCCCTTCATCTCCTTCTGCCACTACTCTTCTGCTGAGGAAACCAAGCTGGCAGCAATGGCACTTTGTGCTTCAAAGGGCCCCTGCCTAGTACGTCACTGCTATTTGTGTAATGGGCTGAAATTCTTGAGTGAGCAGTGATACATAAAGGAAAAGTCTCAGCGTAATTACTGATCCTTATAGCTCCTCATTCCTGAAAATTTGAGGGTAAGAAAATAGCTGTAAGGGTAAGCAGGAGATAAATGTTGGCTTATGGCACATTCCTTATTTAAACAGTTTCAGCATGTCCCGGGGTTGCCGTCCCATAGGCAGGGCTTACCAAGGGTGTGATTCCTTTCTTCTTCATCTCTAAATCATCAAGCTTTCTCCTTGAACATCAATTAGAACCATCAGAGCCGATCAAAAAGAAGGGGGAAAAAATTTTACACAGATCCTCCATTACAGTTTCCTTCCTAATTTTTTGTTTTAATTTTCACATTTTAAAAACTTGTTTTGAACACTTCTTTCTTGAGGTTGTGAGAAAATTTTCCTTTAGCCTCCCACAATCAAGTAATAATAGAAACAAAATAAGTCCCCTTCTATATCCACATTAAAGAAATTTATGCCTGTCCCACTTAGGAACTAGCTGCTACTGTGACCTGCATTTTTTCATCTCATCTCCACTTTCTTGTGGGTTCATATTAATTTCTCTGTAGTGGTAGAAATGGAGTTCCAGGCATGTGTTTTTCTCAGAATCAGGCTGAGACTGAGTCTCTGGCCGCAGCTGTGGTCAAGTTGGTCAAAGGGTTGAGTTTGTCTGAGAAGCAAACTTTCTCTTTAGTACCAGTAGCCAGAAGAAATTCTTCATATTAATGCCAGCCAGGCTCCAGCAGCTGTCTGCTTCACGGCAGTTCCTTGTCCAAAGAGATCAAAGCTTCCATGCTGTCTGACTGGGACACCTTCTGTGACCCTTCACAGGCTGGGAAGCAGCACTTCAATTGATTTCAGCTTTCCCAGTTGCCGCAGTTAGCTGGATTTTGGAAAAAGTTCTATGGAAAAGAGTTCAGCAGCAGCCAGCGTGCAGGGTGTGGGCTCTGTGGGCTCTGCTCCTGGTGCCACTGGTCACAGCGCCAGTGCCTTGGGTCACACACCAGCATGAGGGACAGAAGCAGGATATGATCCCAGATGGAGCCACGGGCACCAGGTACAGCCTGGCTGAGCTCACAGGCCGGGGCTGTTTCACAGCAAAGCACAAACCTCACTTTTTCTCAGGTGTCCTGCATCTGAGCAAGAGCGAGAGGACAAAGTCTCCAAGTCAAAGGGGCCAAGCACCAGGGTGGGAAGACCAGAGTCCAGGTTCAATAACTTATCTGCTTATCTCAATACTGTACCTGGCACCATGGTACTGTAGCGATTGGAACCCCATAAATACCAATGACAGATAGTAATTAGCACCCCATACATACCCTCAACAGACGATCTTGATGATCTAGGAAGACGATCTAGGAAGCAAGAACACGTTCTGCATACCCAACTGGCTGAGCAAGCTCGAAGGTGAAAATAACAAGAAGATTTAAAAAAATCTGAAAACAAAGACCTTCCTTTGGAGTCAAACTTTTTAATGAAAACAAAGCCTAAACCAGCAGCCTTGTACTAGTAGCCTTTGGCTCCAAAATGCCCTAAGTCAGTTTATACCTGGCTGATAAAAGGGTAGTTGATTGATTCATTACAGCCAAAGGCTCAGCTCCTAGGAATGCATGGTGCTTAATTTTTTTTCTGGGATCTCTTTGATCTCTGCTGGAGGTTGAGGAGCAGGTTCCAAATTATAAAGTATTTTTGGAATTATATTGAGACCATTTTTCAGAAAAGTCACCTTCAAGTCTCCAAGATTCTCTCTAGAGACACAGGGATGGTGGTAAACTTCTAGCATGACATTTTTATCTGAGGGAAAAGGAATATGACCAATCTTAAAGGAATGGTAATCCAATCACATTTAGACAAACACTTGGATGTGGACCTAGGACCTGAAGTTTTCTACACACTAAACCTAAAGCACAAGTTTCTATGAGGGTATGTGGAAGCAATAATAGATTTACAAATCTCTGTAGATCAGCTAGAGGAGGATAGGCATCCTATACATGGCACATGGGAGAAACTCACCTTTCAGTTCAGTGTGTTAAATTCCACAGCTCTATTTATTTCAGGTTAAAAAAACACAACAGAAGCATGGCATTTGTTCTCTGCTGTTCCCTCTCTACAAAGAGCCCTTCCCATCCCCCCTTGTACCTTAGAGCCCAGCGAGTCTTTCACTTTGTCCTGTCTGCCAGATTCTGGTCACATCTGCCAGGCTGCTGGAGAGCTCCTGCCAGCAGAGAAGTGGCTGAAAGTCTGCTGGAGTCTGGGGGTCTCCTCATCACCGACGGTGGTCAGCAGGACTGGAACCTGCAGTTCAGTATTTGACAAGTGCTCTGCCAAAGCATGGAACAAGGAAACCTCCTTCAGCATAACTGTAATAACCCCCTCCACAATACTACAGAAACGTGGAAGACTCTACATTCACTGACTGTATTTACCCGAGCATTACAAAATATTAAATAGCATATTTAGCAAAACAAGAGCTTTCAGGTATTCTCTTTGGTAGGCAATTGTCAAGGGCAGAGCTGCACGTCGAGTTTGTATCTGTGTTGAAACCTCCACTGACTTAATTAGGGTAAAATGCATGAAGTGTAGTCATTACAATCTGCTTTGCAATGACACAAACATATAAAAGCCATGTTCATAAGACAAGAGTGTCCAGATTTTGCATCCAAGCCTTTGACAAGATTTGGGGGGGAGAAGAGGGAAGGAGGGGAGAAGGGAAGATCAGCTGATATTTCTAAAACCCTTGGAAACAGCCGCTAAGTCTTTCGCTGACTCCACCCTTCCCAGTAGTCTCATTATGGTAAGTAATGTTGCACTTATTTGGAAACTCAGGTTTTCATAAGGATGGCTGTGCAGGGGAGCCAGCAGCGCAAGTGATGCTGAAGATCTTTGCTCCTAAATGCTGAACTCCAGCACTCGTGCCCCTTTAGCTCCCAGGAGCATCTCTGTTTGCTTTCAGAAAGCGGCTTGAACTTCTGCCTTAAAGTAAAAGCATATCATGACAGATACTCTAATCACAATGTCTAAATATAATACAAGGGAAGACAATTCAAGAGAGCTCAGCTACACTTTTTTAAGCAACTGTCAGGAAACTGACTCTGTGGCTTGTTGCTTTAGAGTAAGATTAAATGAATCAGTCTCACCATTTGAATGCGTGGGAAGTCAGAGACAGCAAAGTGACAACTAAGGACGGTTTATTTATAATTGGGCCCTCCTTCTATAGCTGTTTGTGCACAAGGCCATGCACTAAGGACAAAAGTACCTGCCCTTTATGTAAAATTACTCACAAATGCTACGTGTAGGTCAGGTAGATGGCTATGCTGGTTTGGCTGATTACAAAGTTCATGTAATTATTATTGAACTGTCTAGTGATGTTTGGGGAAAGAATACAGCTTATTATGCAGCAGCTTCAAAAGGCTCTGACTCCATGGTCCTTCAGTCAGGAGTCTTTCACAACAAGCAAGAGCCTGAGCTGGGCATTGCTGCCAGAAGACATCTGGAGGAATGGCATGGGGACTGGGGCACCAGCAGTGCAGCAGCTTTGCAGTCAAGACAGGTCTGCGAGGACTGGAGGGTGACACCAAGGCAGCATCGGGGGACACTTTACTAGCAGGGACCTTTGATACTTAAGCTGAATATCCCCACTCCTTGAGCTAAAACACTTCTGATTTTAACCCAGAGGTTTCCAAAACAAGACTTGCCACTGACAGTTAGGAGTGCTGTAGCTGCAGATGCAATCACAAGCTTGGGAGAAATTCAGTAGTTTATAGTACTGTCTGATTAATGAGCCCAAGCAGAACAACATCGCAAAGAGAAATGGGTTTGTCAAAGGAAGAAAGGTGGGTTTCTCATAACTACCTCCTCAGGATATGGCCCTCACCTTTTAAAGTGTCATTCTGAGTGAGTGAAAGGCAAAATCCACAAATAAGAGATAAAGCTGCTGATGAGAGAAGTACCTGGGAGTGGCTGAGTCCCTTGGAAAAAGTGCAGCATCGCTCTTTGCCCAGCCTCCAGGTGGAAAAGTCAATTGAATGAAGCTGACTTCAAGCTTTTATTCCTCCCCACTTTGGCAGGCTTTAGTCTATAACATCAGCCTGCACCCCTAACTGGGAAATATTATTAAAATTGCATTAAATATTAAGAGAGACAACGCAGCATCTCTCGCAGTGAGGGAGCTCCTGACACAGCAATCTTTTCCTAATAAACTGCCTTGACAAACAATTTACTTATGTTCTTATTTCAATTAGATGAACTACTCTGCAGCAGTAAGGGTGAGTGTGGCTGGGTGTTATTTTGAGAAGTAGTAAATATTTATTCGTCTCTCTCTGTGTGAAAGTGGGTGGGCAGCAGGGTCGCAAGACAAGGCCTCATGATCACAATTTTTAAAGCTGTGATAGTTACAGGCTGTGACTAATCAGCAAGGCACAATGCTTTTGTGTCAACCTTTCACCAATAGCTTAGCTATTGGTACAGCATTAACAGTGACAAACATCATGGCCAGGTTTGGCTCTCATAGAGATCTGGGCTGGAAAAAGAGATAATATCCACTGCATAGCCAAATAAGTGTAAATATTAGAAGGGTTTTCCACCCCTGTCCAGAAAGGTCCCTCCAAGCTTAGCACTGTGTTGTGGCTGGCACTGCATGTACCAAAGGTACTCCTTGGCCCACAGCACCTAAACGCACGAGCGTCCCCAGACAGATCTGTGCTCAAGTCATGGGCTCAGATCTCCAGGCTCCCAGCTGAGCAAGAGAGTGGTGCAAAGACAGAAGAAGGACTGCTGGAAGGTCCTCAGAAATTTAAAGCAAAGAAAATCTCCATCTCTGCTTTCTTGGAAACTTTGCCTGCAATTTCAAATATTTTCTGTTGACAGCATGAAAGTCATGGAAGTAAACACATGTGCTTGTCTGTGAAACACTGCTGGTCTGATGGCCATTTTGGGAGGGGGGATAAAAATGTTTAACTTTGAAAAAGCAGTTGCTTTCCAGAAAATCCCTTGAGGCTCTACACAGCCTATGGGTTGGAACCACGAGGTTTCTGTCAGCACATCCGTACTTATCCCTGACGTATAGTATAGAAGATCAGCTCTGGCAAAGTGCCACAGAAAGTTTTATTACTTTAAAGTCACTGAGTTTGTTTTATAAGGCCTGACCAAAATTTTACCTCAGTCTGTATAAATTTTTTCCCCCATATAATAAAATACCTCTCTTTGAAAAGGCTGTTTCAGAGGCTAAAGAGTAGAGAAATCCCTTCCCTTGTTGCTGAAGCCTGTCTGAGATGAAACATAGATGTTCTTCACTGGAAAGACCACACAATGGGATTTTTTAAGGTGAACAGTGAAATGGAATAAATAAAGCTGAGCAGTGAGGTGGGGTACACGAGTGGGCCAGGCAGGCATTGCCCAGTAGGAATTTGGCTTGTAAATCATCCTGTTAGTAACTCCATGGAGTCTGTAATGATAGGGGACCTCACCTAATGCCTCATCAAAAAGTCAGCACACTTTGCAGAACTGAGCATCCCTCATACAATTCTCTACAGCACTTTATACAGTGAATCATAGCCTCATAGGTAACTTCTTCTTTTTATATGTGTTGCCCTTTTAATCTGAAATAGTTCCTTCCTTTACCTTTGACTGACGTTCAGGAATGGACTTAAAATGGGCATTAGATATAAAATTTCAGATCCAGAAGCAGAGAATTCGGAGTGCAAGATGATTCCTCATGCGCATCCACATCCCTACAGGAATGATTTGAAGCCTGGAGAATGTGATTTAGGAGGCTGAGCCAAATTGTCCTCTGAGTGGTTGTATTTAGAGCTGCATATGTGTCCAGGGGCATCACAGCACCACCAGTACCCGCAGAGCCACAAAGGCTGATAGGAGCTCAGGCTCTGCCCACGGGGCCCTGCTGATGCCCCTGGCCACCAAAGAGGTTGAGTTGATGCTGGCAGAGACTGTCCCTCCTTTGGAAACGGCACTTTCAGTAAGACACAGAGTGTGAGTCAAAGTTTAGGGGATACACTGAAGGAAGATGAAGAATTGCAAAGTGAAAACAGGGTAAAATTTAGAAAGAGATAATTTGAAAAATTTCCTGTTCAAAAATTTGAAAAAAAATATTGGGGGAAAAAGAAGTATGGAACTAACTTTGTTTTCAGCAGGATACAAGGAATACATTTAATTTTTGTTGTGTAGAATGGGAATCTTTTTTTTCTTTGCTCTAAGTGTATCTTTTAATACAGCTTTACCGGTGGAATAATTAACAAAGCCTGCATCACAAATGTGGTGCTCTCAGGAGCTAGGTACTGATGTGCCCTTTCCCATTGCAGCAGAGGTAGGAGGGTTTCTAGTGAGCTCTGGGAAGCAGGAGTCTCTCAGGAATTCCTCAGCACAGCAAAGGCACCAGTAGGTGCTATTGGTGATTTTCACCAGGATTTTCTTCAGTGAGTTTTTCTTCCTTCCAGCCAAGGACAAACCTCTGACACTAGCCCACATTATTGTTTGAAGACAGATTGAAATCTCATGATTCTGACATCGTTTTATTTTTAATTTCCACACTGCAAATGTCAGGGGAAAAAATACCCTAAAAATTATACTTCAGAAAAGACTATAATTACTTCCAATTAAATCATGGCCCTGGTTGTTTGAAAGACAACCACAGCTAGAATTTCATTATCTGATAAGCACTTTTTTAATATATATTTCAAAGTTTCTTTTATTAATAATAAGAAGAAAAGGATCCAAGATCCTGCAACAATACCTGAGCCAACTGCAAAAGCTCGACGATGGGAAATTGTGTTTAACCCCTCAAATAGAGAGGCCACATCATTTTTAGGGCATTTATTTCAGTGATACTCCTGATGGGGAAGCAAGTTCAGGAATGTGATCAGATGTGGTGGTAGGTCTGGCTGAGGTGACCCAGATCTCTGCCTTCCCCGGGGCACTGATCAGGCTGTGCGCTTTCATCGCACCTTTCCTCCATCCGTGGTACCTAAAGCGTTTTACAACATCTGTCCTGTTTCTCATCACCACACTCCTGTCTCTATCAGGGTACATCTGTTGAAGCCACTAAGGTTTTATCAGCATCATCTGGTTTCATATTGGGAATTAAGCCTCATCCTTCTGTACGCCTGCGCTGTAAATCCATTTGTTACCCCTTGAAAGGGGCATTTACATCACTTGAGCTGCATTGAGGAAGGCACTGATGTTCAGACTGAGTAAAAATACCTGAGTTCTTACAGAGTCCCACTTGCTGATGCATGGGATAATTGTGCTGTAGGGTTTTGGGGTCTTATTTTGAACTTCAGCTGTGACAGAGCCATCAGTCCCCAACCCCACTCAAGTATGCAGCGTATTTTCCATATGTGTTCAAAGATAAGGGCCTTCCCTCAGAACCTTACAAAATAAGCAGGCATTGCCCCAGCCCAGTGCACTGGCTATTTTCTGATGTGCTTGGGAGTCTGTCTGTATCATTTGCCAGGCGCAAGAGGGACACATGGGCTTGCGGGAAGTGGGGGGGGGGGCTTCCACTAAACACCTGCCTGCAAAAAGGCTTGTGTGTGGAGGGACAGGTGACACTGAAGGGAGCAGGGTCCAGCAACAGAGCAGCAGCAGGGTGTAAAGTCGGTTAACAATGTGGCACCTTTCACTTAGCATCCAGCCAGCCGTAAGCCCAAGTGTTTCAGTCACTAGCAGCGACCCAAAATCCCTGTCACAGGGGACAGGATTTCCTCCAGGTGATGCCACAGAGGCAGCCTATAGCAAGTGTTTGCTAATAAGGATCCTTGTGGGTCCCTTCCAACTCAGAATATTCTGTGGTTAGCAGAGATGTAATGGACATACCATAGCAGGCTGCCTCGGCATCCACAGCTTGCACACAGAACAGACATTTCTGCTATCCATGGAAAAATCCTTCCCCAAATATTCCACATCACAGTGGCTGCTCTCTGAGCTGGTCTTATTAGGTGGAAAGAAATTAAAAATTGCAATTGATTCACCAGTAAAAATATGTGAGTGTACCCAGCAAATAATGTAGATTCCCTCAGCACTTACCTAATAATTTTGCTTTTAATTAAACTGTCCATTCCCTCACTGATTTACATTTAAAAAGAAAACAACTGTGTGTATTTCACTGGGAAACCTTCCCCTGGTGTTTAAAAAAAATATTTTGCTTTGCTTAATGTGAAAGATTTGGAGCCTGATCCTTGTTAACAACTTGCTGCATTCCAGCTCCACCATGAACGCAAACAGGTATGAAAGGTTGTCACTGAAGGGAACATGCTCACCCTGTGTGCTTACAGCCTTTCTCTTCTGCTTTTTCTTTGGGTTTTTTTGGTTTGTTGTGTTGTTATTGTCATTGTTTTTAATGTACCATACAGTCTTTTATTAGTACAGTTTTAGGCTCAATCTCTCCAAAGAAATTATTGCAGTGGATGGACACTGAGCCAAGAAAGCTGGGAGCCACAGACCCCGCAGCTTTGGGGGAAAGAGGAAGAAATTGCATCTCAGCAGCAGGCACCTCTGGCAATGCTTCTGGCATGCTCTTGGCACAGCAAGGGTTTGGTGGAGGCACCAGAGAAGAGGTGGTGAAGGTGCCGTAGAGTTTCTGGTTCTGAGAGACCAAAGGGCATCTTTTGTCCACTCACACAACCCCCCTAAAATGCGAATCATGACCAAAAACTATGTTTTAAAACTCATCTGCCTTCCTTCTTAAACTTGACTTTCAAAATCTATAGTAATTTCTAACAGAAAAGACAAAAAAGCCCAAACTCTCACAATTTCCAGCAAGAAACAGCAACTCCTGCTGCTCCCGCTGCAGTTGGTACCAGCAGGCCCCTGAGACACACCAGTGAAACAGCATGTGCCTTTCTGGAGAAGTGAGTTACATGCCAAGACCACCAAAATTTGTGCTCCAAAATGTGGAGCAGAAATGGAGCCCCTTTGAGTGCCAGCCCAATGCTGTGAAAAGGCCACCCCTCCTTTTCTTGGCTTAGTGTCTGCCACCACCACCCAGCAGCCACGTTGGACATAGCTGGGGATGCTGCTGCCTTGGTGGTACTCCATGACACAGCTGAGCATCATACTTGTACCCAGACTACGGCTATGTTTATAGGAGACCCAAATGGGCAAATGGAGAAATGAAAAAACCTGAAGATGAGGCATTAAAAGGTGCTTCTCCAGGTCTTCCTCTCACAAGAGAAGGGGACAGAGAGAAGAAGTAATCTGTTAAGGTTAGAAAATCTCTCAGGATTCAAAATTTCAAAATTTCAGTGACACCTCCTCCAGTCTCAGGCAGAGAGTGGACCATGATCTCTCCAGCAGAATGGCCTTGCCCCAGGGCTGTTGCAGCTGCACTGCTGATGACTGGCTCCTGACAGGTATGTTCACACCACAGGTATGTTCACACCACATCTTTGGCCTTGGCTCAGGGGCCCAGATGGCTAAGGGTGTAACATCCTTGCATAGATGCTCAGTTTTGGGGAGAATGGAAAGAAGATTGTAGGCTCAGAGCTGGGCCATCTCCAGAGTGCATCCCCATCTGTTCACAGCAGTGGGAAAGTACAGCAAGGAGTTGTATCTCCTTAGCTCCAATCATGTGCCCTAAGTTCTCTCCGAAAGAGACACTCGGGGAGGCCCCTGTGTGAGCTGGGGAGGGAGGCTGTGCCCAGTTGGGCAAACCCCTGCTCCCCCTGCATGCCCACAGAACACCAGCATCCTCTATGCAGCACATTGTGGCAGCCAGTCTGGGCCAAGGTCAGGACATATTGGGGCTGGTTTTTATTTACCAAATGTCACCTCATTTGGCAACAACATTTAAAAATATGTAAGATCAGAACAGTCCTTATTGTTAAAAACATGCCCATTAATTTTCCTATCTTGGGACAAATTGTGGGTGGATGAGAGTCTGTAATGTCCTTAGCAATACTGAACCTGAGAGACATTCAAGAATTGATGTCCTGGACCAGCCAAGTAGTCTATCAAGTTCAGCACCTTTTCCCTAAGACAAGCAGAATAACCAGTGCTTTGAAGCCAACAGTTTTAGCATTTGCCTAAGTATATCAGGTGCAGGTTAGATGTTCCTGTGTCCCCCTTCATGCCAGCCATAGGCTAGGAGGCACCACTTCCATGCCCAGGCTACACATGGTGAGTCCTGCAGACATCACTGATGACCCCTTCCTCCTTTTCTTCTGGCAAGGAGTGAGTTTGGTTTGTATTTTAAGCTCCTGTGTCATGCCAGTTTTGATGGACGTAGCGTTAACACAGACCCCACGGGCTATGGGATAGCTCAGGGTGAAACAAAAGGAGAAGAAACTATCAGTGCAGTCTCACACAGCAGAGACTGGTACATCTGCCCCAATTCTGCAGCTGAGGAGAGTGAGGGTGGTGTGACTAACCTGGAGCCACACTGCAGCAGAATGCAACGCCAAGACGTGAAGCTGGTTCCTATAGCAGCCTGCTCTTCCATTGTTGTCTTCTGCTCTTCCCCAACACTTCTCCACATCTCTTCTGTCTCTCTGAGACAGGGCTCCATGGCTGCTGCTCTGATCAAGGGCAGGGAGGCAGGCTGGGATCAGAAGCATTAGTAGCCTTGGAAAGCAGATAGGGTTCTCCATCATAAAGAAGAGAGCAGTGCAGAATTACAATGACCAGAAACACGTCTCAGTAAAATATGAGGCTTTCGACTCATGCCTAGAGCCGAACCCTGCAGGTCACCATAGCTAAACAAAAGAGGGACAAGAAGCATGTTCAAATTCTGTGCCTGCTGTCATCCACACACTTGCCCTCCACCTCTGGCCTGGACTTCCCCAGTGGTCCAGCTGGAGGCAGCTCCATTTCTTTCCAAGATTTAGTGATGGTTGATCTCGGGATCACTCTCAAAATGAAGCAGGGATAAGACGGGAGCAGGTTTTGCTCCCTCTGGTGTACATACTCCCCCAGTGCCATCCCAGCCCACTTTTGAGCCCTCGATCACCTCCACCAGCCCTGCATGGCACTCCCCGACACATTTAAAATGTATCCTCAGCTTCATGTTGCAAACAGAATGCTAATGGGGCGTGAGACAGCTCTCCTGTAGTTTCAGGCATTTTTCAGTGGAGGGAGAAAAATCATGCAAAACACTGAAGATACCTTGCAAACAAGATGGCCCACAGGAGCCTGGGGATCACATCCTCCGCAGTGCAGCCATGGCCATCGGCTGGTCAGCATGGGTTGTTCCCTGGCCTGCTTTTATCTGCCAGCGTAGGCACCCGCAGCACCCCGAGACAAGGGCCAGGCTGGCTGTAGCGCTTGACTCGCACTGAAATTCCCAAGGAAAAGTTACCTCTTGCCTCGTCCTCGAGGCATCAGTGGGAGTAGCCGGGTGTTGAGCCCTGCTGCGACCAAGTGCTGCGGTGGGAGAGGTCTGGGTGGCACCAGCAGCAGCGAGAGGCAGCGTTTTGGGGCATCAGCAGTAACAGCAGGCACAAAGGGAGTTATGTCTTCACTGATCCAGTCCCAGATTGCTTATCTGTAAGGAGCTCCAGGCAGTCAGATCCAGACGGCTGTTAATGCAGGATCACAGCCCGAGGTTTTGTTTCCACCTTTGCCAGAGGCTTTGCATGAGTCTCAGCTTCCTTTGCCTGCCTAATGGGTACCTGGCGACTGACCTTCCTTTGTAAAGCTCCTGTCAGGCAAAGGGGGTTCCTGTGGCTTCACCTACAGCTTTCCTCTATGCACGGACAAAAATGATGCTCGTCGGGCTGGTGCTTCTACAGCAAGAGCTCAACTGGAGAGACGGATGATTTAAAATTTAAAAAAACGGGGCGGGGGGGGGGGGAAGCGAGGGAGGGGGAGAATAGGCTGTCAATCTCAGTTAGTAAACACTTCTTTGATGTGGTTCCTTTTTTAAAAAAAACAAAACAAAACAAAACAAAAACACAACCTGACTCCTAAAAGCAACAACGTATGTTTATTTTAAATGCATCCGCTAAATATTTACACTGCAAGTAAGCTAAACGAGAAAAAAAAAAAAAAGATAAATTGGAATTTTTGTCAGTGAACCAGATTGTGAAATGCCTTGAGGGAATAGAAGATTTATTTGGGGAGAGGGGGAGAGGTAGGAATTTTCCATGCTATTGTAAAACATGAGCACAAATTATATGATCCCCACAGCCAGTGAGTTGCAAAGCTTCAATCAGCTGCCTTTTTATTTTTTTCCTTTCCTCTCTTTTCTATAAAGAGGAGGGGGGAAAGACAGAAGTGTTTCACCAACTTCTGTTGACTGTTCCTTTTTTCTCCTGATTGAAATGTGTTGTTAAACAAGATCCCACATAATCTCAGCAGAGGGTTTCTCTCGCTCGCTCCCGCTCCTTCTGGGAAGCCGCGATCGGTGCCATCGGCGCTTGATTATTTGCAAACTCCCTTCGCTGCTTTTTTTTTTTTTTTCCTCCTTTTTTTTTTCCTCCTCTCCGTCTCGGTCTCCGTCTCCCTCTCTCTCCCTACGTCTCTCTCTCCCTTTCTCTCACCCCCAGTGCAACTTTTGCAAGCGCCCCGGCACACGCAGCCATGCCGCGCTGAGAGCGGGGGCACCGCGCCAGCCCCCCTCCTTCCCTCCCTCCCTCTCCTTTCCTCCC